>NC_139720.1:158263393-158830893 GCF_964211835.1 Anser anser
CACAGACATACTGGAAAGAGTCCAATGTAGGTCCACCAAGATGATCAAAGGACTGTAGCACCTCTCCTATAAGGAGAGGATGAGAGTTAGGACTATTCAGCCTGGAGAAGAGGATGGTCACAGGGGGGATCTTAACAATGAGCACCTGGAGGGAGGAAAGAGAACCAGTCTCTTTTCAGTGGTGTCCAGTGCCAGAACAAGAGGCAGCATGCACAAAATGGAACATGGGAGGTTCCCTCTGAACATGAGGAAGTGCTTCACTGTACAAGTGACAGAGCACTGCCACACTTTATCCAGAGAGGTTGTGGAGTCTCCTTCCTTGAAGATCTTCAAAAGCTGCCTGGACATAGTCCTGGGTAACCTGCCCTACACTGAGCATGGGGGTTGGAACAGATGACCTCCAGATGTCCCTTCCAACCATAACAATTCTGTGATTTTGAGATTCTATGATTTATCTCTCTGTGCAAAAAGTCAAGCAAGTTAAACCCCTCTGAAAGAATCAAGGAAAGAGAGTATTCCCTGAGGTTTGTACAGGGGTACTGCTTTAAAACAGTATTTGACTGTCACTCTTCTGAAAATTGCCATCAATAAAGAAAGACAAATATATATATATATATATCTTTTAATCAGAGGTAAATTACAGTCACAACTAAAAATATTACTAATTAAAGCTATTTGCCATTTGGATTGCCTCTTGAAAAATCCTTTTTAGTTATTTCTTAGATCTTAACTTTTTGAAACATTGATTATCATCAAATTTTCCACTTCCCGCTGCTCCCACATTTAGAACAAAGCTACAGCTCTGTATGTTTCAAATCTCATATGTATTATAAAACTGAGATTTTACTACAAATCATAATTTCCTTCCCCATTTTTAATTAAAAATATTGCTTGAATCAGCACAATGGAGATATAATAACGCTGTGCAGCAAAGTATTTGGCATAAGAAACATTCATCAACACTAATCAGTTGCAGTAAATTCTTGTCAACTGTGAGCATAGTATGTAAGATAGCAGTTGGAAGGAACAAAACACAAGGATGTAACTGCAGGGATTTGAGGCCTGCCTGCCGATGAAGTCAACAAGCACATCTGCTGGTTTGGAGCTGCTCTTTGGAGCTGCTCTGAAGCATCACTAGTTGCAACTACTCCAAGAACTGCATTGCACCACTACACTTACAAAACCCAGGTAAACTACCAGACATTATCACTCCACGTTGTCCTGCAGTTCAGGTTGTTTTCAGGAAGAAGTTTTCTTTTTTGTTGTTGTTTTTTGTTTTTTGGTTGTTTGTTTTTTGTTTGTTTGTTTTACATAAATCACTATAATAACAGCAAACTATTTCATGATGTTGAGTACTAGCAGTGCTTCAAGTTTTACTGCAAACTTCATCTTATTAAAAGGGACTTTTAAAATAATTATAATGAAGTAAAAGTTTAAAAAGAAAAACAAATGAAGAGGTGTCAAAGGTCTTTTTTCTTACAGAAGCTGTAGGAAATCAGAATGAAACTTATCCACTTAGTTTCACCTACAGATTTTGTAAATATTTTTTTGCGTGGAAATATTTTTATGCGTGTAGTACAGAATCACTTGAGGCAATGATAAATAACTATTCAAATGGAGAAGCAGACCCTTGTGACAGGAGGACAATCCTCATTGGGAAATCTTTGGATCAAGAATGGACCACCTTCAAAAACGTTTGGAATAGATAACCTAGGGATATTTTGTTCTTTTTCAGTTTGTTTTCTGCACAAACAAGGAAGCAACAAACAATGAAAGAGATTTGCTTCAAGTGACAAGATGAGAGGTTTTCCTGTTGTGTTAGCATAGGCAGATGGCTGTACTTGATGTGTTTCATTGGGAACATATTCAAGGCATTGCAAAGGCATGCAAAAAGATGACAAAAGTGACAGAAGAGCAGCTGGGTTTTAGGACTGGCATCACTGATGAAGCTGGGGTGGCATGGCTTGGGATTTATATGAATGACAAATTGGCAGGAGAATGTGAAAAACAGAGGCATGTAAAGAAAAGCATGTACAGTAATAAAGCAGACTTAAGTGACTATTTCATGCTATATAACAGATTCTAAAATAGATCATTATACATTTACAATAGATTATACATATTATAGATTATACATATCTATCATTAGAGATTACAGATTGCAGATTATGGATTATGGATTATATATTATAGAATAGATAATAGATTATAGATTAATAGTTGTCAAATATTTGTAATTAGTAACTGTATTTATAACTATTTGCAACAACAACAACAAAAATATTTCAAACAAAAAAGAAACAGTTTTCAATAATACTTGTGGAAGTCCTGATTTACCAAGTATTTCCTATTAGGGATTTTTTTTTATAGTACCTTGTTACATTGCCATTTATCTCCTGGATTACAAATTTTTGTACCAATGCAAGTAACATTTTTTCTATGAGTTTGATTTCTCTTCAAATGGATTGCTGAAGTTGTTCACATATTGTATTGAAATTCAAAGAAACTCCAAAATCAAAATAAGTGTTTTGTTTTGTTTGTTTCTAATGATTATATCTGAACATTCACATTGACAGTGCAGTTAAGATTGCCATATCTTTCAACAAAATTTTATACTTTAGCATCAGTGCGTTTACCACAATTTTATTTTTAAGTTACCTTTTTATGAAATAAATTAAGTTTATGTCATTAAAAAAAGAAATAAAATCATTTGTGTGTACACCATCTGCAAAACCTCCTTAAAACTGTTTAAACAGAAGTATTATGCAAAACAGAAACAACAAACGAGTCTAATTTGTCTACTAAGACAAATTAAAGTAGCATGGCAGACATTCTGCAAATGTTCGAAAGCATCTTCTCCCCCCCACACACACACACAAAAAAAAAGTATTTAGATGTCTTTTTCTTGTCTTTCAAAGGTATTCAGAATCATTTGACTTATACTTCTGTTCCAGAAATACATAAAATGGAAAAGGATATTTATTGTGAAGATTGGCATGATTTTTAACTAGCTCTGTTCATAAAAGCATCTTTTTAGAAGTGTATCGAAAAAGTAGATTACCTTTCTGTAACATTTTAAATTCCTCATTAAAAGACCTTTCATAGCCCAACTTGCATTGTATTGTACTATCCAAAAAGCATTAGAGCCAAATAAGTACTTAGTTAATTCTGGATGTGCATGTTTTCAATTAGTGTCCACTATATCACAGTCAACTACATGAACATAAGTGCAAACAGCAAATTGTAAACAACAGAACAACTGCAAGCCAATACATTGACTCACTTAGCCATGTTTAATCCTACTGCTAGGCAACATTAGGAATTCCACATTACTATTTTCACGCCTGAAAACACATATTGAAAAACTGACAAGATTATACTGTCAGTTCAGCTAATATAAGTGGTAGAAAAAAATATCAGAACATAAAAGAATAATCTGAGGATATCAGATTCTTGTCTGTTTTTCTTGTCTCCCTTCCATTCCACATAGAATATGAAATTAGACAAATTTATATGGAAGTAAAGTCATATTTTTGAGCAAGGAGGAAATGGACAAAGTTCGGAAGCCCCTCTAAAATGTGTATTTTTACTGAAACAGAAGTTAAAGGAAGTGTCATTGAAGGTCTGTGTCCAGGGTTGTAGAAGAACAGCAAAATGGTGATGCAGAAGAAACACATTTCCAGTGTTAGTGCACCACTCCATTTGGGTGTCTACCCTCTAAATGCAGCAAGAGAGAAAGTTCAGCTCAATTTTTACTTATAACTATTCTCATTCTTACAATAGTCTGGCTGTAATTCAGAAGTGCTCTGATTGCAATTTAATATAGATCAACAGTGACTAAGATGATAAAGCTCACAGAGCTATACATGCACGTCTGTTTTGCAATATACAGACAAATCCGTGACAGCAGTGTTGCTCTGAAAGTACTAGTAAACTAGCTAACAGTAATGAGCATTTTGTTAAAGAGAAGGGAAAGCTGTCCAAATTATACACTTTCCCTTTTCTTTTCTTTTTCTTTCTTTCTTTCTTTCTTTCTTTCTTTCTTTCTTTCTTTCTTTCTTTCTTTCTTTCTTTCTTTCTTTCTTTCTTTCTTTCTTTCTTTCTTTCTTTCTTTCTTTCTTTCTTTCTTTTCTTTCTTTCTTTCTTTCTTTCTTTCTTTCTTTCCTTCTTTATTTCTTTCTTTTTCTTTCTTTCTTTCTTTCTTTCTTTCTTTCTTTCTTTCTTTCTTTCTTTCTTTCTTTCTTTCTTTCTTTTTCTTTCTTTCTCCCTCCCTCCCTCCCTCCCTCTCTCCCTCTCTCCCTCTCTCCCTCTCTCTCTTTCTCTTCCTTCCTTCCTTCCTTCCTTCCTTCCTTCCTTCCTTCCTTCCTTCCTTCCTTCCTTCCTTCCTTTTCTCTCTTTCTCTCTCTCTTTCTCTCTCTCTGTCTTCCTTTCTGTCTTTGTCTTTCTTTCCTTGTCTTTCTTTCCGTCTTTCCATCTTTCTTTGTCTTTCCATCTTTCTGTCTTTCCTTCTTTCCTTCCTTCCTTCTTTCCTTCTTTCCTTATTTCCATCTTTCCTTCCTTCTTTCCTTCTTTCCTTCTTTCCTTCTTTCCTTCCTTCTTTCCTTCCTTCCTTCTTTCCTTCTTTCCTTCTTTCCTTCTTTCCTTCTTTCCTTCTTTCCTTCTTTCCTTCTTTCCTTCTTTCCTTCTTTCCTTCTTTCTTTCCCTCCTTCTTTCCTTCTTTATTTCTTTTTAAGCCCCACAGAGCCTGAGTTTTAATAGCATTAGACACTTAACTCCTGTCATACGTCCAAAACTCTGTTCTAATTGACTTGACTTGCAGTTGTAAGTGTTGGGCACCTCTGCAACCTTAATGCTGACATTTCCTAACATTTGAGTGTGTGGCTTTCCAGCCTTTCCAGACTCTGTTTACGTGGGTCTATCGCTATTTTAAAAGTTGCTTTTTTTTTTTTTCTGTATAAAAACAAAGCAAAGTAAATGTCACAAACGCTTTGTGAAACAATAATGAGCCCTGCGCTAAATGTTAGATGCACTGGATATTCAAGCTAATTACCTAAAGTTTCTAAGGCTATGTATATGTTATCAAGTAATTTGGATCAATAAAAGAGGATCAGCAGATCAAAGCAGATGGTGCTGAGGCCCCTCTTCAATGACATATGTGTCAAGGGAGTTTTACTTCAGACGACATTTAATCTAGTCCCCTGGACTGAGTGTTCCCATCAAGCATGTGGGACTGATTGATCCAAAGAACGAGTCATTAGTTAGGACCCTTACCTCTGCCAAAAAGTTAAAGCATATCTGGCTTTCACCTAAAGTAGAGATATTTTATTTTTATTTTTATTTTTTGGAGGTTTTCTTGGTGACCTCTGAAAATGCAAAAAACTCTGAGACCCAGCTCTCACCCTGTTGTGAGTGTGGATGATTTCTTGATGGCTTTGATCAGATCTTTAGCTAAAGTAGAACATGAACATAGACAAAACCTAATGGAATCATTTGTTCAAGAAGAATACTGTTTTGCTGGTCTAGTTGATAGATATTTGCAAAGGAATACTGACTTATCTTCTAAATTTGGAAGGAATTTAGATCAGACTTTCCTGCTCTGCCTTTCCCTTTTCCCTTACCTTTACTCCAATTGTAGAAGTAAATTGTAGGGTATAAGGTCAGCAGCACAAACTATTCTATTCTACAAATAAACTTCTATAGCACTGTATTACTTGCTAAGTTAGGCATATCCTGTGTTGCCAAAAATAGAAGGTATCAAGTCAAATAGTGATTTAAAAAGAGGCTACACTGTATTTGATTCATTGCCACATATTCCCTTTGGGTGGTAAAATTATAAGTGGGTTTCTGGAGACTGCACAAATAAGATGCCTATGAAATATATTGACATAGATGAAATTTCCTACTCAGTACCCAGACTGCAGATTGTTAGAAAAATCAAACCAGCAAATGAGTCATTCCATGCTTGTCACATTATCATACCTTTTTTTGTCAAGTACAACATAACTTCATTTTCTATTTCAAGCTGAGTACCCCAAATTCAGATTCAATAGATCTTTGAGATTCAGAGTTCCCTAGTTGCTTGGTTGCTTAATAACTGTATCTTTCGGGATGTCTTTCTGGTGATGTCTAGCAAATACCCACTAGAGTTCAGCAAGTTTCTCAGTAATACTATGTGCCTTTACACACGGCTGGAAAGCATCTTGAACATAGGCTGGCTATTTTGGAGTTACTGCAGTTTGATCAAGAATCATGGGACATATTCTCTTCTAAAAATAAAAAATAAAAAAATAAAAATCAATCAATCAAACAAACAAGCAAAAACATATCTCCCCAGTTACCTTTGCCTCCTAGTGGTTCTACATGCATTTAATCCTTGGGTTTGCTACTTTACCATTTTGGTTTGGATCAGGAAGGAGATTTTAAAATGATTCTGCCAGTGCCTGCATCTGCAGTGCTTTGGTTTATGTCATGTCTCAAACAGCAGGCACGAGCTGCTTTGCTTTCCAATTAAACTACAGCAAGTAAAAAGATGCACTACAGGACTTTATCTAATATATTCCGGCATCTAAGAGAAATGCATTCCACAAAGCGACTAAAGCTAAAATGAAATAAACACCCTGAAATGCATAGACATCAGGTCCTCAGAATCAACTATTTCACTCGACAGATCTACACTTACTGGACTGCACTAACCACTAACCTAGTCATAACCCTTATTTCCTCATCAAGTAACACTGATGAGATATTTAGTTTCAGATTTACTGTGATAAAATTAAATGAAAAAAGAAAAAAAAATAAAAAGAGAGAAGCTACAGAAATCTCAGAACAAAAGCACTGATAGGGAAGTTAATGATAAATGTTCTCTTGGCAATGCTAGAAGTCACAAATTTAAAAGGACTGTCTGGGTCAGCAATTGCAAATTAAAGGTGTCCTTACAAGATCCCAAGGGAATAATTAAAGGGTGCCTGAACAAGTAAGCATTTCTTAAGCTTCAAATACAGTTTTGAATGGAATTTTTTAAAAAGAAAAGGTTTTATTTCATCTGTACAAGCTCAATTTACAGTGTTATTTAATGTGTTAAGGTTTGACCTAATTTCATGTTGTTGTACCAGAAAGCGAAAGAGCAGAGATCTACTCTGGACTCAGGCTTTTATACTTTTCAAAACAAAACAAAACAAACAAAAAAAAAGAGGTCATTTTATTACTTCCCTGTAAGTGTTCCACAGTCAAAAAAAAAAAAAATGCTCCTAATAAAAGTGTGGCAATTTGTATGCATGACATCATTATATTCACTGACTGAAAATGCACTGAATAGGCTGAAATTTGTTCTGCATTTTAAATTCCTTACTCAATTACACATAGTTCCCCTGAAAGAAATATGCTACAAGTTAAGTTTTTGTATGCTACCATTAGACAGGTTTTTATGGTGCTGTTAGAAAGTTTGGAGGGAGATGGCCACTATTGCTTCATCAGTATTAGAATTTTTGCGTTCCTCATATGCATTGATAGGAATCCTGAGGTTCATTCCTTTTCCATAAATCCACAAGACTTGCAATTTATACTTGAAATGGAGAGATATTTTAAGCCAATTCGAGTGTAAAGGTGAGCAGTTATAGTAATTAGGTGTTACTACACAAACTTTGTTGCAGGTAGGTTCTAGAAATAGAGCCTATTGCTTTCAGTGTAAACAGTAGCTATCATGGCTTTAGAGTCCCTACAATTTCAGGAAATTGCATTTAGTGTCTTGTCCAGAATATGAATTTGCACAGATGAAACAGATATGGTCCATAACAGCTTTTCTTTTTTTTTTTTTTCCCACACACTATTTATTTTCTGCCTCTTTTTCCTGCCTTCACTGTTTCCTTATTCTTTGTTCTTGGATCCCATCCATGTACTTTGTGCATGTCTGCAAAACATCTCCTGCATCTGGAATGCTACTGACATAGAAATGGGAGAGAATAACAGTGGTACAGAGGAGCAAAGATTCTGACAACTACAATGAACAAAGAAAAGGGAACATGTTAACCTGTCTTTAATGTAAATTCCACCGTGTGTAGAACAGACTCTTTTCACTGTTTCATGGAATGCAGAATATGGTTCTCTCTCAAATAACAAATATAAAACCATTTTAGAGTGAGAGGTTACAGCATATTTAAAGCTGTGTTCCACCTATGACACAAGACATTAATTACACTCATTCACCCAGTTCAGCTAAGTTTTGGAGATTGTTACTGTCAGCTTTAATTCTCTAACATTTGCTTGCTAAGCACAACCAATATAACAAAACCCCAGACTTGATCTCTTCTTAACTTACCCATTTAGCCAAAGTAATGCACAGAACATCAACATGATTTACTTTTCAAGTACAAATAAATCATATGCAGTTTAGAGTCTGGATCTCAGGCTTCACAGTTATGATGTACACCTACTACAGAACCTATCAGCAATGCTTTTAAGTATCTGATAGTTGCATTTAATTTAGTAGTTTTGTCTCCTCTTATTGTTTCATCTCATTTACTGGTTTTCATACATCAGAATCATTAGTGGTCACACAGAGATACTTGTCTCTAGGTTAAAATGTCTGCAAGTTGTCAAAGTGTTTTAGTATAAACCTTTGTGACTGAATGTTCAGTGGTGTTCTCAGCATACAGGATACAGACTTGCCAATATTATTTACACATGATGATAAATGGGCAACTTTACTCCCTTTGCCCTAAAGTAAGCAGTTCTTTTGGGATGTTATTGAAGAAATCTTATCTATTGAAGTTTACTATAGAAGTGAACTACTTTAACTTTGTTTCAGATCTTTTTCAGATTAAATTTTATGCTTATTATAAATGAGTGAAGATAGTGTGGTTTCACACACACACACACACACACACACACACAAATATTCCACTTCTGGATTACTTCTAGAAGTAATAATCTGCAGCAAGAAAAGTCAGAATAATGCATGCTGCAGCAACTGTAGCTCACACATATTTTCTTCTGCCACTTCAGAATATGTAATAGAAACACTTTTATTTACTGTATTATATGTATTCTCTGTTTTGTTTCTCCCTTTTTCACTTATTAAAGCTGTTTACATAGAAATATGGAAAAACATTATGCTAGCTGAATGAAATAGTCATACATTTTGAAGAACTTAAATATATATATATATTTAGAAACAATTCTGCTTTAATATCATGTTCATTACCAATGAAATTAACATTAAAGTAGAATTTTTATTTCTATGAATTTATTTGTTTCTCCAGCTGTGTCTCTACCTGAACTTTTAATCAGGTTTAGTAACATTGCAATTATTTCCACAGCAACCAGTTTTGGTGTCATGAATCAAGGATTATGACTTTAGTATACAAAAAAGTGTAAGAAGGTTAACTGTTAGATTACAGCCTGGGGGAGGGGTGTTCTTATTTACTTCCCCTGATATGAAATAAAATAAAAAAATAAAAAAATAAAAAAGAAACATAATAAAATATATACGATCGTGGAACTGTTTCTGAATAAAAGGGCATGCATTTTTTATTATTTTTTATTTTATTTATTTATTTATTTATTGGTGAGAAGCAGGATTATTTCAAACCAGCAATAACCTTATTATTCTGAAATCCGGGGTGGGATTTTAACGAGACACCTCCTTTACAGGATATAAATGTCTGTGTTTAATGGTAGGGAAGAATCTGTGTAACAGTGAGGGGGAATCACTTGCCTAAACATAGCTGTCAAGTTCCTAAAACACTCTGGCTTATCTGGGATATCTGTCTGAGTGATCATAATTATGAATTTTCAGCTGAAGACCACGCAGGATACTGTAGGATATTTGAAATGGTACCTGACATCTGAACAGAACTGCCATATGAAGGCAAGAAAAAGGAAAGGCAAGAAAAAAGAAAAGGCAAGGAGAGGCGAGGCGAGGCGAGGCGAGTTTCTTACAAGGTTGTGTAACTATAACTAGATAAATCAGAGGGTGATACTGCATATACCAGGTAGCTATTAGGCAGCTAACGTTTTTGACAGAGAGGCATGAAATAAGGTAAGAATAGAGAAGGAACTGGGAAGGGAAATATCTGGATGAATTAGATGGTCTCAAATCAACTGAGTCTCCAGAAATTTGCCTTAGAGTATTTGAAACACTGACTGCAATGATGTCAGAAGCATTAGTGGCTGTCTTTCAGAGTTTGGAGAGGATGCTGACATTTCAGAAGATTTAAAAAGGTCAAATATTACCTTCGTCTCTAGCAAGTGGGAAAAGGAAGATACAAAGAATTATAAACTACACAGTTTATGATCAGTTCCTGAAACAATACAGGAAGAAAGTAAAAATTTTAGAAACTTGAAAGATAATAAAAATATGAATAAAATCAAGCACACATTTGTCAAGAACATATCCAATTTAATTTCCTTCTAAGAATGAAACCTTATGAAAAACAGAGGAGCCAAAGATATATTAACTTAAGAAATACTTCTGACATTGCCTCGTAAGATATTTTTATAAGCAAGCAACATTACAGACAAAACTATTTGAGAATATGTTTAAGAATGGTTTAAGAACTGTACTCAGGGAGTAGTTATCAATAGTTCATGGTAGAGACTGGAAGGATATATGATGATTAACAAATGTAGATCCAGCAATATATCAATGATCTTCATACATTTTTGAAAACCAGGGTGACAGACTAGATAATATATACATGGAATTTACAGACAACAAAATAAAGAATGGCTTAGAAAATAGGACCAACAAATTGACAAAGTAGCCTGAAGGAAATGGGATAGAATTTATTATGGAAAACAAAAAAACAAAAAATAAAAATAAAACAACCAACAACATTCTTCATTTAGGTAGAATAATCAAATGCAAAAATACTAGATCGGAAACAACTGGCAAGGTGGCATCTGTAAAGGGAAAAATCTAAGGCATATAGTAAGCTGTCAGTGCTACATAACTGGAAAAAAAAAAAAAAAAGGTATTATACTAAGATGTATATAGAGAAATATGTTTTGCAAACCACTTATAAAAATTCTTTGAGGTTGGCAAAGCTTCCACTGTTTACTAAGCCTAGTTTGGGGTCTTACATTTCAAAGAAAAAATTGTCAATTAGACTCTACAGGGGACAGTAACCAGATGTCTAATAAGCATAATCTATAGAAACAGCCAGATTTACTGCTTATAGAAGAAAAATGACTGAAGTCTCAAATATTAAGAAGCAGTTGTAAAGAGAAAGGAAATAAGTTATTCTCCGTATCTACGGATATGAAAAAATGGCATTGCATTCCAGCAAGGAGAATTTAGTTAAGAAATATGAACATTCTCTAATTAAGCTAATTAAGCGAATTAAGATTTTTTATTTATTTTATTTTATTTTATTTTATTTATTTTATTTTATTTTATTTTATTTTATTTTATTTTATTTTATTTATTTTATTTATTTTATTTTATTTTATTTTATTATTTTATTTATTTTGTTTTATTTTTATTTTTTATTTTATTTTATTTATTCTATTTATTTTATTTTAGTTTAGTTTAGTTTAGTTTAGTTTAGTTTTGTTTTGTTTTTAAATTTTGAAACAAACATTTTTAGTAAAAGGTTAGATTTGCAATGTTGTAGGTATAGGATTCTACCTTGAATCAAAATGGGGAACATGAGCCTTTGAAGTTTTTTCTAGGACTCTTTTTTTTTTTTTTTTTCCCCCCAATTCTTTTGATTTTTTGATCTCTTCAGCCCAATGACGGGGGGGGGGGGAGGGGGGGAAGGAAAAAAAAAAAGACCTGCACCTTATAATATTAGTTGCTTATTTTGATTTTTTTGAAAAGGCTTTCTTTTTATTCTAAATTTTATCTGGTAGTTTTGTTTATTATTGTTGTATCAGTTTGGTACAGTCAAAAGGCTTTAAGTATCATCTTAGGATATCCAATTCATCACCTATGGCTTGCATTAAGACGAAAGGCCTCTTAGAAACAAAGTAGCTGATATTTTCTGTAGTATGTCTTTTCCAACAGAATAAAATAAAATAAAATAAAATATAAAATAAAATAAAATAAAATAAAATAAAATAAAATAAAATAAAATAAAATAAAATAAAATAAAATAAAATAAAATAAAATAAAATAAAATAAAATAAAATAAAATAAAATAAAATAAAATAAAATAAAATTTATGGAGTTGATCACATTCACTGAAAATGTGAAGGACTCACGAGAATACAAATACTGTAGTCCCACTGATGATTTGAGAAATTTATATGACAACACTGTGGCAGGAATCCCATCACCCTTTCACCTCAAATACTTGTATTCTAAGACTTTGCTTACTTAAAATCAGTCCTTGTAGTAGTTTTAAATCCAACCACAAAATAGATTGGCTTTTTATTTAAATTCTTTCAATAGTTTTGCTTTTTAGGCACTTCCTCCTTCTGGAACTGTTTGGCTAAACTTCTTGATGTTATATATTTCATATCTGCTTTGAAAGCCCACATTATTAAAAATATTTTTGTCTCTATTTGTAACTTTACAGTTTCACAATTTAAGTTACTATTTGTCATAGTGCATTATATTTATTAGGAATAGTGTTACCCTTCCTTTTTACTTTAGTAACAACCAAACAACTTTAGTGTTGTTTCACATTTCCCAGTCTAATATTATAATAAACATGAAATATCAAGTATTTATTTGCTGTTTCACATTTATTCTCTCCTTTAAAAGAAAAGATTAAAAACAGGGGGCTAGTTGTATTTTATTCAAATGTCTGTAGACTTGTAATGTTTTGAGGAGAACAGCTCAGCTCATTTTTGTTTGAAAAAGATTAGGCATTTAATTCAGCATCCATTTATGGAATTGTAAAGGAAGTTTTCCTTGGGGCAAGTAAGAACTCCAGCCAATGTTTCTAGAAATATTTAGTCTAGGAAGGAAAGCATAATAGTTACACACAAAATACTGCCAAAGCAGTTCTCTGCTTCATTTCAGTATCATCAGCTGTTTAATGATCTGAGAGAGAAGATAATAGCGTCAAATACTGACATCTGAACTGCTCCACTAGATATTAGTTTTCTGTATGCTATTTTGTCTTTTATCATCAACCCTCCCATACATACTTTATTATTATTATTGGCTACTAGAGTCTGGAACTAAAGAAAATGTAGCCAAAGGAAATAGAAACAGGAGGCAAGGCAATGGAGGCCAAAAGAGAGAGAGACAGAGAACGAGAGAGGGGGAGAGAGAGAGAGAGATCTGTCAAAGATTAGAATTGGCTGGGAAATTGCTAGCTTTCCGAATACTCAGTGTGAAACAATAGAAAGAAAAGATATGGATCATTAAAGCGGCTGTTATGAAATTCTGTAAATTTAAGGATAGAAAATCTCTGTTAAATGACTGTTTCCAACTTCCCTTCTCCAAAAACATCACTGATAACTAAAGGTTAACAGATATTTCAGAATAACACAGTAAGTGTTAAGCTGATGTGTTCCAATTTTCAGATTTTTAATAAAAATGCACCATCCAAAATTAGGTTCCTAGGTTTCTTGTACCATATACCTGTACATATATCTCACACCATAAAGGTAACTGCATAAAGTACACAGAATTATACAGTATATGAAGTATATTAACACAATATAATTGAATAAAACACAGTTGTTGACTTTAGTGACAAAACAAAGAGCTGTTACTTATTTATTATTTTTATTATTTTTATTTTTATTTTTTAAGTATCCACTTAAATGTAACTGTAGGCTCTGAATGTGCTTCATTTGGGAAGAAAACAAGGTATGACAAGTATTCCCCACAAATATATATCAGAAATAATATTCAAAACAAAGACTTTATATTCCCACATGATTTAGGAAAGAGCTAGATTAGATTAGATTTCATTCACACTAAATCCCCAAAAGGGACATAAGCATTCATTTGACATTTTCAGATGCCTGAATTGAAAATTAAACTCCTCGAAGTCCATGCCGTATTATTACCTAACTCTCTCAGTACATGACTTCCTTGGATACCTAAAGTATTACAGATTTGTTTCCAGCACCAGAGTCTCAATTTGTGAGCATATTCAAAATGTATATACAAATCTCAACAAAACACATTATCACAGAATCACAGAATCATCTAGGTTGGAAGAGACCTCCAAGATCACCAAGTCCAACCTCTGACCTAACACTAACAAGTCCTCCACTAAACCATATCACTAAGCTCTACATTTAAACATCTTTTAAAGACCTCCAGGAATGGTGACTCAACCATTTCCCTGGGCAGCCCATTCCAATGCCTAACAACCCTTTCAGTAAAGAAGATCTTCCTAATATCCAACCTAAACCTCCCCTGGCACAACTTTAGCCCATTCCCCCTCATCCTATCACTGGGCATGTGGGAGAATAGACCAATCCCCACCTTGCTACAGCCTTCTTTAAGGTACCTATAGAGATTGATAAGGTCACCCCTGAGCCTCCTCTTCTCCAGGCTGAACAGTCCCAGCTCCCTCAGCCGCTCCTCATAAGACTTGTTCTCCAGACCCCTCACCAGCTTGGTCGCCCTTCTCTGGACTCTCTCGAGCACCTCCATGTCCTTCTTGTAGTGAGGGGCCAAAACTCAACACAGTACTCGAGGTGCGGCCTCACCAGAGCCGAGTACAGGGGGACAATCACTTCCCTAGCCCTGCTGGCCACACTGCTTCTTATACAAGCCAGGATGCTGTTGGCCTTCTTGGCTACCTGAGCACACTGCTGGCTCACATTCAGCTGACTATCAACCAATACTCCCAGGTCCTTCTCTGCCAGGCAGCTTTCCAACCACTCATCTCCCAGCCTGTAGTGCTACTTGGGGGTTTTGTGCCCCAAGTGAAGGACCTGGCACTTGGCCTTGTTGAACTTCATACAGTTGACCTCAGCCCATAAGTCCAGCCTATACAGATCCCTCTGCAGAGCCTTCCTACCCTCGAGCAGATCAACACATGCACCTAACTTGGTGTCATCTGCAAACTTACTGAAGGTGCACTCGATCCCCTCATCCAGATCATTGATAAAGATGTCCCTAGTACTGGAAGAAGTCTTTTGTACCAAAACAACTAAATCATATGCTTCCAAAATCTCAATAAAACTGTTTCTGAATAGAAATGGGGAACAGATAGGGGGATGTTGTTATTTTGCAGGAAGGTATAAAAGTTAATGTTTGGCTGATTACTAGTCTTTACAGCATGAGGATGAATTTAGACTTGAGACTCTTAGATTTCTTTTTTTTATGCTGCTAATATAGACATATGAACCATAAAGAAATAAAATACATTATATTAAAAAATACTAATAAGTGGATCCAATATCAGTCTTGATATTAAACTTAGTGACTAACACCATTTAAGAATCAAATTAAAAGCAATATCAAGTATTTCTTAAAAGGAAGTAGGTATTCTAATACTACCTGTATCTATCTGTAACTTAATTATCGCTCTTTCTAATATCAGCAATTTTCAGATCTTACTTTTGCTATTTGATAAGAGCACTTACTACTACAGAGGTAAGACTTTCATCAGCATGAAAACAGATTTCTGTTACAAATCTTCATATGTGTTGAATTTGAAATATGGTTACTTAAAAAAAAAAAAACAAAAAAAACTAGAAATTGTTAGTACATGCCAAACTAATTATTGACAGTACTTATAATCTCGGGGTAAAGTTGGAAAAAACGTGAAGAAGAAAACAGATGAAGGGGTAGTAATCTGACTTTATATTTAGACTATTAGAATTGCTTGCCCTTTATAATAAAATTCAAATAAACAAAAACACAATAAATTGAAGCAGTAACAAACTGGATAATAAGTTTTATGAACTCTACATGGACTACAGAAAGATGGACACATCCTTGAAGTAATATATCTTCCAGTTTTGTCTTGCAAAGCCCACGTAGACCTAACTGAATACAAACCCTAGAATTTTTATGGAAAGATTTCTATATAACTAGTTCAGGACACTTACACAAATTCGGTTCTGGATTGGACTGTAAGAGAATGTCTAAACTTCAAGCTTTTATTTCACTAGAAATCTGATAAATGTACTGCTGATTTCTACTTCCATCTGCTTGGACTTGAAAGTCTCATTCATGCTCGATTTAAAATCCTGGATTTAGCTGCTTTAGGGGGGGCTTACAGTGATTACCTATCCTACCAACTACAAGCCCTGATTTCTCTTCCTGAAATGTATTTTCCTTTTGGATTTCTGCCCAAACACTGTTAAGAAGCATTAGTTCCCAAGGCAGGCCTCATCCTTTTCCAGTTAAATAGACTAAGAAGTGCTGATTCCACTATTTTACTGATATCCCCACTATATTATTCTTTATTTTATGGCTTGTCTCTGAATGCTCCCTGACATAAGAACTTGCTGTTCATAAAGTGACGTGATTGCTTCTTTCACACAATTATAAAAGAACTCAATAGTCCTGTTGCTTTTACCTCCACTTCATTGATCTGAACACTGTTTGAATGTAAATGTTATAAGCTAGTATTTTGCCTGAAAGGAAAGCAAGATAAAACTCTTTTAGCCACAAGGAAATATTTTGATAATTTTTCTGTCTTTATGAGTGAAGGTAGATAAAGAGATACAGGAAGGGCAGTCAATGCAATTCTGCCATTTATTTTCCATTTATCGTAGTCTTTTAATGATTTTTGATCAATAATTCCAGAAAATTAAAATGTTAATATTGAAATGTCAGGTGAGTTTGTAAAAAAAATTGCTGAATTCAATGGTAAACCCACATTGATTTAATGAAGGAGAAAATGTTATTGCTGGTATACCTGCACATGCAATGTGGAATTTGCTATTACATCCATGCTATATGCAGGATAACAAATAATATAGCTATTTCAGAAAAGTGGGGATCAGGATCATGTTAATATGTCTGTGTTGAGCCTGAGAAGATATCACAGACTTCCCCACAGATTACACATTTGCAATATAGTGACCTCTCTTCTTCCCTGTGATTCTCTGCCATGTGAGAGCAGTTGCATCTGCAATCTCTTTGTGATAGATATAGTCACAATGTGCAGTGATCATCTCTAGCTGTATAACTACAACCACAACCTATTACAATGCTATATGTGGATGTATAGAATCCTAGAATCATGGAATAACCCAAGCTGGAAGGGACAAGCTCAACCTGGCCACTGAGTTAAGGATAACAGAAAATGTTTTTATAAATATATTAATGGCGAGAGGAGGGCCAAAGAAAATCTCCATTCTTTACTGGACTCAGAGGGGAATATGACTACTGAGGAGAAGGAAAAGGCTGAGGTTGTTAATGCCCTCTTTACATCTGTCTTTACTAGCCAGACCACTTATCCTCAGGGTACTCAGCCTCCTGACCTGAGTCTGGGACAGGGAGCAAAAGAAACGCCCCACAGTTCAGGTGGAAACAGTTAGAGACCTGCTGCTCCACGTGGGCTGTCACAAGTCCATGGGGCCAGGTGGGATCCACCCGAGGGTGCTGAGGGAGTTGGCAGATGTGATTGCTGGGCTGCTTTCCATCATCTATCAGCAGTCATGGTCATCTGTAGAGGTCCCAGATGACTGGAGACTTGCTAATGTGATGTCCATCTATAAGAAGGGTTGTAAGGAGGGCCTGGAGAACTACAGACCTGTTAGCCTGACCTTGGTGCCAGGAAAGATGATGGAGCAGGTCATGTTGAATGCAATCACGTTGCATATGTGGGACAACTGGGGGACCAGGCCCAGTCAGCATGGGTTCATGAAAGGTAAGTTCTGTCTGACCAACCTCATCTCCTTCTACGACTGGGTGACCTACCTGGTGGATGAGGGAAAGGCTGTTTATGTAGTCTACCTAGACTTCAGCAAAGCCTTTGACACAGTCTCCAATAGTATCCTCCTGGGGAAGTGTGGTGTGATTGCCTAAAGTAACTTGGAAAATCAAACTACTTTTCATATTCTAAAAAGAAAAGTACTACACTGAAGAGGTTTTCAGGGCAGGGTGCAGCTGCATGACCCAAGTGTTCCCTAGGCTTCTAACCTTGGATGTTACCACAGGGGAACCTGGTGTGCTAACTCTAAGAAACAATACAGAGTGTAGAGCGGCGTGGAGACACCCTCTGACTAGAGGGGAACTCATTTGTTCTTGTGCACACTGAAACTGATAAACTGAACTTTTGCCACTCTGAGCCAATAACCTGTCCTGTTTTTGACAAAATGCTGTACTCTAGTGAACTTTTGCTCATTATAAATCATTATAATACCAAAACACACCTCCATCCCAAAAGCTACCCACCTCCGAGGTGTGACCCCCCTCACTGAGCATGCGCTCTGAATTTCTCGGAGCCTATACCTTTAAACAAAGATGAGAAGACTTTTCACCAATCACAATTAAGATGTGCTTGACTAGAGTTACTCAAGCTCCACCTTAAGGATAGAAAATAATATAAATTTTCTCAAGGGAGAGGAGATGTCAGGGAAGATACTACCATCAGGAAAGATACCATCACAAAGATACCATCCTGACTTCTGGATCAGTTGATGGGCTGAGTGTCTCTTCCTTTCCCCCCCCACCTCAACCAATTCCAACCCCTCCCCCCCACTGGGACGTCTTTGGGTGAGATTTAAGTGCTTGAATAATCTCAAGAGTCTCTGTGTCTTTTTAACACGTTAATAGCCAGGCTGTACACCTGAGTATTTTACGCATGCTAGCTTGCTTTTGCAGTCAGTAAATTATCACTGGCAATCCAAAGAACCTGTGTACCTGTTGCTGTAATAAATTGCACTTAATTGCATTGATCCTAGCTATGATAGTTCTTATTTAGCACAACTAGAATAAGGGCGTGTTAAGTTGTTGGAGAATCTGTGCTTGTGATAGTTCAGTATCCTGAATCCAGCCGGGACCACATCGGTTAATACGTTAATGTTGAATCCGTGACCGTGATAATCAGTACCCTGAATCCAACCAGACCCATAATGGTTAACCGGCTACACCCCTTTAACGTGACAGGAAGCTGGCAGCCCATGGCTTGGACAGGTACAATCTTTACTGGGTTAAAAACTAGCTGGACAGCTGGGCCCAGAGAGTAGTGGTGAATGGAGTGAAATCCTGATGGTGAATGGTCACCAGTGGTGTTCCCCAGGGATCAGTGTTGGGGCCCATACTCTTTAATATCTTTATTGATGACTTGGATGAGGGAATTGAGTGCACCCTCAGCAAATTTGCAGATGACACCAAGTTGAGGGGAAGTGTTGATCTGCTGGAGGGTAGGAAGGCCCTGCAGAGGGACCTGGACAGGATGGATCAATGGGCAGAGGCCAATGGGATGAGGTTCAGCATGGTTAAGTGCCAGGTCCTGCACTTTGGCCACAATAACCCCATGCAGCGCTACAGGCTTGGGGGAGAGTGGCTCAAAAGCTGGGCAGAGGAAGAGGATCTCAGTGTGCTGATTGATGCTCACCTGAACATGAGCCGGCAGTGTGCTCAGGTGGCCAAGAAGACCAACAGCATCCTGGCTTGTATCAGAAAGAGTGTAGCCAGCAGGACCAGGGAGGTGATCGTTCCCTTGTACTCAGCACTGGTGAGGCCACACCTTGAGTACTGGGTTCAGTTTTGGGCCCCTCACTACAAGAAGGGCCTAGAGGCCCTGGAGCATGTCCAGAGAAGGGCTACAAAGCTGGTGAAGGGCCTGGAACACAAGTCCCATGGGGAGCGGCTAAGGGAACTGGGGTTGTTTAGTCCGGAGAAGAGGTGGCTCAGGGGAGACCTTATTGCTCTCTGCAACTGCCTGAAAGGAAGTAGTGGGGAGCTGTGGTTCAGCCTCTTCTCACAGATAACTAGTGATAGGACTAGAGAGAATGGCCTCAAGTTGTTCCAGGGGAGGTTTAGTTTGGAAATTAGGAGACATTTTTTCTCAGAAAGAGTAGTCAGGCATTGAAATGGGTTGCTCAAGGAAATGGTGGAGTCACCGTCCCTGGCGGAATTCAAGGAAACGTTGGACGTGGTGCTTAGAGACATGGTTTAGTGGGTGATATTGATGGTAGGGGGATGGTTGGACCAGATGATCTTGGAGGTCTTTTCCAGCCTTAATGATTCTATGATCATATAGTCCTATTCCTGGCTCCACACAGGACCACCCAAAAGTCAGACCAGGTTTCTGAAAGCATTGTCCAAATATTTCTTGAACTCCAGCAGGCTTGGTGACATGACCACTTCCCTAGGGAGCCTGCTCCAGTGCCTGACCACTCGCTCGGTGAAGATACTTTCCCTAATACCCAGCCTGACTCTACCCTATCCCAGCTCCATGCTGTTCCCTCGGGTCCTGTTACTGTCATCAGAAAGCAGAGATCAGTGTCTGCCCCTCTGCTCCCCACATGAGGAAGCTGCAGGTTGCCACTAGGCCTCCTCTTCTCCAGGCTGAATAAACTAAGTAACCTCAGCTGATCCTCATACATATTGTCTTTTAAAGCCTTCACCATCTTTTTAGCCCTCCTTTGGACGCTCTAATAGCTTTATAATCTTCTTATATCATGATGCCCAAAACTGTACATGATACTTGAGGCCACACCAGTGCAGAGTGCAACAAAGAGAAAAGAGCAGAAGAGTGGCTTTAATGGGAAAAGCTAGAATCTTTTTTTTTTTTTTTTCAGTAGAAAAATACTTTGTAATTCTATATCTAGGTTTTTATGATGCTCCAACTTTTCCAGCAAGAAAGAAAATGTCTTACACAAGGTCTCATATGACTGTACATTAACAAATGTTAAACCTACCACTGAGAAAGAGAAAAAAGTCTTCTAAAAATGCTGATTCCTTTAGGGTGAATTGTAAAAAATTATATTTTTTAGAGTGATTTTTGAAAGGAAGAATGTTTAAAAACAAGGTGTGGTGGTTTTATCTTGCTATACATCTGAACTCCCTCACAACCACTCTTTCACTCCCTCTCCTCAAAGAAAAAAGGGTACAAAATGCAAAGGAAAGGGCTCAAGGGTTGAGATAAGGACAGGGAGATCACTCACCAATTATTGTCATGGGCAAAAACAGACAGCATAGGGGGTTTAATATAATTAATTGCTTATCACTAATGGACTACAGCAGTGAGAAACTAAAAGCAAAATAAAACCACCTTCCTCCTATCCAATCTCTTCCACCTTCTCCCCCCGAGAGGCACAGGGGAATGGGGAATGGGGCCTGCAGTCAGTCCCTAACACTTTGTCTCCATGGCTCCTTCATGGTCACTCTCTGCCCCTGCTCCAACGTGGGGTCCCTCCCACAGGATGCCATCCTTCCCGAACTGATCCTGCATGGGCTTTCCACAGGCAGCAGCTCTTCAAAAACTGTTCCAATATGGGTCTGTACCATGGGATCCATCCATCAAGAGCAAACTGCTCCAACACTGGTCCCCCACGAACAGCATCTCCCCCCAGATCCCCTACTCCAGGGGCTGCAGCTCCAGCCTGGGGCCTGCTCCTGAAGGGGTTCTCCATGGGCTGCAGCCTCCTGCAGGCTACATCCACCTGCTCCACCAGGGGCTCCTCCATGGGCTTTAGTGTGGAGATCTGCTCCACAGTGGTACCCATGGCCTGCAGGGGACCTTCTGCTCTGGTGCCTTGAGCACCTCCTCCCTTTCCTTCTTCACTGACCTTGGTGTCTGAAGGGCTTTCTCACTCCTCTCTCTCCCAGCTGTTGTTGCAAAGCAGTTTTTTTTTCCCATTTCTTAAAAATGATCTCACAGAAGTGCAACCAATGTCTCTCACTAGCTCAGTTCTGGCCAACAATGGGTCCCTTTGGAGCCATCTGGAGCTGGCTTTGATCTGACATGGGGCATCTGCTGGGCTGTGCACACTGAGGCTGACCCTGCATCCCCCCTACTACCAAGCCCTTGCCAGATAAACCCAAGACACAAGGTTTATCTAAGGTATGCACTAAATATACTTTCCAGTCTGATTTTGTATCTAGAAAGTAAGTTAGAAAATACAAAGTGGAATGAATAAGTTTTTTTTTTTCTTTTTTCAAATTTCCACAAACATTAGATATAGCATTTGACAAGTTGTTAGTTTATGTAAAAAAATGTTTAATATTTATTAGTACAATATCTGAAATGGAGAGGAAATTTGTTAGAGTGAAGAAAGCAGCATATTCAGATGGAAGGATCATGGAGTTCCACAAGGAACTTTTCATTGGTGGTTTTGACACAAAGAACAGGAATACACCAGTGCAATTTGTTCATGACATAAGACAAAATAATAAGAACACCATATACAAATCTTCAGGAGTAATAACACTAGAGGGAAAAAAAAAGTCACACATATAGTGTGACATTATAAAATGGAGAGGGAATAATAAGATAACACAGAACTAGGTTTATTTGTTGAACCGAGGATAACTGAAAGATACCAGCATAATGACGGCTGAAAAATGCAAATGTTGTGTCATGCTATGTATTTGTAGAATGGAAGGTGAGCATTACTGCAACTCTGTTATAAAGAAACTTACCTAAAATACTCTATGCAAAATCCATAATTCATCACAATAGATGAATGTAAACTGGAATATTTGAAGCAGTGGTACTGGGATGATCAGGAAAAAGAATAATTTTTTTAGGAGAAAAATTTTATCTGGGCTTCTATTTCAGTTTGTTTAACCTGAAAATATGAAAGACTTGTGAAATTTATGGAGTAAATTCCCATGGGTCTGTTTCCAAGTACATTAAGGACAAAAGGTGACCATGAACAGCCATCACAGATTTACGAAGGGTAAATTGAACTTGAGCAACCTAGTTACTTTCTATGAGGAGTTAAAAGCCTCTGTGGATGGTGTTGGGGGGAAGCATTGGAAGTCATTTATTTTGACTTTACTAAAGCTTTTGACAAAGTCTTTTATAACATCCTTGTAGTCAAACTGGGGAAAGATGGATTGGATGTGTGAATTACAGGGTGGGTGAAAAAAGTGGCTGTACAAATGGGAATGAAGGGTCAAGTCTAATGGTTCAAAGACTAACTGGCAAATGATTTTAGATGCTATATCTCAAGAGCTGATTCGGAGGCTAATGATGTCAAACATCTCTATTAGGGAAGTGAATCATGCTTTAGAATGGACCTCTAATAAGTTAACAAATTATATGAGATTTTTCTTGGGGAAAAACTGATATGCTTGAAGTCAGAACTATTATCCAGAAAGACTTTGGCAGGTAGAGAAATGGGCCATGATAAACCTCATTCAACTGAGACAAGACAAATACCAAGCCCTGCATCAGTGATGCACACTGTGGCAGCTCTGAAGACTTGGGGGTCCTGGTAGACAACATGTCAGCATATGACAAGGTCTGTCAACTGGATGTAATATTCAGAGGCCTCATGGCTGCTGAGTAGAGGGAATAATCACTTCCCCATACCTGCTGGCATGCAACACCTCTCCTCCTTTCTGTACCAGAAGAGCCTGTTCAGACAGGCTGCAACACAACCTGTACATGATTTCAGGCACACTGAACTGAAACAAACAATAAAGAAAATAAACAATAACAAAGTTGTGTACTAGAACAATGAGAACACCACAAGGGGCTGAGAAGAGATTCAGCAATAACCACCATGTAGCAAGGATTTAGCCAGACCTGAGGGGCTAAGACAAAAATGGACAAGAGCAAGTCTATGAGTGTAGTGGTTTCACACTGATAGACAGCTAAGTTCCACCACAACGCTTTTTCATTCCCCCTGCTCAAATGAACAGGGGGATAAAATGTGATGAAAAAATGCTCCCGTGTTAAGGTAAATTAATTAAAGGAAACGAAACAAACAAACAAACAAACAAAAACAGCAAATGCTGTCTGGAAGCTGAAGGAGAAAAAATGGTTCTTTACTTCCCATCAGCAAGCAATGTTAACCATGTCTTAGGAAGCAGGGCTGCCCTACACATAGCAGTTACTTGGGAAGACCAAAGCTTTCATAACAAGAGTCCCCCCTTTCCCCTTCCTTAGCTTTTATTGCTGAGTATGGATCTGGTGTCCTGGTGCAGGACTCACAAAAGTCTAAGGCTTTAGTGGATATTGGTGTACCCTAATGTCATCAAGCTACAAAAGATGCAGAACCCAGCTGTGTTTCTAGAGTGACAAGGGGATCCCAACAGATAACTGTACTGGAGGCTGAAGTGAGCCTAACCAGGAATGACTGGCAAAAGCACACCGTTGTGACTGGCCTGGAAGCTCTGTGTATCCTTGGTATAGACTACCCTCAGGAGAGGGTACTTCAAGGACCCAAACAGATACCACTGGGCTTTTGGCATAGTTGCCTTAAATCCTGGACAAACAATGAGCTATTAAACCCCCAGACCTTAAGGGGCCTCTATGTTTGTAATTCAGTGTCACAGATACAACAATTAGCATGAATAGTAGATCCTAGAGAAAAAGTGTAAGAACAGGGGAATTGTGTAGTGATTGTTTCCTACTTCAGAATAATGTGGTTTAAGGATAACCTGATGTATTGCATAGAACTGCATTTAACAGCTTTGCCACAGTTTAACAGACTTTGTGCTGATAACTCAGGCAATTTTTTTATTTTATTTTATTTTATTTTTTTTTTAATGCTCTACAACTCAGCAACAACAGAATCCTGTAAGTTCCACCATTGTTACACAGTTGTGGATCATGAGAGAGAAGTGCTTACTTACATTTCTCTTAAACTTACTGCTTCTCAATTTAATTGAACACCAATCAGTTTTCTTTTTACAATGATGACTAATCATTACCATTTCTTCCATATGTTATGGAGATCTCCAGCATCATCTTTGACCTCAATCAACTATCTCTTCAAAGTTGAGTACTCTTAGTTTATTTAATAATCCTTATTGTGGTTGTATGGAAGTTTGTATTTCTGATCATCATTTTCTGATTAGCTCTGGACATTTTCAAACTATTCTAATCATTTAGATTAGAGGTGAGCAAAACTGAATTCAATGTTAAAGATGAGGTTAATCATCAGTACGTTTTAACCTCAGTGTACTGGGTCTGGCTGGGATGGAGTTAACTTTCCCTGCAGCAGCCCATTCAGTACTGTGCTCTGCACTTGCAGCTAGAGCTAGAACAGCACTGGTATCACACCAGTGTTGTGTCTGCTGCTGAGCAATACTGGCACAGCATCAGGACTTCCTCTAACCACCCCAGAGCCAGCAGGCTGGGGGTGGACAAGAGGTGAGGAAGGAACATCACCAGGGCAGGTGACCTAAACCAACCAAAGGGATATTCCATACCATATGATGTCACACTCAGCAATAAAAGGTGGAAAAAGGAAGAAGAGGGGAGGGGTGGGCTCTCGTTGTGGAAACGTTTGTCCTCCTGAACAACGGCTACATGCGTTGAGGCCCTGCTTCAAGGACTTGGTCAAGCATTGCTTGTTTGTGGGAAGTAGAGAGTAATTTCTTTCCCCTGCACTTCCACACAGCCTTTACTTGATTTTTTTGTTTGATTGTTTGTTGTTGTTGTTTGTTTGTTTGTTTTTGTTTTTCCTTTCCCCCTTTCCTTTTTCCCTTTAGTTAAATTATTTAATTAATAATAATTTTTCCTTAATAATTATTTTTTCCTTAATAATTATTTTTCCTTTAGTTAAGTTATCCTTATCTCAACTCCTGAGTTGTTTCTTTCCTTTTCTTCTTCCCCTCCTCTTCTGAGGAGGGGGAGTGAGAGAGCAGTTGTGGTGGAGTTCAGCTGCCTAGCAAGGTAAAACCACCACAAACATCTATTCAGATGTTAGCATAATGATGTTTTTTTCATTATTATTATTACTTTTTTCCGTAGGTGGTGTGGCTTAGATCCAGTGGGCAGCTAAGTACCACACAGCTCACTCTTCCCAGGTGGGATGGGGGAAGAGAATCAGAAAGGTAGAAGTGAAAAAACTCATGAGTTGAGATAAAGACAGTTTAGTAAGTAAAACAAAAGCTACATGCACAGGCAAAGTAAAACAAATTTATCCTCTGCTTCCCATTGGCAGGCAGGTATTCGGCCACTTCCTGGAAAGTAGGGCTCATCATGTGTAATGGTTTCTTGGGAAGACAAATTTCATTACTCTGAACATTGCCCCTTTCCTTCTTCTTTACCCCAGCTTTTATTGCTGAGCTTGATGCCATATGGTATGGAAAATGACTTTGGTCAGCCTGGGTCACCTGTCCTGGGTGTGTCCCCTTCCAGCATCTTGGGCATCCCCAGCCTCCTTGCTGGCAGGGCAGCATGAGAGGTAGAAAAGTCCTTGGCTCTTTGTAAGCACGGCTCCACAACAACTAAAACCATCAATGTGTTATCACAAGAAATCCAAAACACAGCATTGTCTGAGCCTATATGAAGAAAATTAACTCTGTCCCAGCCAAAACTATGATAACTGTTCATTCTTAAAAATTCCAGTAGTTTTATTTGTCATTTTCACAGTCGTTGAGGAGTGAAATTTAGCAAGTGTCACCATGACTCCTAGATCTCTTTCCTGTAAAGTAATATGTAATCTATAGGTCATCATTGTGCACCCACATTCTTATTATTAGATATATAGCTGCAACGATCATATAGATTAGTTAGGCTTATTTAAATTTCATCACCCCTACTAGTTTGATATGATCAACAACTTCATCAATTTGGTTTTGTCTCCTTTCTGCTTCCCTTTTTCTTTATCTCATTCATAAAGAGGTTACAGAGCACAAGCTTTGTCTCATGCTTAAGTGGAACCTTGTTCTTTTGGAGAAAACAACCATTTCTACCTAACTTTAGTAACTTTAGTCTCCTATCCTTTAAACAATTATTATTCCCCAAGAAAACCTGAGGACTTGAGCAAAGTGTTTTTTTTTTTTCTTTTCCTTTTTTTTTTCTTTTTTTTTTTCTTTTTTTTTTCCTTGAAAGTCTGAATCATAGAATAGAATCATAGAATATCCTGAGTTGGAAAGGACCCACAAGGATCATAGAGTCCAAATCAAATATATAATATTTAAAACCTTCATAATTACCTTTTCTATGATATTCTGTAAAACTCAGATAAATAATCATCTCATCTGTTTTACTTATAGATATACTTATGGCTTATTTTCAATTTGAGAAGTCAAATTAACAGGTATATATTCCCCTGGATCTTTTCAGGTCACTTTTTAAACAGTTGTTTTGCAGTTGCCATCTCCCATTACTCTGAAACTGAGGAAAAATAAGCAACAGCAACTACAGCTAATATTCATTTCTATCACTACTTTTTACTGACATTTAAATTTTTGAGGCAGTTCCTTCCAACACCATCCCCAGTAAGAAAGCAGTAAGAACAGTAAAAGAGAGCCATTTAGCCTTGGGCTGGTCTTTGGCCTATTCTCTATTTTATCTGCATTTTACTTTGCTGTTGTTGTTAGTTTTTGTTGTTGTTTGTTTGTTTTGTTTTTCTTAAATACCTTACTACTTAATTGCATAAGTTCTAACACAGGGTTGTATATCTCTTTGGAGAGTTTTTCAAAGCAATGCAAAGGAACACTCCAAAGCAGAACCAAAATAGAAAGTAGTAAAACCAAAAGATACACTGTGACCAACATATGCTTATTCACCTTTTCCTTCTAGTTTCCTTTCTCTACTGGGCCTCTTAAGTCAGCTGCATCTCATTTTACTGATGATGGCCATGCCATCTCTCTGTTATCCCTGTAGAGTACCCTGTTCCACTACATCAACTCCAAGGCACATAGGAGGATAAAGCTGAATATCTCTTTTCCTAGTGTAGTTCTCTTTCTTTCTAAACAACAGTGTATAATCATAGCTCAGGTTTCCTAATATCCTGCTGACACCTGAAAACAGCTTCCCAATCTCAAGGTGATATTGCTGTATTAACTATACTGCTGCTTTCTTGTGATGCTGATATCACAACTGTCTTCATCTGTTTCATAAAAATATAGTCTCTGAAATATTTTCACTTAGTTAAACAGGTTTCAAACAAAAATGAAAAATACTCAAAGCTGATGTAGATAAACTTATTAACAGAAAATAAATACTCTAGTTATAGTGAAAACAAAGCATAAATATTCTTTCTGATGGCATGTTTTTAATACTGAATAACAGGTGCAATTATTAGATGTTGAATTTAAATCACATTTCCACTGTGCCATTTGAATGAACTCCTATTGAAGAAGACAGACAGACATACAAGGTAAGTTAATTAGCTGTCTTAGAAACATCTGTAGAAATAAACATTTTCAAATGGTTAAATGTAAGAATTACTGACATTGACAAATTCTGAAATCAAGTTTCAGGTTGCTGAGAACAATATTTATTTATAAAATATTGATAACAGTCTCCTTCATACACATAAACATTAAACTCTGTCCCCATCCATCCCTCTGCCCCTTTGAAAGGGATGGACCACAGTTACTACCTTATCCAAGTAAAAATTTTCCGATTAATAGTGTACCTGAATTTATTGCGACAAAATTTTATTTGCTGGAGAAATGTTTTTCAAACAGTTCTCAGTCTAAAGAGAAAGAAATTATTGTGAAACATCTTTTGAATATTGAGAATGGTTGGCTTAAGCTTGACAAGATTGTTTTATTTTTGCTTCCAATTATAAGTCCAGATCCATAATTATAACCCTAAAATTGCACTATGCTTACAGCCCTTTAATTTCAATGCATCTCATATGGGTTATAGTATATATAATTAGTATTTAGAATTTGGCTCTGGATATGTGATTTTCAGATCAAGATTCTAGTACATGCAAATTCATGTACACTTTATAGTGTTTTTTGCTTGTTTGTTTTCTTCCCATTCCATGTAGCTGCAGCATTTTAGCAGATAGTGAGTATATTCATTTTCTATTTTATTCAAAACTGAAACAAAAAAATAAATGCAAAAGAATCAGTACTTAAGCTAAAATGTATTCAGTTTTTGACTGGTCCCCAAAATGACAAGTACTTCCCTAGAATATAATCACAGATATCTTTTTTAAAAGTCAGAGACTGAAAAACAGCAGCAGACAGTCACATAGATTTTCCATCAAGTAACTTCTACTAGGTAGTTAGGGAACTCAGGATTCTTACTTACTCTACAATAACATAATTACTGGCCTTTCTTATAAATATAGTTTAACTTCAGATAGAAAAGGGGTAGGATTTATTTCTTCCAGCCATGTATCCCTCTACAAGGTAGGTGCCTATATTTGGGTTAGCCACATTTATACCTAAGCTATGTTACTTTGACAATCACAGGAGATAATAAGTGACATTGGGTGGGATACACCTGATGTAGAGAAGTCTACGCCAAGTAAAAGTAATGTGATCATGACGTTGGTGAGAAATACCAGCCTTCTAATTCACATGTAACCACCTCTCATTCTCTTGTACCAAATTTACATATATGCACATTCATCAGTGCTATTCCTCTGCAGTTAATGGAGGTAATTTAACTTTCTTCTAGAAGTTCTTGACTGTCTCACCTAAAAATACATCCTAGCTGACAGCTTGGGAAAAATGACTAATTTAGAAGGCTTAGAAATTAAATGAAATAAATTGTAGTGCTCACTTCTAGCTAAAGCTGAACAAAAATGTCTTTTTGAATACATCACTCTATGATTGAATCATTCCAAACAACTCGAGAAACAAATTCAATACTGCAATGAGCAGTAAAGACCTCTGTTGATCTCACTCATATTTGAACCATAGATTTTTACTGCGTAAAGCAATGCCATAATTTTGGATTCAATTGTTGTGTGAAACATTCCCATGTTGATCGAAGATTCAAGACCATTCTCTGAATTTTCCCCAATATCTTCTTTAGTGAATCAAACTGAGAAAAATCTAGTGTGAGCAGTACAAGAACTTATTTCTTAGAACAAAATAGCGAGATCAAGGTCTTAAATTGTTGTTTCCATTAAACTTCCTAATGCTGACTCAATTAGTTCCGAATATCAAATTCAAATATTAATGTACTCATGTATTAAGTTTGGCCTGAACAGTCATAATGTGAAAGGAGACCATTACTCTCCAAGATTTTACTAAAGTTGGGCAATCATTTTTTAAATGAATAATTTATTTGATGAATTTCGTCCTTTCCTTTAGTCATGAAGACTTCATACTCAAAGGTAGCAGTCAAGATTGAGCAACCTGTAAATTACTTGATAACTTAGTATTTTCAGCTCAAACCAAGTTTTGGAATTATTGTATTTTGTGAGTGAAGGGAATACTTTCTGAAAAAAAAAATAATAAAAAAGAATTACTGTATTTTTATTTTCTGCAAACATTGCATAACATTTGTACACGATTTATACTTCTTTTCAGTTAGGTTGTAGAAATATTTCAATATAAGAAATATCTAATTATAGGATTATTATTATGATTATGATTATAATTATTAAGAAACTGAATAAATAATTTAAATATCTTTGTAATACATTCCTAGTTATCATCAACTATCATCATTAGTAGTTATTTCTTATATGAAATAAACTTGATAATGGCAGACAACAACCTCATTCCTACACTATAACATAAAATGATCTGTTTGCCTACATTACTTCCAAAGAATATAGAAAGATTTGTTTGTATAATTAATCTGAAAAAAAATAATGCAAAGTAACAGAAATTCATGCTCAAGGCAAGCCAGGGAGGTTCCTGAGTCCTGTAAGACAGGAAATGTCATTTCTGTCTTCAAGAATGGAAAGATGGAAAAAATGGGAAACTACAAACTGGCCAGTCTTATCTTGATCCTTGTAAAAGGTGATGGAACAAATAATCTTGGGAGCTTTTTCCAAACATATTAACGACAAGAATGTGATTGAGTGTAGTCAGCGTGGATTTATGAAGGGGAAATCATGCTTGACCAAGCTTATAACCTTCTCCAATGAAATTACTAGCTTGGAGGGTGAGGGGAAAGCAACGGATGTATTTTATCTTCACTTCAGTAACTAGATGATCTGGATGATGAGACAGAGTGCACCTGTAGCAGATTTGCAGATTTTACAAGACAGAGAGGAGTGGTTTATACACCAGAGAGTTGTGCTGCCATCCAGAGGGATTTCAACAGGTTTCTGAAATGGACTGACAGGACCATCATGAAGTTCTGCAAAGGAAAACTAAAAGTCCTGCATCTGGAAACAAATAACTACATGGCACCAGTACAGGCTGGGAGCTGACAGGCTGTGAAGCTGCTTTGCAAACAAGGACCTGCATGTCCTGGTGAACAAGAACGTGGAACCCTGTCATTGCAGTAAATACAACCAATGACCTCCTGGGCTGCACTAAGAATAGCGTTGCCAGAAGGTCAAGGAAGGTGATCCTTCCTCTCTACTCAGCCTGTTTGTGAGGTCTGTGGAGTACTGTGTCCAAATCTGGGCTCCACAGAAAAAGAAAGACATGGGTATACTGGACAGAGTCCAGTGAAGGGTATGAAGATGAGGAAGGGATTAGAAAATCTGTTATACAAAGAGAATGTGGCAGATGGGACTGTTCAGGCTGGAGAAGTGGAGGCTCAGGGGGATCTTCTCAATGTGTATAAATAGGTGAGGAGAGCAAATAAGACAGAGCCAAGAACTTTTCAGTGGTGTCCAGTGACAGGACAAGAGGCAATGGACACAAAGTGGAACACAGGAAATTCAATCTGAACACAAGAATTTATTTATTTATTTATTACTGTGGGAGTGTTCAGACATCAGCACAGGTTGCAGAGGCTTTGGAGACTCCAATCTTGGTGTTATACAAAACCTGATTAAACTCCATCCTGGACAACCTGCTCTAGTTGATTCTGCTTTGAGCAGGCATGTTGGATTAGATGGTCTTCAGAGACTCCTTCCAACCTCAACTAATTTGCAATTCTGTAGTATGTTAAGGTAGTCTGTAGTTAATTCAGGGACCACCAGCAGTGAGGTCCTGGGACCAACTATTCTGCCACTAGCAGTACAGTTTTCCTGAATTGACTTTGCCAAGTTAGGTGCAGCAACATGAAAAGCATCATACATGTTGAAAAATACAGTTCCTAACATATACGCACATTCATATAAACATGTATTTTTTGAATTGTTAACATGAGTAATCATTGGGAAAAAAAAATAATAACATTCTTTGTACAAAAAGGAATTTATTTGTACAAAATGAAAACAATTCATTTTGCACATTGCTTTTAAAAAGTTTTTTAAAGTGATTTTCCTGACTTAGGTCCATCAAGACTTTAAAATGTGTTTAAATATATCAATTTAATTCACTATAGAAATCATTCACAATTATATTTTGAAGGGGGTTTAAATAATCTCTGTATCTCTGAATTGTTGCAATTTTCTCAAACCTCTTACAACAATCATTTTCTATTTTTTTGTAACTCAAAGCTATTTTTTTCTGTTGTTAAACTAATATCCCCTGATCTAAAGTAGCAATCATAACTGTCATTTTTAAACCTAATTGTATTATTTTAATTAGTTTGGATATATAGGTGATTCAGTAATTTACTGTAATTCTCAAGTTTGGTTGGGAATAAAGAAAAGGAAACAAAGCTTCTTGTAAATTCTGTTATGCTACCTTGAGAATAAACAATAAAGACTGATCAAATTTATGTATAGTCTTGTAACTACTGAATATGTTAATTACTTTTTATCAGAACAATTTGATGTTACTAGGAAACAGAGTGACAAAGGCCACAGGTGGTAATGAAAGGATTACTTATCAGAAGTGACTAATAATGCTTGAGTTGCCAAAGTAACCAGATTGTCTCCTAGAAATGTATGCTTTGACATTCACTTATCAATGCTACTGAAATGCAACTCTTATCATGTCCGCATAGCAAATTTCATTTCCGTATAAGTGATGAATATGCAGATTCTTCTATTATTTGAACGTCTCATTTATTTCTTTTTCTGAGCTGAATGCATAGCGGAAAATAAATGCTTCTTGTTGGTTGGTTTCACTCCCTGAAAGGGTTAGGTAGTGTCTTCACTGATTTGTCTTTCTTACAGTTTTGTTTTTGGGTCTTTGGTGATTATGCAGTAATTTCACTTTGAATTAAAGGGTAATCATTTATCTTTCCTACCTCATAATATTTTTTTTTCCTGTTGTCATACCTCACATCACCTTTTTTAGCTGCATACTTTCATTTACATATGGTAAAATATACTGAATATGCTGTTTCCTGGAGAATCAAATAATTTTGTTTCAGATTTGCTTTATATCTGTATTGCTGTGAAACCTCATTGGATCTGAGTCAAAAGAACCTTACAACTTCAGCTATCATTTGCATCTCTGGAGTAAAGAGAAATTATCAAATCAGAGAATCACAGAATAGTTGAGGTTGGAAGAGACCTTTGGACATAATCTGGTCCAACCTCCCTGCTCAAGCAGGGACACCTAGAGACAGTTGCCCATGACCAAATATGGACAGCTTTTGATTGTTTCAAAGTAGGGAGATTCCACAACCTGTTTCAGGAACCTGTGCCAGTGCTCAGTTACCTACACAGTAAAGAAGCATTTCCTGACGGTCAGAAGGAACTTACCGTGTTTCAGTTTGTACCCATTGCCTCTTGTCTTGGCACTGGGCACCCCTGCAAAGAGGCTGGCTCTGTTCTCTTTGCACCTTCCTTTCAGGTATTTGTAAACAATGATGAGATCCCCCCTGAGCCTTCTCTTCTCCAGGCTGAACAGTACCAGATCTTTCAGCCTTTCCTCATTGAAGAGGTTCTCCTTCACCATTTTCGTGTCACTTCATTGGACTCCCTGCTGTAGCTCCATGTCTGTCTTGTACTGGGGGCCCTAGAACTTGACACTGTACTCCAGGAGTTGCCTAGAATATACCTTTCTCTGGTTGAGAAACATATATTATAGAAAATATTATATATGCTATTACAACAGTTACATGACTATATGCAGGGTTGCAGAAAGGAAAAAAGCCTTCTAATGAGATCTTTCTGAGCAAGTCAAGGCTTCAGAAAATGTCCTGGTATTACAGCACTGTTGGTATTTTACTTATTTCTTCTTTCATATTGCATACACAGCTGGTGAGCAGATCTCAGACCTGTCAGCGCAGCACTTCTTGCTTAGGGTTTCAAGGAGAAATAGATAAAATGTGGAACAGTATAGCAAATTATATAGGTGCATCAATAAAGAAGTATGAAACAGGAATCAAAAGAAGGGAACAGGAATCTCATGTTCAGTGCTTGGATTTCACAGATCTGCACTACATGGAGCCAACTATTTTGACTTGCTAAAGTTTTGTTCTTGGCATATGTGTAAATTACTACCAATTGAAAGACAGTACAAAGTCAAATCCTACTTCCTTTTTTTATAGGAAAAAAAATATGAATTTCTCACATTTGGAAATTGGCTGTGAAAAATATCTGTATAATTTTCACCAACACAGGCATACAGTGTAATTGTGGGAATAAGTGACTTCAGAGTTTTTAAAGAAGGAATTCAAAACATTTCTCAGCTGTTGAATATTGCAGACTGCTCTCAGTACAAGATATGTAAAAAAACTCGAGCAAATCTCATTCAGAAATCAAGCAATAAGTTATGAAATTTATCAAGAACCACATCTGAAATTCTGGGAAATACTTTGCTGTTAAAACAATATTTTCATATCTGTAGTACTGATTATGTAATGAGATAAGATTTATCTCCCCTAATTTCAGACATCTAAAACTTAAAGGTCTAAATTTCATTGTTAGGATGCCTACAATGGCGGAGTAAAATAGACTTCACTGTAAGGGAATTTGTTTGATCTATGTAGATATGTATTTCAGGATGAGATAAACTGTCTATCAATGTGTATGTCTTTTCTTGACTGTAAAGGGAACCTGGGAGTTTAAGCTCAAACACTGAAGTTTCAGTTACTGATATTATGGGTAAAACTATCCATGGTTACTACAATATACAAAAGACTGTTCAAACAACTAAGATTTGATGTAAATGTAAAAGCAGTAAGTTAATATTCTGTGGTTGCATGGATACCACAGAGAGTAGAAAGTAATCTTGAGAAATGTGACAGAGAAATCTTTCCGAAAAATGTATTAAAATGTTTTAGAATGATTTAAATTAGCAATGACTAAGACATTGTGACTGTTCTCCAAAACCTCATATCAGTAACATCCAAAGCTTAAAAACAGTATTAAATGTTATAGAAAGATCCTTACTCCTTAGAAAATTGACAGTTTCCTATTCTAGACTGATTAGGCTCTGCAAGCCATGTTGATTCATCAACAGCTTGAAATTGACTGATTGAATTCAATGTCAATGGGCCTATTTAGAGAATATGCTTGGTATCGCAAGTGTGGCCAAATCTGGCTTTTCTCAATTGTTATTTTTTTCATTGAACTCAAAACTTAGTCTAAAAAGCTAAGAGATGTATAATTATTTACTAGTTCAGATCCAATTAGACATTGTTTTCTTAAAAGGTTCAGATACACTTATAATTTTCTTCTTAAATACTTCATTCTGATGCTTTCCTGTTCAGGTACTGATCAAGAATACACCAGAATACAGAATATTTTTGATTTCTAGGAAAACATACATGGTGGTTAATGTGAAAATCCTGACTGTGACTTCCAATAGGTTCCAAAGTGGAACACTTAAATCAGCAGAATAGATTAAGCTGGAGCCATTTGTCTGCTCAAATAATTCCAAAAAGCTATTCTACCGGACACTCCAGAAGTTGCCTCAAGGGATCTAATCCCTTTATGGGCGGCCAAAATTTTCACTTACAGTACTTGTAAGTAATGGATTACTGGAAGGTTTACATTTATTATGAATTGTAGACTTAAATATCATCAGGTTATAAAATTACCACATCAACGCTTCACATTTGGAAAAAAACTCATGCAAGATGTAAAATTAATATAAACCTATATGTATAAAATGGTCCTGTGGTAATATGTCTATCTTCTTCAAACTATCAAGCATTATGTACAATACAAAATGTTAATACTTGTAGCATTAGGCATATCTCAATATAAATACTTATTGAAGAAGAGTTTTGTTATACTAGAAGACAAGAAAGACAACAGGATTGGAATTATGCAAGGAATATATGCAAACTACTAGAGTGATTATGAAATTTTTTTACTTGGTTTCTTTTATTGTTGTTGCTGTGAATAACATAGTAAGGGGTGAATATTAATATTTCAAAGGGACTAAGCAGCAAAGCAGATTCTGGCTGACTGTTACTAATCTCTCACTGAAATGCCTAATATATCTAACAAGGCTAGATGTGTGTTGTGAATATGAACCTTATTCACAACCTCTCCTTTTCTGTCTTAACATTGTTGTTATTATTAAATAGTAATCATGCCTGAAGTTCCCACTGGAACAGGGATGGCCATGTTGTTAAACACACAGTGCACAACACTCATTGCACGGCTCTCTAAAGAGTTACCTTACACGGGGCAAGTAGGGCCAAAGGGAAAGGAAGGATGTAACAAAGTGATCTGCTCAAAGTCAGTGGCACGTCAAGGGCAAAAACTGAACCCAGGTCCTTGCAGTCTGATGTCCCATCAGTTCAAGTCACTTAGCTCCACGTTATTATATGGCCTTATTTTAAGCCTCCCACTTTCCCATAATAGCAACCATTTAATATTTAATGTTGATAGAAAGTGTTATTGGCCTTGCTCTTAAGCCATATCATTACATGTTATCATGAAGACAGAACAAAACAATCAAGAAACAGACTTTCAGATATGATGGTAAGGAAAACAATAACAGACATGTTATTCCCGTCTATTTCACGTGGTATTTAGGGACGTGGTTCACTGGGTAACATTGGTGGTAGAGGGACAGTTGGATCCAATGATCTTGGAGGTCTTTTCTAACCTTAATTAATCTGTGATTTCATCTGAAAATTTTCCATTATCTTGGGAATTTGCTTAAAAGAAATGTTTGCATAGATTAAAAGTGTGTTACTCTGTCCATTTGAATTCAAAATTTAAAGTCATATGTCAAAAGCTCCCAAAGATACACAACATAGTTTTTACTGACATAACTTATATCATGAAAAACAAACAAACAACAGAAAACAATAAAAACAATAGCAAATTTTTAATACTACTATTTTATGAGATCATGTGTTTGGCAACTGTAATCAAACCCAAGTCCGTCCTGAAGGGAGAACTTGGTTTACTGTCTTCTTCAGGATGAAGACTGGCATCTGGGCTGGATGAGAACTGCTCTTTGTTCCAATGAAACCTCTCAGAGCAGAATACTCAGCTCTTGTCCATCTTCTACTCCTTTGTAGGAGGACTTTCTGTAGTCTGCTTTTGAATTCTCTGTAGACAATCGATTCTGTTGCTTCAATAACCTTAATGTTAGAAAATGTATTGCTTCTAATACCATTTATTTTTTCATAAACCTGAACAACATATATTTTTTTCTTCCTTTTTTTTTCTTCTTTTTTTTTTTTTTTTTTTTTCCCCACCTGGTTACTTTTTTTTCAAGTTTCAAGGTTTTTTCTTAACTTAAAATTTCATTTTCCTCCACCTTTCCCTAGAGGCTATATCTTCTCATAATTCTTATTATCCTGAATAGACTACCCACAATTGCTCCTTCTTAGTTGTTGTGCCCAAACCTGGACAAAATATCCCTGCATCACAGGACTGAGTATCTTTATATAACTTTCAGATTTGGGGCAATATCACGCAATTTTATTATTATTATTATTATTAACTTCTGCTTACTTTTCAACTTGTTGTAACTATAGAAACCTTACTATTTGAAATGTTATATAGTTCTGTATAACCTGTACTTAAAATATGATTTCTCCTAAATTCATTTTTTTTTAATTTACATTTACTGACTCAAACACTATTTTATTCCTAATGGATTCTCCAACATATCAGAATAATTAGAATTCTTATCTTTTTACTTAATGTTGCATATTCAACTACAAACAGGTTTGTGTCATTTGAAAATTGAATAAGCATTGTTCCTATTTTCTCATCCAAATCAATACTGTGAATATTAAGTAACACTAGGCATAGAGCAGACCCTGCAGAATCCTTCCAATATATTCATCTAAACTGACAGTGAAACACTGATAACTATTCTTTGAGAATGACTTTCCAATCAAGGTTGTGTATAGCCTGCTAACAGAGCTGATAACCAGTAAATATACAAAAAGAGGATAAAAGCCTAGAATAGACCTCATGTGAGTTAGAATGTATTGTAAACTCATAATCACATGCAACTTGACAGCGCTGTTATATATATGTTAAGAGAACAAGAACAGAGAATCTCTCTTATTCAAAACACTAGTCACTCTTACACCGTGAAAAATGGTTTTGCTAGACTCTCTTATTAGCAACACCATGCATTATACAACAGCACTGCTTGTTCAAACTGTTTTTCTGATAAGAAACACTGCATTTCAGAAAGCAACCTCTATTTTAATATTTAATACCTCAGCATATCTAGATCTCCAAAAGTAGCAAGCTATTTAGGCAAGTAGAGCACTTCGTGTAATGTTAAAAGCATTTCTGGCATTTTATGTTATCTGCTTTTTAATGACTGTATTTTCCTAACATTAAAAATGAATTAATATCTCTTTCCTTAAGTAGTCTGCTGAATGCTGAAAGAGTAAATCTGACAGGGTTACTCATACCTTGCATATACTGTAGAGACCTGCGTATCAGTTTGTTTTTCATACTTTTGAAAAGCAATGGTTTTGCTTCAAAACCAGTATCTCCAAAGCTCATCGGTTAGGCCCGGGCACCAAGGAGGTTTTCATACATTTGTTACCTTCAAATTTCTTTAAACTAGATGGTCAAATGCTGAGTCACCATGGGCTTTACTGACATCTAAATCAAGTGACTAGGGAGCCGTACCAATTCCTCAAAATTACATATGGTCTAAAATTTACATAATGAACCCTCAGAGCTTTGTGGTGAAGTCAGAGGAAGGCTGGCAACAACAAAACAAAGACCAACCTATTTTTCTTTTGTCTTTTTTTTTCTTTTTCAATTATTTTTATCTCCAACTTAAGCTACTTCATTATTCATGCTTCCATCAATATAAAATATGTATTTATGTATGTATACTTAGACAATTTAGTTTTTTTTCTAAGGCTTTTGTCTGTCCTTAGGAAGAATTGTGTGTTTTATTGTTTATAAAACGGAGACAAAAATGACAGTTAATTGTATCTCTGAGGTAAAACTTGAATTCTAGGATTATAATATAATACTGTGCACTGCATTTCTGTGATTTCTCATTTTTGGTGTTTCTATTTATTTATTTATATTTTCATATTTACTTCAGATTATATATTGTATTCTGAAAATTACCTCTTCATTCCAACCTGTGAGTGGCCCTATATTTTATCAGACTTTTTCTCTTTTTAAGCCCTCCAATAAGAAATAAAAGATAAATGTACACATATATCTCAAAGACCTAATTTAGCAACATTTTATTAGACAAAAGAAAGACAAAATTTCTCTAACAAGATATAACTATAAATAGCTTGTAAAAAAATAATAATAAAGATTCTATCAGAACCAAAACAATAACAAGAAGCAATATTCAGTGAGACAGTTTGCATATTGGGAAGATAATGTGTTTTTTTGTTTTTTTTGTTTTTTTCTCACACTTTGTTACTGACTTTTAAAATTTCTTAGAGATGAAGATGGAGCTTTGGCACAAAAATTGCCAGAAGGATCCATATGACCTAATCCCATTCTAAACATTAATTCTTCCACCATGTAGACATCATAGTTGTAGAATAACAATGAACTACAGGTAATGTTAGAAAGCCACATAAAATATTTTTTCATTAACATTACACTACATACTACAACTTCTGTCAACATTTAATGGGAGATTAATGCTTTATGAAGAGCGGCATTTTAACCATTCCCTAAATTAAAAATAAAACAGATTAGATGTAGCGGCAACAAAATCATGCAAAATAATTTCAAAACCCAGCATCAAAGACTTTAATCAATAGCTAAGAATTCAAACACAGACCTGCTTGACTCTTGCTCTTTTGAGACCACATAAATATACATCTTCAATATAGAAAAAGAAGCAAGAAAAAACTCTTCCCTGACCTTGCTGTTCAATACTCTAATAGATGCATAGCTGTTAAGGATTAAGCCAAAAGACTGTCTTAATATTCTCTAATCCACGTGATTCAGGTTTCTACAACCTGCTCATTACCCTAGATCCAGAGCTTCTATGTTATTCTGTTCATCGGGAAATAGAAATGGTACCTCCTTAGAAAGTATGCACGAAAGAAACCGCTTTTGTATAACTAGGAAAAAAAGTTTCACTTTGATCTACATTCACATTTTAAGCTCACTGTGTAAACACAAAAATGATCAAACAAGTATTATGTAACTTGAACGGCAAGATTAGCTATAGCACCTGTTGTAGGTATGCCATGTGAATGCACTTTGCAGGTGTGTTGTAGGCACCTTGAAAATATTATCCCCCATTATGCTGAATAAAAGTTTGATGCTAGTGGTTATTATATATTGATTTCCTTTTAGAATCAACAGTTCCTTCACCCACATTGTATATTAGTCTCATGCATGTTGACATTTGCAATGCAATATCTTAAATTAAGTAGAGTAAGCCATTTGTCCTACCCACTGGAATTACTCTCTGGAAGCAATGGTAAATATGTGACAGATATTTCAAAAATTTAATCAAAATAATCTACATCGACTTCTAAGAAAAAAGCTGCTGTTTGCAGACTTGGAAGTACTTTATCATCTTGACCTATTAGGCTACACAAACTTTCCCATAAGAGAAAGCAAACACTTTTCATCCTTGTAGTACTACTACAATTAGCCCCCTACTGAGCTGTCCTTAGCCTAGGGCTCAGTTAAGAAATTATATCTGAAAAACAGCATTTCATTAGGATAAACTATAAATTCATTATGTACTTATGTACTGTGTCTACTTCAAACTAATTTTTATGAGTCATTTAATGAGACAATAACTATACATGACATGGTATATTTGAAGTCCCTAATAAGATGCTTGTGCTGTTATGTGTCATCTATATGCCTTGGCTCTGTGATCAAAACACAGGCAGTTAGGAAAAAAAGAAAACAGAGAAAGAAAAAAAAATAATAAAATAAAGGAAAGGAATTAAGGGTCTAAGGGAGTACTGGAGTACCTGAGATTCTGTATTATTTTATCAATAAGGTTAATATAAGTCATGGACAGTAGTACCTCAGTGAATCACATAAAAATTGAAAGAGAGTGACTAAGATTTGCTTAAAAAAAATATAATAAAAATAAAAAGGGACACTCTCTACCTGTGAAAGTTTTGTTACCATATCCCTCAGGGATTTAAATTAGCATTAATTAAGAGCAGATCTCAAGTGATTCAGAAAACTGTTAGGGCTTACTTCTGCATCTCAGAAAATATGAATAACACTGTGAAATGTTGGAGCAATTTTTGAGGTAACATACGTGGTCTTGCATCGATACATTTTTCACAAAAATGCCAAATCTGCTTCACTATAGTCTTGGATAACTCATCTTTCCTCGTTGTGTCCCCTTCCATTCTGAAGTGGAAACCTATGTATGTATTTACATTTCCCTTCCTTATTTCTATACCTCAGTCCCAACTTGAAGCTGAGTGCAAGAAAAACAGCCCTCTTCAGGGGCACAGGTGGTTATCTTGTCCAGTAGATATTCAGCCAAAAACAGGGGATTTTGTGATAGCACAACCAGGAGTACAAGGGGCAGTCCATGAGGACCTATACCACTTTGCTTCTCCTTACTGGTAGCACTCCCAACCTCTGCATCCCTCTAAGAATGATGTTGCCTTGTCTGAACCTTTCGACAGAGTGAAAGGGGACATTTCTCACTGTCGTAGGTGGTGTTCATGCCTGGAATTCTGTTTTCAAGTTGCTGCATTTCAGTGGCCTCTGTGTGAGAGACAAAAGTTTATCAGGCAGGCTTGGCAGTTATGTTTTGAACATTTGTGTTGTTCCTGCCACACAATGATAACAGTACAAGCAGATGGGAGGCCCGGTATTGGTGGATTTATGCAAATTTATGCAAGTCAAAACTTAAAAATACAGTCTGAGGGTTAGGAAGGTCTTGCTGTCAGGAAGACAAAGCTCCTGCCAAGAAGAATGAAGCTCTGTAGAAAACTTAGGGCATTTGAAGCAAGGCTAAAGCAGGCAGGCAAAAACTTCAGAAAATTAAACCTAAAGGAGGAGAATTAAGGCCTATTTTCCTCCCTGCAGTGGCAGTTTTGCCAAAATGGTGTTAAAAGTACCATGTAGTAGCCACCATGCCCATAGGTATGTTCCACCCAGCAGCATCTGGAGGCAAAGAGATCTGAATAGCACAGAAAGGCCTGACGGACCGACCACACAGGAATGTCTCTGGGGAGGATTAGTTTGCTAACACCCATGTAGCCAGAATCTTCTTGAATATTTGACGAAGAAGTTTCTGTTCAACCATAAAATTTTGTTTTGTCTTGCATAGTGAACAGATGCTGGAAGAAGTGGCTTTACTTTTATGTAGTATCATTTGAGCTTTCATCCATCCTGGAAACACAGAAAACTCACACAGTGTTTGGATACTCTTCCTCCAGATTTCAGTGAATACAGCAGCAAACTGAAGGGAGCAATAGAACTCTCTGGACAAGTTTGTCTTCAGCTTTACTGTTTTCCACTTGATTCCCTACGCCCTGAGAAGCCCAAGGTAAAAACACATTTGCATGGCTTCTTTGTCCATCACTACTGCTGTATGCTCTTCCTAAAAGCCTTCATTTGGTTATCCTGAAAGTGCAAGGTTGGTACCACGCTTTTTGTCTCCTTCCCACTGTGATCCTGTGGAGAGCTAATGTAGTGGCCATCCCTGGTCCCCTTACTGCTTGTGACAGATCTACTCTCACCCCAGCTAGGAGACTCAGAGAAGCTTTACATATGTAGATGATTGATTTCTTGCTTATGTGATATATTACTGTTATTCAGGAAACAACCAAGGACACTGAATCTGAAAGTAACTATAATTCTACTGTTCAAGTGCCATAACTTTATACTGTGAAGCTACATTTAAAAATATGATTGGGTATTATGTTTTTGTGTTATTTTCTTACTGGAACACAATAAATTCTTGTCAAGTCTGCTAAAACTGGAGGATTTTTATTCAGCTAAAGCTTAAATCAGTCTGACTTATGCAAAATTTAGAGCGATAAAAAAGGTGCCCTTTGCCATATCTCACTGATACTTTGTATACCTTGAGATCAATGTGCTTTCCAATATTCACTGTGATGGGCTTTGTTCTAAATTCCCAGGTGCAGCAGTCAGTGGAAAATAGGAACAGTACCGCTCCATGTAGCTTCAGCTTGGAAAAAAAGGGTTGGAGAAGATTCGTCCATTACCATTTTAGGATGCACAGTTGGGGTAATTTTTGGTTCTAAGAAGCTCGACGGTCAGGCAATAATCTTAAGATCCTTTACCTTGCTTGATTATGTGGCCTGTCATTTGGGACCTTCCTGTTGCTTTCTTGGCCTCATATTTAATGGCCTTTTATTGGTGGAAAAGTCCCATCATGCCTTCAAATTGTTAAATCCACATCTGATAACTAGTGGGGGAAGGAGATCCAGACCAAATGGGTAACTGTAATTTTACTGAGGAATTCCACGCCTCCAAATTACTCCTGAATCACACTGTGAGAAGTGTGCACAGCTTGCACCTGAACTCTGAATTAACTGGGTAAGGAACAATCTGTCATTGAACTACGTGGTGAAATAATGTTGAGTAACAAACTGGATTGCAAGTAAAAATAGAAGTTGTGGTTTTACTAGAAACATTTATTTTATCTGGCAACCCCACTCACTGCCTTTCTTTTAAAAAAATAAATAAATAAATAAAAAATTGAGGCTTTCTATTCTCTGTCTGCTTTCTCTATGATTTACAATTTCTGAAGGATTTTTCCAAGGATGATGAGGGACAAGATCCTTGTTAAAGAACACTTTGAATCTCATCCAACAAAGATGACAATAAATCTTCAAACCACTTCTGACCATATGTCACAACTCCTGAAGGCAAATGAAGGCTTTTATAGCTTTTAAATAATCTTAGGCAATAACAGTTGTTAAGACACTTCTCCTCCTCCCCACTCTTTCCTTTCTCACAAACACAAGGGGAAGGTTGTGCTTTCATTCACCCTGCATCCAGCATCACACATCACGACCTCAATGACTGTAAATTAAACATTAAAAACAACATGAAAGGTCTACTTAATATATGCACATTAAGAAACCTGTTATCCGCTCAGCTCATGTAGCCTTCTAAATAAATTGCCTTACATTCCTAAACTATACTACTGTTCAAGTGCAAATTGTATTTACTTTGGAGTTTCTAGTGCTAAATCAGCTCCAGACACAGAAAAATAAATAATTATGTTAACTTCTGTATAGAATACGTGCAATGGCTGAATTCTATCAATCAGCCATTTAAGTATTGCAAATACATAAAGTCTTTCCTACACTTAATAGTATGATTTTAGTATGTTTTCTTGTTTGAAAGGCTCAGTTTAGTATATCAGAAAGTAATACAGAATATGAAAGATATACCATTAAGAAAATGGCATGCTTACTTAAAACTACAATGGAACGTGTGTCTCTCTACAAAGAATCTTGTGAGTTATGCAGATCTGTCTAACAAACCTGGAAGAGGACAGTACTGAAAGGGAATGCATTTATACTTATTTTTATATATCAGATAAGAGCAAACATTATGGGCTACATTTAAAAATATTTGTTGTGGAAAACAATACATAGAAGTGCCTCAGACAAGACTGGTCAGTCTTTATTTACTGGAAATGGATGATTTCTAGAAGCTGAAGACTTTACTGCTAGTGAAATGCTATGTTTACTGGATTCTACTTATCTAGATATTACACATGGAATCCAAATATAAAGAATATCCTGTGTTCAAATATATCATTTAGTTTTTGATATTTCTTGCAGAATTCTGAGACTACAAATCAGTTAGTGAATTTCAAGCACACACACACTTTTCCTTAATATGGGTAATAATACATATGATAGACAGGAGTAAGGAATCTGATTATAATATTCTAAATATTCCTCATTACATTTATTTGTTTAACAATAACAATGACAACAACAAAACAGAGTGTTTGCTGTATTTTGAAAATCTTCTTTGGCATCCAGGATTATTTTTATTATAATCTAACAACTATCTACAGTTTACTGTAAGAAATGGATGCACAAGTCACTGGATTTCAATATGCTCTGTACATTTAGGAGCCAAAGGTCCATGGGCAAGAAACAGAAGAGAACTTCAGCTCCTGAGCTGTGCAAGGCTCAGATGTTTACAATACTTTTTAGCACATATATACTTTTAAAAGTCTAGCTCCTCATTTTTTGAAAGTTTTACTTTCACAAGCTTGATGTCAATCTGGTTGGGAGCATGGACAGCGTGAGCTTGTAGCCATTTATTCCCATCTGGACATTTCCCTTGGAGCAGAAAAGAGTGTCTAGTAGTAAGGTGTCTGTTGACTACTTGACTCTGCCAACCTAACAAACAAACAAACAAACAAAAAAGCAGAAGATGGATGGCGTCTGGAATCTATTTGGGCACTGGGATGAACAACTTGGAATTTCCTCAATGGCACAACAATTATTTTACACTTTACCTTTGAGGCAATGAGTTGATTTCTACATCCCCCCCCCCCCCAAGAAACACGAAACAGAAGCAAAGAAACAGCTGCAGACTGCAGTGGTGGCTCTCACTTTAAGTGAAAGATCTGCATTTAATATTCTCCTCAGTCTATGCCTAAAACTTTTCCTTTCCAAGCACATGCCCTCACGTCTTCTGTAATTTAGAAAACATTGTCTGTGGTGAGTGAACAAGCAAGAATATGTAGGTTCCTGAGGTCCACCTCAGTATTACTAAGTGAAAATAATGGTTAAGCACCACCACCACCACCTCCCTCTCCTTCCCTCCACCCCCTCCCAAATTATAAATGATTCTACTTATTCATTTTTAAATCTATTCTATACAGACATATCTTCCTGCAAACTATACTCACAACTAAATTTTTTGTCTGGAAAATGAGGTGTCTTCACTTTCAGGACATAATGAAATGCATGGCATATGACATGTTTGCTGAAAAAATAAGCAGAAGATGGTATGCATATGCATATGTATTTGCTATGACAAATGAAAGAAATGACATACATGCATGCTTTCAAATCCAGCCAAGTTTCTCTGTGTTTTATACTTCCCATTAATTATATAGGAGAAATGGGAAGAACTTGAATTGAAGCAGTCTTTAAGGAGAGAGGCAAATAAATAATTGAATACTGCATTGCTTCAGATAACTTTCACATTCTTTAGCCCCAAGATATCTCTTTCAAGCTTCAGGGAATTAATAAACGAGACCACTGATCCATCTATTATACCTGCTTCAGGGGACCACAAAAAATAAAATAAAAAAAAAAATGCTGGAAACATTTCATCTTGCAATTTATTCTCCTCTACTATTGCTTAACATCTTCCCAACTACAGAAAAAAAAAAAAGTCTATTAAAAATGGATTTTAAAGTGGATCTATTTATTTATTAATTTAGTAGAATACATGAAAATACAAAAATGTATTTCCAAGTATTCATAGAAAACATCTATACCTGTTCCAAAGGTATTTTTTCTTAAATATTCATAAATGTTCTTTTAGGAAATACTTGTTTTTAATATCAGATATATTAATTTTTGGAGCTATGATAAATCACAAAGAATTATAGGAAGAACCTATGAAAAATGATAAGGTAATATATTCATGAATTAATATGAGAAATGACAGTTCAATCTACATTTAGCCAAAATTCATGAGCTGTGTTATTTCTAAATTGAGCTTGCATTCAGGTGTGACTTGAGAGCAGGCATTCCTGTTTTTGTAAGAGGAGACGGGTTAAGGAAGAGCACATGGGAGTATCTGGTATTTTTTTTGGCATTCATTTATTTCTGATGAACGCTTTAATTTAGTAAAAGACAATCCTCTTGATAAGACAGTAGAATCTCAAAACTGGCACCTCCTCCACCTCCATTTTTAACAATCCTCACAACCAACAGTTGTCTTCCTGAGAATTTTCCTCAAACTCTCCTGTTGAAAATTCATGTCCATGGCTTCACACATACTTTCTAATATACATTCTGGTTAAAATATTTATGCTGATATTGCATTGACCTATTTATATATATATATATATATTTTCTTCCTACCAAAGAAAACACTGTAAAGGAGTTGTCACTATCCCTTTCCTCCCTCATGATAAAGAACACCAAAAATGCCACAGTACAATATGGAAGAAGATTTAAACATCATCATTAAGCTTTCAAACTGTCTAGCTCCAGATTTAGCTGGTTTCTTCCTGCTGATGTCAATTATAAATGCTGGAGCTTTCAGCAGCATAGAATGTTTGGTTATGAGTGATTAAGTGTGTATAAAGTTTTTACCAGCACATTAATCATCAAGTATAAAAAAAAAACATGACACAGGTTAAAAATTCACTGCTTCACTGCCCATGGGAAGTGTAAAGTTTTAGCAGACAGTCAAAGAGTACTTACCTTTAGTACAGGCCAAGTGCTGTGTAAGATTTCTTGAATTTGCATTCCCCTAAACAGTATTTTTCTTTTGTTAATGAGAGTAAATGTCTTTTAACAGTATGAATGGCAGGACAGCAGGAATAACCGTAGTGGCAAAATCAGATTAGGAGTTTTAATTAGTATTTATACAATGCCTGTTCCTGGAATCTAAACCAGACACCTAAGAACAGACTATTTCATGTTGAGGTTAAGGGATACAGGTACCTTGATACATACATCTTGTTATTTACCTGCCTATCTCTGCCCAAATTGCCCACTTTCACCATTGAGTGATCCAGCAGAAATGGGTTTATGTTGCTGAATAGCAGCCCACAGAACTTCCACAAAGCCTCACCCCACTGTGGTAAGTCTTCTAAGTTTACTAAGATTACACTTAGTAAAGGTCTGTCTTCTTTCTATTTTCAAGTATGTCCCACTGCAAGCACCATTCTGACTTGGAGTCTTCTAGTGAGCTTGCTAATACTTTCACACTAAAGACCTTTCCTAAATGTCACTCGGGTATGAGTACAAAAGTCCCTTTCCTGGCTTCTGTGACATTAACCTGCAGATTGGGCCAAGTTACATCCATGTGTCAAGACTGAAAATAACTTGTTGTAAAGCTAGGCAATTGTAAAAGTACCTCCAGGTGTGCAGCCTCTATATTCAATCCTTCTTTCTCCCCTAACTGAGTGAGGATTTTTTGATGTAGCTAAACATTTCCCCTAACTCAGACAGGCTAAGATAAAAAGCCCTGAAAGGCAAATGCAAAACAGAGAACATTTGCAAATGTTTATAGTAAACTATACTTAAACTAGATGTGTGAACATGAAATCGAAAAGATTTCTCTGTATATGTAGCTCCTCGAGACAACTTTAGGAATCCTGCTGTCCTGCATTCACATTGCATATCTTTAATGTAAATCTGTTACTGACAAAACATACTGGGATTATAGACTATTTATCTGGCTGCTTTTTGGCATTTATACACACATTCAATTCTTCCCAATTCCCAAATTTAATTACCTCTTTGACTTAGTCAGGAGATGATTTAGACAGCCTTCCCACTCAAAGAAAATTTGTCCTGCTGCTGCTGTAGAGATGCAATCACTGATGTGGCAGAACAGTGTTGTCTCCTGTACTTGATTGACCGACTACAATCTCTCTGGTTTATGAACAATTCCTTTTTGAGTCTGTATAAAAATTTCAGAGTGGAAATTTCAGTGATTCTATTTACATTTATAAAAATAGATGCATTTTTATCGTAACCTGGAGATTATCACATATACTTGGTATTAATATGAAAATGGGATTAATGTATTTAGCTCATTACATGACCTCATAGACAAATATCAAACATTTGCATAAACCCAGCTGAGATGTTTTGGAGTGACTGTCCCCTATACTTGCCTTTGGTAGCTACTGCAGTAACTTCTAAACTGGAAAGTCTAATAGTGCCACCATAGTTAGGCACTATGAAGCACCAGAATAACTCCAAGATAGCTGCAGAAATTTGAAAGAAATTATGAACTGCAGAAATACAGACAGTAATTTTGCAAGGTGCAAGCCTCAAATGCAGTGGGAAGCTGATTTTAGCACTTAGAAATTAAAGAAGATATTGATAAGAGGCCATGTAGATTTTAAGGTGTTTGTTTGCTTGTGTGGTGGTTTTATTCCTTATCCAAAATAGCAAAGTAATAATGATCCTTCAAGTAACATCAAAATCCACTGAAGGTTAATAATCAGGAGAAATATTAAGGATATTTTAATACAGTATATGAATGATTAGTATATGAGATGATATGATGTATTTAATACAGCATATGAATGAAGCTTGTTTTTTAACCTGTGTTTGTAACTTGGCTACTGAAGATAGAAAAACTACATTTCAAGATTTCTATTTCTATTTCTCTCTCTCTCTCTCTCTCTCTCCCCCTCTCTTTTTCTTCATCTGGGAAAACCAAATGGGCAAGTACAAAAATGGTCAACTGTAACTATGATTTGCACCATCTCTTTTTTACAAACTTTAAGCTCTTTCATAAAACAGCATATGAAGTCTGCACAGTTGATCTCCAGAAACGTATTAGCAGAAAACATGGAAACTCAAGTAAACAACAGTAATAATGTCATGTATCCTTACACAAACTGATTGAAGATTTATGAATAAGAAATCACTCATATACTGTATTAAAATATCCTTAATGTTTCTCCTGATTATTAATCTTCAGTGGATTTTAATGTTACTTGAAAGATCATTATTACTTTGCTATTTTGGATAAAAACACTTTTCTGCAAGAAGATATGCTAAAGCATAACTATTAAGCAATTACATTACAAATAACTTTTGTGTTCCACCCAATCATCTGATGAATAATATAATCTAAGAAATTTTACAGTCACATGAAATAAATATGGTATGTGTAATGAAGTTGCAAATTAAGGCTACCCAGCAGAAACCATTAACTGTTTTCTAACATTAACATAAAAATTAAACCCAACTGAGATTTCTTTCAGCCTCTCCCTGCAGGACCAGCTACACCTCCTTTAAAGTGAACTTTCTGGATAATGAAGCAATAGCATGATGAATACTCTAAAAGGTCAACATTAATTAACTGCATTAATATATTTTACCTAGAAACAGCTGTTGAGGACATTGCTTTCTTTCACATGTATACCAGAAAAAGTTCCTTCAACAATGTTTCTATGAGAAGCCACTTGAAGGAAAGTGGTTAGATAACAGGAGTTTGTGAACGCTTCTATCCTCTTGGTGGGTGTGTGTGCATATGTTTCTGTGTTTGTGTATACATATACACACAAACATTTTATGACAAGTTTGCTCAGATCATTAGTTCAGCAATGTTAAAGTGTTAAAAAGGAAACACATCATATCCCTTATATATCTCATATATACATACATATCCCATATATAAAGCACCACTGAAGAAAATCAAACATCTGCCCAGATGATGTGAAATTAGCTCCTGTGTTGGTTGAACTCTAACTTGCAAATTTCATCTAAAATCCTTGCATGGATTCAGCTACAAAGAAGTTGTTACTACAAAGGATTCACCACGTTACCTTCTCTCCTAAAAAAATGGGGCTTTCCAACTCAAAACAGTCCATCTGCATGTGAGCAACAAAGCAAATCTGTTCCTGGGCTTATATCTGTGTTTACATCATGGGTTATCTTTACATCATCAAGCAGTGCACCACAATTGCAGGGATCTGTGGAACAAAGAACTTTCTGCTTAGTTTGATGGATTCTTACTATATTTTTTTCTACAGATTCCTTCTAGTTCATTTTCGTGGTGCACAAGGGATTTGCAGAAGCACATCTGCTTTAGTTTCATCCCAAAGTTCTTCACTTTCTGCACTCCAGCACTGTTTCCATGATAGTAATGAAAACATTGAAAGGTAGCATTATGACATCTCCTTTAAAAACATACTGCTCAACCTAAATAAAGTGTTAATGTAGATGTTCCTATTGTGAAGACATTACATGCATTCTTCAACTTGACCTATCTCTTACCCCCTGAAAAGATTCAAGAAGATATGAACATTTCTCCTGAAAAGTATTAAACATCTCCATCCATGCACATTTCACAACTCATTCCAAAATTCATTATTGCCCCAAAATGAAGGAAGAAATAGTCTGAAATAGCTTCAAAAGCTCTAAGACTTAATTTTCATTCTTCTGCAGAATACACCATGTTTTGGCTTAGGAAAATATTTTGAATAATGATTCTTATTTGCAACAATAAGGTCTCACTTTTTCATCTGTACTGATACCACTGCTGTGGGTTTATTAGGAATTTTATAGTAATTAATGTCTTCCTTATATCCACTAACACCTGTAGTCAGGTATTACTTTATCACTATAGCTTTCTTTTAAATAATCAAAACAAATCAAAACAAATCAAATCAGCCTAGTTGACTGTATCCAAAACTCAATAATGTGAATTTTAAATGTTTAAAAAGAAATCTGTACTTTTAATGGTCCAACTTTTAAAAAAATTTACCAGTTGCCAGGTGTTCTTCTGGTTCTAGAGACAGAAGCCAAGTGTCCAGTTTCACCTATGTTGTAACTATAAACTCTTGTTGTGAGACCTTCAAAGACTTCAAAATTTTTCAAAATTATCTTGAACGTAAGGAGCATTTAACTTGCATCTGCAAATAGTTGTATTTACAGTAGCCTTTAGTTTTCTAACATGAGTACTGTCTTAGTTGAAAAACCTTTTCCTCACTTTCTGTCCTAAGGGCAACTATAGTTGTTACAACCCTGGAAATAATGGTAGTTCAAGGGTTCATGCTGAAGCTTATCATGTTGAACATCTGGAGGCTGACTTTTACTTCCCTAGCATTTGCAAGTAACCAGCCTGTTTAATGGGTGTTTTTGGAGAAGAAAAAGAGCAGGCAAACTGTTGATATTAATTCTTGCTGTACCATGGGGATATATTCTATGAGAGAATGCAACCTCTTCTGCAACACAATTACAGATTAGGCATAGGGTGCCAGTGCAGAACGGCAGATCTAAAAATTCTGTTTACAGTTTGGGACAAATGAACTATTATTTCCAATCAAAATTCCAAATATTTTTTCCTGGAATATATATACATATATATATATATATATATATTTTGTCTCCCCAGATGTAAATTTTGTATACTTCAGCTCTTATGTAGCAGTAAATACCGTGCACCCCCCCCCCCCCCCCAACACACACACACACACAAGGAAAAGGAAACATTGCTAACATTGCTCCAGTTTATTTAGAGACTAAGTGTGCTTTCTCTATAGATGATCATGATGGGGAGTTTCATATTTTTCAGACATCTCCTTTGCAAAACAATAATCATCATATTTAGCTCATATATAATATTTACCACTGTATTTCAGGCTGAATAATCAGTAACGACTTCATTCCATGAAAACTGAAAGAACTATTAAAATGGTATGAAGAGGATAGACATGACATAAAAGAAAGGCCTAAAAATATGTTTTTGTTTGTTTGTTTTTTTTGCCTTTTTTGTTTGTTTGTTTCCCTTTGAATGGTATATAGGACTCTGCATTCTTTAATACGACAGAGCATAAATCTCTTGTTAGAAAACTTTTCTTTATTAGGTAATAAATATCCTGGTTTCAGCTGGGATAGAGTTAATTTTCTTCCTGGTAGCTGGTTTGGTGCTATGTTTTGGAGATGCTGTGTTTTAAGGGTGATGCTGATAACACACACATGCTTGTGTTGTTGCCGAGCAGTGCTTACACTAAGTCAAGGACTTTTCAGCCTCTCAAACTGCACTGATGGTTCAAGAGATGATTCAGAAGCTACTGCCTAAAAACCTTACACTTGATTTCAGAGTGCAAATGCCAAAGCTAGCTTATTTTTGTGAGCTGATAGTACCTTAAACATTTTTCCTCTAGTATTTATTGAACAGCTTATCTCATTTGAGATCTCTTCATCTGTATGCAATTGCATGGCATTTACAGTGATTGCATTTTTTTTTTCCATTTATTTATTTCCCAGCTAAAATTATAACTCAAGGAACTTTTTGATATCTGTAACTGTCATGCTGTCATGTGAGGACAGTTGTACGCATAGCATGCATGCACAGCTCTGATCTCCTTCTGGGTGTACATGATAGTCTTCAGTACTGGAAGCTAGTTCAGTGACTTACTTCTGTGGCTAAGTGAAAAAATACTGGAAAGTTTCCCGACTTCCATAGAAGGATGCAGGCTTTAGGAAGTGGAGTCTAATACAAAATGGTCACCTGAAGTTACAAATGAGACCCACAGAGTGGGAACGTCAGATTTGTGCTTCTGAATAAGAAGTTTAAACTTGAGAGAAAAAAAAAAAAAGGAAAAGAAAGAAAAGTTAACTTGATGGTGTTCTGGTTGCTTTAAGTTTCACACACCACAAACTACCACTCCCATAATCAGTCTTTGCTCAGAGCAGCTCAGAACAGTAGTAATGGTAGAGCAGATGTAGTTCTGTACATATCGGTTCAAAGCAGTACTATTTATTAATCTTTCAAGTTCAAAAGTATTAAAAAAAAATAAAAAGTAGAAAATACTATATGTCCTGAGAGTGCAGTGGTCAGGTTCCTAGACTTCTTTTATTATGAAGACGAAAAAGGCTATAGAAATCTTAACAATGCTGCAATTCTGCTGTTCATGTTCTCAGGCATTTTTGTACAGGAAACCCAACTGAGCTTTTAAAACAAACCACTGAAGCGCAATATCAACAGCAAAAATAACATTTTTTTAAATAGATTTAGTGATGTTCTTACTTTTGTGTTAAGACAGATTTGATTCTTATATTTACTCATCTTTTGTCATAAAGCATTTTCTTAAAACTATGAAATGATCTGTCCTGTTTCTTTTCATAACGTCTTCTACAGTGAGTGTAATGTCTGTATTTCTGGTAAGTCACAGATTTTCTAAGAATATTATTGCAGAATGATTGATTTGCTTTCATTGCCATTTCATTTGAATTACATTAAAATCACTTTCTTTTAAATGCTGAATGCAACAGACAAAATAGTCATGATCTTTGACCTAAATGAAAAATCTCGAATGTGCATGAAATCTTGAAAATGTGCTGAATACATTCAGATAAAACATCAACAAGCAAACAAAACAAACCTCTAAGATAAAAAGAAATAAAAGAAACTATGCTTCAAATTTCCTTGGGTGATAAAGCTGATGAAATGTAGCGTTTGACTGTTTTTTCTTCCTCTGGTGTGTTCAAGAGAGTTTGAGTTTTGCTACCAACAGTAAATAACACTTCATAATATCTATTAGTGTGACATTGCTCTATGAATTCATTCAGAATCTGTCTTTCTCCTGAAAGAAAGGAAGACTCAGTGACTTGTTGTAAATACTGGGTATATAGAAGTCAGCGATAATTTTATGTTGGCCTTTACAAATGTGATCTCCAGCTCATATTTATTTTGGCAAAGAAAAGATACAATGTCACAAGTGACAACTCTGAGAAGAAAAAAAGAAAAATATTTAATGCATAAATACTTATCAGAGTTTATAGGCCATATAATCTCTAATTTTGTCTTCATAATTCTCTAAGTCTAATTTTGATGCAGCAATTCTATAAATTTGGAAGTTTCTACTGGAATATCCAGCAAACTGAAAAATAGAAAATACCTTACTATCCTTAAGCATGCTACAGGCGGTTTACCACTTGATATCTCATCATGAATTTTTATAAAGAAAAAGTATATTTTTGAGTTACAGTGAACGAGATTTGCTGCTTTATTATTACTAGGCCATATTTACACGCCCTCCAGACACAAAATATTTACCTATTCCCTATAAGTCACCTCAACTGAAATCAAGAATGTGGCTGTATTTGTCCAGTTGTAACATTCTACTCCTCTGGCAAAATGAGGATGTCTTGACAGACAGTGGTCATTTATGACACTATTTGTATCTGTCATTTCTAGAAGCTATCTAATGATGCCTTTAGAGTAAAGTCTCATGAGCGATCAGTTCAAGAACTTTGCCAGGGTCAGGAAAGCAGAAAAATTACTTCAATAAGATGCTAGTGAAATACATTAAAAATGCCTCTCCAAGTTGAAATGTAAGATCCAAATATCTTCTCAATTATCCTGGAATATTCAGGACAGTCTGAAAGGCCTGAGACATCACAAAAGATACTTTAACCGCTGACATCCTGGAGACTGCCAAGTCTGTGAATCCAACAGTTCCTATTGCCATTACACTTTCATTTGCCAGCAAAAAAACATTATAACTGCGTGTGTTTTACCATTGTTAGCGGCTATGGCTATAATACTCTCTCAGGACGGTTAAATAACAGCTGTCTGCAGGCACCCATAGCATTTTCTGATACTTCAGGAAAAAAAGTGAAATATACCATATGCAGTCATCCTCTCAAATCTTGTGAGGTACATTTGACAACTCTTCAGGCATCTTAGAACTGTTCTTCAATGAAAATCATCAGAGAAAAAAAAAAAAAGTAAATTTGTGGATGCTTACATTTTTGCCTACTAGACTACATGCAGTTTTCATACCTTGCAGCCTCATCCTGTCATTCTGAATAATTTTATTTTACTATTTATATTATACAGAATCATTCTGTGAATTTTTTCCTCACAGTATGTTCCTCTAATAGACACAGCTTAGTGTTAGTGTATTTAGTATAAAATCAGCCTGTATTACATACATATAAAAGATTTGGGACTTCATGGTTATGTAAAGACTTTACGTACACAAATAGATTTAAAGTTAGAAGTATTACTGGAGTTACTTATTATTTACTTTTTACCCTTTGAAATAAGAAGAAATAATTCTTTTTAGAACCTTTTATTTTCATTTAACCACATCTATGAATACAACAGTTTAATTGATGATGAGTATCCTGTTTAGAATGTTTAAAGAATTAGGCTGTTTCATCTGTTTGCCTGATTGACAACTACTCTGTAATTATATGTTTTAAAATGACCTCAGATGGACCATAAATTCCTACCTTTCTGTCTATCTATCTGTAAACAGTTATATTACAGAATAACAGAATGGCCGAGGTTGGAAGAGACCTCTGAAGATCATCTAGTCCAACCCCCCTGTCAAGTAGGATCATCTAGAGCACATTCCACAGGATGGCATCCAGGGAGGATTTGAATATCTCCAGAGAAAGAGACTCCACAACATCTCTGAACAACCTGTTCCAGTGCTCTGTCACCCTCACAGTAAAGAAAGACCGTCTCATATTCAGCCTTCCTGTACTTGATATTAATTACTATCCAGTTCTGTGTTTTATACCTGTTGCTTTTGCTATGATGTTGTCTGTATGTAACTTCATAAATGGTTTAAATTTGAAGATCCTGAATATAGACTTCTTCTAATGCATTTCTCTTACTGCTGTTTCTGGAGCATATTTTCAATTACTGTTGTGAAGACAACCTAGCTGCTTGGTAGGAAGGGTATGAGCAGATATCATTGCCTGTGAAACACTCAGTCGTATGAATTTGGAGGTTTGAATTATCTCAGATCTGATAGACATGAAAAGCTGCACATGCATATGTAGCTGATGTTCCCAGTATTTGTGTCAGCCACCTTACTGGTGGCTGACATTTATGTACAAAAAAAAAAACAAACTGGAGGAGACTGATACACAGAAGGCTAATTGAGGAACAGCTCATGAAACAGAAAAATTTTCTCATAACAAAGTTAATGCTTTCTGTCTAATGTTAACTCATTATGGAAAGGTATTTGCACACAATTCCAAAAGGTAAAAAATGGAATCAAATGGAGCAGTAGAGAAATATATTCCTCAGGTTTACAGTCACAGATGTACGTCACATTTGTGTTCAGACCTAGCCATGATAACACAAGATTAAGCAGAGATCATTATGAAGTGTCTACCCACTTTTTAGTCGAGTTTTACAGCCCATGCTAAGCTCTTCATTGGCATGGACAAGATTAAGATGATATAACAGTTTTAGAAGAGTGTGTGGTTTTCTAAAATCCTACTTCTAATAAATATTTTAACACCAGAAATATAAAGGAATAGAAAATAAAGTTTTTCTCTAGAGATGAGAGGTGGCAAAGTACCATCTAACAGGATAGATTAAAAAAAAAAAAAAAAGTAAATGTGGTAAAGAAAAGGAAAGGAAAGATCATTCTGGGGAACTGAGACTGGAATCTCTCTGCTTACATAACTTTCACGGAAAGATAATGAAATAAATATCCTCTAGCTGATCTGAAAACAAACAAACAAACAAATATATAAAATCAATTTATATAATACTATGCAGAATACAGAACTGCTATGGATCCTTAAGTTTTATTACACTTCTGTAGTGGCTCTAATATGTCGCTAGCCTAGAAGTGTTAAACTACATAAATAAGCAGTACACATCTCTCATATAAATGAGATGAAAAAAAAAAGTAAAAAACATTAGTTCATTTGATTAACACTGTGGCCAGAAGGCATTATGGACAAACACACACATGATAAATTTCTGAAGCAGCTCTTGAATTTTAGGATTTCTTATAATATTTATGAAATTAATTTTATGGAAGAAAAATATTTTTTAGAAAATTTAATTGTTCACATTCACATAATAATTGACATAACTTATATACTTCTTCTATCTCTTTTCCTTGGCAATGTATGTTTGCATTTTTTCCCACGTGACCTTAGTTGGTCCGTTTTTTGGTGCTCAGGAGAAATGAATCATTGTGTAAAGGTGCCTGATTTCCCTAAATACACACACACACATACACAAAAAGTCACCAGCTACAACTGGATATTATGGATCTGTTTTCAGTGCCCTTTGGAGTTTCCTTGATATTTCCATTAATGAATAGAGGAATCAAAATTCCTCTAAAAACATGATGTTGAGGCTCTCTCTCTTAGCTATGGCAGTCAGTAATCTCTAAATATTATTGTTCATGTTTAAAACTGAAGTGTTGGAACGAAACCATCTAAAACCTTCTAAAATCTTTTTAGACCCAAAATAGGCAACCTGAATGAATCCAACCATTTTCCATGTCCCATAACAAGAAAGCCCAGTAACTTTCAAAGCAGTTGCATCAAAATTTCTGTAGATTAGCTGCCTTATTTTTTTAATTAATTTTACGAAGAATAAGGTAACTATATGATCTTTTTCCCTATCTGCTTAAATTATTACACCATGCATATTACTGTTGGAAAACAGTAATACTGTTTTTGCACTTTTGTTATAATATATATTTTAGAAAAAAGTATGAAATTCTATGCCTGACTGATTAAAAAAAAAAACAACTGATGATAAATCTGCTCCTGGTAAAGACTAATGCAATGTGTGTCAAATTAATGCCTTCTTTGGTGCAATTCAGCTCTAACTTACAAACCTTAGTGCTTCACTCATCTACCTAAATGTAGCTGTGTAGTGCCATTTAAGACACCCAGGATTACCTGAGCCAGCCAGATACATCAGAGTACAATGTGAGTACCAGGACCTTCTGGGCAGGCATCTGGAAGCCAGATGAGATGCCCCAGGGACTTGAAGTGGCAATGGACTACTGTCTGCTTATCTGAGTCACTGATCAATACACTCAGTGTGGGCTGGACAGCTATTCAGCTTACTCTGAAGTAGACAACTCTACACAGGTAGCTACAATCTCTATCTGAATCTGATTTCTAACACAGGAAAATAACACACTTGAAGAAAAAACTAGAATAATTTCTGTGGTTTATATTTTTTCGGTTTTGGTATGAACACTCTATGCTACTCACTGGTACACATTTTGTCTATGCAGTAGGCATAAATAATATTCTGGCAAAATTTACATGGGTAATCATATATGTCTGCTAAAGTTTGGATATGTTTGTGGTCTATGTCATAGATATATCAATACCATGGCTAATAATAGTAGCAGATATATGACGTTAGTTTGAACTGTATATTGGTTTCATCTAATTAGATGTGACTTGGAAATACATCCACAATAAGACTAAAGCAACCAGGATTTTATCACTGTTACATGACATTTCATACTAATCTCCGTCATTAATATCCGTTACTATTAATAGTAACTTAAGCTTTATGGGATGAACACTTCTAACACAGTAACCCTGAAAAAGACTAAGATAGTGAGGGCCATGAGATCTTGCTGATACATACTTTCACAGCACTTATGTCACTATTAAAACCATATGATATTCCTTTTATTTCTACAGTCAGATTAAATTAGGAACCAATTTTGTGTTGTCTTTAATAATTAATAATAGCACATAGATTCCATTCTAAATATTTCAGCAAATCAAAAAAAAAAAAAAAAAAAAAAAAAAGAGAGACAGCACTTTTTAAAAAGGTATGTGCAGGCAAGTTTGTATTTCCTGTCTGTCACAAAAAAAAGTACTTAGTTCTTGATTACTGCTTGTTTTCAGTCCAGAACTAGAAGCCTAGTCTCTACTTTATCCAACAGAACTCTGGGATAATATTTTGGCTCTAATAAAAACTGTAACAAGAAACATCTGTCAGATTTTAATGTGCAAAGTTTTTCCATTCTGAAAAAACACAAACAAAAACAAAAAACACTAATATTTCTAACTCTGGCATGTTGTAAAATATTTACCACAGTGTTCAAACTATTTTATACACACATACAAACACACATATATACATATATGCATATTTTAAATTATTTTAACTTTCCTTTCTTTCTATTAGGTATTTTATGTAAGTTAAATAAGCTTGAGTTGTTAGTTTGAATAGACTGAGGAAAGTAAAAAAATTAACCAATTAAAAAGAAATATTATTTTTTATTATTATAATAAAAAGTTCTATAAACAAAATATTTATTTGACACTGTTACAGCATGTATATTTCATTTCATTTGACATATGAGTCATTGAGGCATATAAAATATAGAAGGACTGTATTTTTAAGAGCTCATTTTGCACTGGCATTTTGGTAACAATGCTATAATGCAAGAGGTCTTCTTTGTCAATAGGCTGAGGTGGCATTTTTGTGTCCAGGCATTTTAATATAATTATATTTGCATAGTTGTGATATTCAGCCTTAAGAAAAGAAGACTGAGAGGGGATCTTATCAATTTTTATAAATACCTGAAGTGTGGGAGACAAAGGGATATGGCCAACCTCTTTCCAGTGCTTTGTGGGGACAGGACAAGGGGCAATGGCCTCAAAATGGATCACAAGAAGTTCTGCATCAACATGCGAAAGAACTTCTTTACAGTGAGGGTGATAGAGCACTGAAATAGGCTGCCCGGGGAGGTTGTGGAGTCTCCTTCTCTGGAGATATTCAAGGCCCGTCTGGACGCCTACCTGGGCAACCTGCTCTAGGGAACCTGCTTTGGCAGGGGGTTTAGACCCGATGATCTCTGTAGGTCCCTTCCAAACCCTACAATTCTGTGATTCTGTGATATCTGTGAAACTAGACAGTCTAGGTTAGAACACTACTAATGTCTAGACTTCATGCTTACATTTCATCTAGCCACTCATCTGTGATCACAAAACATGTTCCATTTAGTGTCCTACTTGTTAATTTAGATAATAATGTGTGTATGTGCAAATATACATAATTTATTATGTATTATTACATAATTATAAATTTAAAATATCAAAAATATGTACAAATGCTGAATTTGTTTTTTTTTTTTTTTTTTTTTTTTGAATAGCATGTACTTGGAGAAGCTGATACACCAAACTTCATTTGTTTTACCTAGGGTTTCTTACCCTGGCAGAAGTGAAAGACTGAATGTGTCACTAGCTTTTAAAGATCTACCTTGCAGGGAAACCTAGGTCAGAACCTGTAAAGAGTCTTTATATTTTGTTAAGCTTTTGAGCAAATTGGCAAATTTACTTTCTCCATAAAGGTAGATGCTATATTCTACTTTTGTGCTCTGAAATAAAATACAAGCCTATTTATGTTAGCAGGATATATTTGGAGGTATTGAACATCTAGATTTGTGTAATGGCCATTAGAATAGCGTAAAATGGAAATTGTGGTTCAGAATGTGGGTCTGCATCAGAATTGCTGAAAATCTATAACTGGATGACCCAAAACCTTGGATGAGGTTACCAACTGGATCATTTGTCTTACCTAGGATGTCTTACCATGGCAGAAGTAAAAGATCAAATGTGTCACTACCTTTTAAAGATCTACGTAGCAGGGAAAACCAACCAACCAACCAAAACTAGTTTTCCACTACAAGATGTACAGAAACTACAAAAGGAATTTAATGAACAATTAATCCCTGATAATACAGAGTTACAAATCACTGCAGGTCTTTTGAGCTCTCTTAGCTACACATAATGGCTACTCTTTTGCAATGTACTTGGAATATTCACAGACATGGCTTTCATTAAACAAGTAAACAATAATGAAATTATAGAAAGATGCTTTTAATTGTTATCATTTATATATTTAGCTTTCCTTTTTTTAAAGTCAGTTACTTATAGAGATACTGAGTCACTCCTCCTGTTAGGGATTTTATTTTATTTTATTTTATTTTATTTTATTTTATTTTATTTTATTTTATTTTATTTTATTTTATTTTTATTTTATTTTATTTTATTTTATTTATTTTATTTTATTTTACTTTTTTTTTCATTTATATTGTACATTTAGTGATTGAAGAAAGATAGAAAATGTTATAAAATAATTCATTGTATATGAAATTTGGGACCTCTTTTAATACTTTTGTGTTTTATAACCACCAACAGTTCCTAAATATATTCTAAGAGCAACAGTATATTACACAACTATTACGATTTAATGTTTATTTTTGTATAGATATTCTTGAAGATCATGCTTGTCTTTTTAGCTTATCAGCAGACTCTGAAGAGTTTTTATCATAACCTTTGTTTCACTCCATTATGTATGGTAGTGTGCTTTTTTTTCAAAAACAATCGCTATTATTCAAGTAGATGACCTCTAATTTCATTATCTTGCAATTTATGTATTAAACAGACTATGTCATTTTCTGTAATTATAGCAAATTTGGTTTTAGTTGATGAGGTGTGTTCATCTGGCTTTGCGATAATTCCATTTTCAGATTAATGGTTTGCTGTTATACAAATCTCTGATGCTTTTCTAATTAAAACCTTTTCAGGTAAAATACACTTCATTACACTTATGATAAACATGTTAATCCATTAGGATTATCTGATAGTCCAATGGTCCTGGATGACCAACAATTTGTTTGGAGTATTTTGAAGTACTAATACACAGTATTACAAATGAGGTTAACATAGCATGTCTAAAACACAATATTCAGTAAACTAATAGCTAAAATCTAAGCTGGTAAGGGTTATTTCTGTAGTTGTTTTGACCAAAAAATGTATACACCTGAGCTGACAACAGGGATATTTTAAGCACTGATATTACTAATTCTCTCTCTCTCTTTTTATTTGATTATTTATTTATTTATTTTACATGGCACTACTTTCCAGTTATTTACATTAGTGATCCATGTCTCTATTGGAGTAGTCTTCACCCTAGGGAGAAAGAAATTAGTTGAGTGGCTACCTGACCGACCTCCAAGAACTCAAAGCTTTTCTAATCTGCACGACTATGATGCTTTAGGGAAAATATTTTTCTTGGGGCTTCCTGGAAATCCAAATAATCCACCACATATTACAACCTGATACACTTAATAAGAGGAATCAGCATGGGAAAGAAAGGAGATTTGGGGATTGGATTTGTGTGCTGGAGATCCATCTGGCTTACGTATGAGTCTGGAGGTATAATCAGGGTTATAGTGATACTTCCAGGACACCATGGGCATCAATGTATGGGGACAGTATATTATGCTGGCAGTGCAGTATGTGTCTGTAAACTTATCCAGCAAATATGACTTAAAGTTACAGATTTCATAGAATTGGTCTATAAATTTTCATACTGTTCTTCTGAGGCAAAGAAAAGACAACCGGCAACTAAAGAAAAAAACGTTCTTCACCAAGGGCAGCTTATGAAGTAAGCAGCACAGAATGGCAGCTAAAGGTGTATCATGCACTACATGGTGTATTCAGCAATGTAATTCAGGAATGTAATGTTCAAGGTATCTCAAAAATTTTCTTTTAAAATTTATTTAACATTTATTAACATTAAAAAACAATAATAATAAGATGTTGGCTAGTTTAATGCCATTAACAGTTTGAGCCTGACAGGCAGTTCATACTTTCTTGTCACTGCAGATCTGCTTGGTTATTGCTGACATTTCTACTGGCAACAACTGCGTGAAGAGCCACAGCACATAACTGTTCAGAATAAGCAAGGGTGTGTCCACAGAACAGTTGCAACCTCATTTATTCCAGAAAAGAAAGAATCACAGTATGCAAGAAACAAGCTATTTTTCCTCTCATTAACATATATACTGGTCTCAGAATCTGAATAACCATTTTAACCAATTACCATTTTCTTTGTATTTTGGATTTGTTCATAACAAGTTTAAAAGAGAATAAGGGAGATAAATATTTTTAATTTTATACTTCATTTTGCCTTCAAAATATTCAGGCAAGCTGCACCTTTCTCCTGTTTACTGCTAATTCCTGACACCTGGTAAACTGAATATAGAAGGTTAGTAGGGGAAACATTTAAGCAATTAGAAAGAACACAGAAACATGTTTTAAAGCACATACACAATCTTAGAATAGTAAAATTGCAAACAGATTCACTGCTGTAACCCCACAGACTCACCATAACCTAATCAACTGCATTTTCAGATTAAAGAAGAGCTTTCATCTGTCTAATCCAAGAGTGCACTGAAACCACTGCCAGCAATATGCACTTGTATTGGATAATCGTTCCTTGTATTCCTCAAATACAATTTGTCCATCTGGTAGTTCTTACCTTCTGCATATTTTGGGGACCTTCTTTTTCCATCTGTGTTTGTACAGCACCAATTAAAATTGGATCATGATGCTCAGTTCATGCTAATAAACACTATGGAAGTGCAGATAATAAATTATATGTTAAATAGTCTTAGAGAATGAGGTCAAGCTTCACAACAGGTTTTCAGAAAGGAAAAAAAAATCTTAGAATTCTGTGAATAACAATTTCAAGAAAACGATTATGCATTTTTTTTCTATATATCACAAATATTCATGTGTTATTGAATCCAAAAGTGAAGCTCCAAAATGCAAGCTTTCACGTCTTGTTTGTTTTCATGCTTTCTGCTCAAGTTGAAGCTCAAAATGCTGAACCAGCACATTCAGAGTCCTTTGCTGGAACTAATCCCTTCTGATTGTATGATCACCTTGGAAAGTTATTAATTTTCCAAAAATGAATAAATATTGTTACTCGTTGATTTACAATGCAAAGATACAAACTGTTAGCCAGCATTTATAGACCTCTGGTTTAGACAATCTAGGCATTTCAAATATAATACTTTAAAATGTCAAAATTAATGTAGGTCTTATCAAATGTTTTCTTAGATTAAGAAATTTGGACTGTCTTAAATATGTCTCTGTCAACCTAGCAGAATTTCTAATAGCCATATATTGAAGCATTAAGTGCTGTCCATTTTTTAGCATTATGCCATACTCGCAAAAAAAAAAATAAAATAAAAAAACAAGCAATAAAACAAACAAACAAACAAAAACAATTCTGAATGAACTCTTGAATAAACACTTGCTGAATTAAAAGACTAAATAAGTAGCAATTTCACCCAGCATATCCAAACCTAAGGACAGAGATGACTGCTCGTAAGCGTATATGGAAGGGAAAAGGTAAAGCTTACATTTTAATGTGCTGTGAAATCTTAATACAATGTGAAATCTTTTGCATTCTAACAGAGATCCCCTTCTTTCAGAGTCTTCATAAAGCAGACCATGAACATCCCAGGGGTAAGAGAACAACAGATGTGAAATATGGACCTTAACATCAGGTATGAAGTTTACAGTGCCATGAGGATAAAACAGCCAATAACGACAGTAACCATAAATAATAAATAAATAAAACAGGAAAAAGGCAAAGCAATACAAGAAGTGCAATTTCCATAAACACTAGCTTCTGTGTAATTTTTAGGCAGATACTTTCCAAACTCATCTACATTTCAGTATTGGAAAGAAGATGCAGACCCATAGTCTGAATATGAGGGTTTTTATTTGCCCTTACGAAAGCTAGCTATTTATGATATCAGCCCTTGGTATGTGAAGTCATTGCCTAGCCTTTCCTCCTCCAATGTCAGGGAAAAATTGTCTGGATAGACTTCAAAATATATTATTCAAAATAAAATATAATGGAAATACGAAAGTATACAGACAGTTTTGGTTCTTTGTCCCACTAACTCAAAGTTTCTTTTTGCATGTCTCAATTTTCTGTGCATCTTAGATATTTACAGAGAAACAATATTAAAAAGAAAAAAATACAGCTTATCCTAGAAAAGAATTGAGAGCTGAAGCTGGATTGGAAGTATTGGCTGAGCTGCTTGAAAAGAGGTTTCCCGATACACACTTATAACTGTATTCTGTGAAGCCTTTTTTTTTTTATTTTTTTTTAATATTTTTTTTTTCTAAAGAAATACATGCTATTCACTTTAAATTACACAATCGTCTGTTGCCCTTTATACATCTATGTCTTCTGTTAAATGCACAAATAAACGACTACTTTAAAAACACTATAATTGATCATTTTGGTAAGGCTTCAAAATAATTACATTATCTTATCTGAACATCTACATTACCTAAAGTGAGCTATAACTATCTTCTTATTGTTAAAGCAAAAAAGCAGCTCATTTTGTGAGGAAGTACATTAAAGTTAGTTTCAGTCCTTCTCAGTTCATATTTTTAAGAGAATGTGGCAGTCTATTCAGTGTTTACTGTTATGCTCTGGAAACTGCACATCTACATTCACATTACTGTCTCCCAGATTTGTGGTTAATTTTATCTATTCATCTTGTTGTCTGTTGCCATCTTATCCTACCTTCTAGCTTCTAGTGAAGCAACTTTCTCAAAAATCTTCCTTGCATGAAACATGCTCTTTGAATTATAAAGTTTCTTCTCCTTTTCCTCGATTTTTTTTCATGACTACCATGACTACCATGCTTGAACAACAGGCATTCTAAAAGCAAGACAATATATTCTCTTTGTGGACACATGAAATATCAACTGTTATCAAAATCTGTTGAAAATATTAGTACCATGACCATATGGATTACTTAACAATTATGTTGTGATTTCTTTAACTCTCAAGTACTTTACACAGAAGACTATTATGGTTATTTTATTGGTGCTGTAATAGCCAACTGGGGCCATAAAAACATATCTAGATGTATAACTAGTACTGAAAACTTTGACCAAAATTATTTTGTTAGTAATACTGAAGTGAGCTGTGTCATTAAAAATGACTTGTTAAAAGCAAAACCAAAACAACAACAACAAAAACAACAAACAAACAAAAAACCATCACCTATATGTGTCCCTGTTGAAAAAATACAAAATAATTATTTCTTCTGTTGAAGACACTTGAGTTTCAGGAGTGGTGTGCACTCATAATGTTCTCACAGTATTATGGAAATAATTATTACTCAGGATATTTGAGAATTCATGAATATAAGGTACTTTTTTATTTTATTTACTATTCTTGACTTGTCTTTTGTAATTCTTCAAAAATTACTTACAAATTTTCCAAACTTGCCTTTATTGTGAACTTATTTCATTTTTATATTTTAATTAATATTGATCATTATGCAAACTTTATAACTACTACCACACTGAAGGTATATAAAGTGTACGTGTATATAAAATGTACATGTTAATAATAAGTTAAATAACATCCTGTATTTGTTATATGAGTTAAAGGATGTCCTGTATTTTTTCCATACTAATTAATTGGAACACCTGATTTAAAACAAAACATGCTGACAACTTTTTTTGAAATTCAACAGTGAGAAAAAATGCTGTTTGTTTCATGTTCTGTAAAATTCCTGTCCATTTAAGTCTCTTCTCATTAACACTTTCTTTCTACCTCACAGTAAAGTGTATTTTAACTAATGTTGCCCCAAAGGCAACAGAGTTGTTACTAACCAATTGTTACTTTCACAGTTTCTGCTCTTCACTTAACTACCAAAAAAGTCATGGTTAGACTAATTTAACATTTCTCCATTCCCAACAAAAAATGAGAAATACAGTTTTGGTATGCTGCACCATTTTTAGTGTAAGCATCAGGCTTGGCCCTGTTCCTAACTAACTATTGTATCCTCATCAAAATTACAACGAGGGTTAATAGTTTCTTCTTAAAGCCAACAAAAAATAAACACAGGTAACACTGGCCTCTGCAACAGGACAGGGAACTCAGGTTTATACATTACCCCTGCCAGAAGCTGGGTGGAGAAAACACTTTTTTTTTTTCCTGCACTTACCATCATGAACCATGCCTGCACCGTGCTGCCTGCAGCCTGACAACCTGCTCAACGCAAGCATTTGTTAGTTATCCATGTAGTTCCTGCCCTGTTCTGTCTGCTTGTCTGCATGCCTCCCTGTTTGCTGTCATAGAGCTGCTGGATCACACAAGAGCTGGAGAGCTGCTGCCTGGTCTCCAACCACTTTCTCAGAAGGATCAAGGAGGGTTTGGTGACATGGCTCATTCTAGAGCCAGCCTTTTGGAGATGATGGGAGTGCTCATCCAGAACAAAGGGAAGGAGCTGGAGATCCCCTTTCAGCTGCTGGCCACATTCATATCAGCATTCGTGATGATCGGAGCATAGTCACAAAGTACATTACAATAAATAAATAAATAAATAAATAAATAAATAAATAAATGGAGAAGATGTATCTTAAATGTACCTTTAGTAGCCGTAAGCTCCTCAACAGAGAGCTGCTGACCCAGAGACATTCTGGCTTTTCAGCAATAAAGCAAAGTTCCGAGGGCACTAGGAGAACCAGCAGACACGTAAAGAAAACTTGGCTCTACTGAGGACAATACTAACATAAACCAGACTATTTAACCCTATAACCCTTTTCAGCAATGGCTAAAAACAAAGTATATGGATAAGGTAATTGTGTAGGGATAAACTTGTCTGTGACACTCAGTCTTTGTGTACCTGCAGCATACAGTTTTCTGGATTCAGAGATGACAGCTCTGCATTTACTGACTTTTGATGATATTTATTTCATTAACTTTTTAGATTGCTCCAACTCCTGTAAAATTTTAGTATCCACAGTAGCCTATGGCAAACAGTTTTACAGGTTAAAATATACTGCACAAAACCCCACCCCCTTTGTGTATATATATTGTTTCTTCTTGTTGTTGTTATTCCCAGTGAATCTAGTGGAATCTCCCTTCTCCTTTCCTGAGTTCTCCCAAGACCTGGACATACGCTCCCCTACTAAGGGAAGATAACTTTTCAAGAAGAGCATGTTAATCTCTGCCAGAAACTTCTGACACAGGAACAGAGCAACAGAAGCCAAGGGCTTCATTAGCCAGCTGACACAAAATTTATAGGCCTGTTTTGACTTCATGAAGAATTTACGTCAGATTAACTAGGGTGAATAACCTGTCTACAGCTAGACTGGATGGATCGCAGGTACACACTTCACCATATCACAAAACCCTGTTCCTTATTTTCATCAGCTCACTGTGTCCTATGGGGGAGCAGAAGCAATTGGCAAGACACTGACTCCCTGATTTATTGGATCACATCCTGGATCCCTCTCTGCCTCCACAGCAAAAACTTCTGAAGAAAATCAGGGTGGATTATGTGGCACTGAATACTTAGGTCTTGTCATGAAATACAGCTGTGGCATGTTGCCTATCAAGGAAACAAGACTGGTCTCACTGATGAAGGAGTAAACACAGACATTTAGTCTTTCCTCCTTTCCTCCTTTCTTCCTGATGAACCCACTAAGGACCACATACCCTTTGGTACAATCTGCATTTATCAACGCAAAATCATTTATGCAAAACAGTTTAGATGTAATCAGTATTTAAAGGTCCCAGGTTGCCCAAAATTGCCCATAGGACATTCAAACTATATTACTGAGTATAACTATATAAGCTGAGTATGTTACTGTACATCTAGAGAAAGTTAAAAACACTGATAACATCTAAAACATTTTATTTTTATCGGGCTTTAAAAAGTCAGTTGATTTCTATCGTCCTTGTTTGGTAAATCCCAGCTCCATTTTACAGCCTAAGAAACAGACTAATTTATGGAAAGATTCAGTAACAAAAATAAAATCTGCACTCAAAAGTTAACTCTCATAATTACTAGACTGCTAAAAACTCTGAAGAGAAAAAGTACTGTCAAGTGAAAAATGAAAAAAGTTCTTCATTCCAGTTAAGGGGAAATAACTCTTATGTTGAGGACTTTAACTCTGAGTGAGCTCCCATTGAAAAAAAAAATAAAATCTCTTAATGTGTGTTTAGATACTTTTTAATTAAGGCGTGATTATTTATTTTATTTGTTTATTTATTTATTGTGGCTTTGGTCTGACTTCATGACTGGTTTTGCTTCTTACAATTGCTTACATAATTTCATCACAGTGGCAAGGTTCTTCTGCAGAATGCAGTGTACTTATCTATTTTTATTTTTTTAAAAGTTTTCTTAAAGAATAGCCTAAAATCTCTTACTGAGTTGTTTATGAAGTCATTCTTACTGAAGACAGGAGGATGTTACTTCATATAGTTGAAAGACTGTATACACACAAGAGACATAATCATTTTACTAACTGAATTTTCAAAAAATCATTCACTTGTTCAAATGTTGTTTTGTCACTGCATTTAATATTTATCGTAAAAGAGTGAGAATGTTATTATAGAGCTGTAGGCATCGGAATATTAAAGTATTTGACACCAAATCAATGAGTGATCTTACTAATACTATCAATAAATTAATAATTAATACACGATCTCTTAAAAACTCTTACAACTTTTATAGTGATACTATTTTTATTCATATAAAAATAAACTCTCATTTTAGAATATTCAGATGTTACTACAACAAAAGGCCATGTACAGCAGATCTGTTAAGAAAAGGATAAGAGAAGATTCAAAAGCCTGCCTGTTGTACTTGTCCTCATTCTAAGTCAATGCAATTACATAAACTAAAAATAAAGTTATTCTTGCTTTTCAGCAGCATCAAAGCAGAGCTGGACCCCACAGTGTGCTCTGAAACAACAATGGTGCTACAGCACAGCAGCATTTCTCGTCACTGCAAGCATTTCATCACATATCACCTATTATCTGTTCTCAGAAGGAGCAGTGACATTGATTCTCATAAATAAATAAATAAATAAATAAATCTAGGCAGGCATTATGCCTGAAGACAGAGATGGCTGAGAAGAGAGAAAAGCAGGCAGCTACTCTTCATTCTACAAGCTATTGACTAGGATCAGCATGTCAATTTCATGTGTCCTGTTTCTGCTGCAAAGCAGAGGACATTCATAACAGTACTTTGCTCAAGTAAATCTGACCCGTACATTTTCAAGTGACAGCATCTTAGCATCACTGGGTCTGACAACTGAATGTAATGACAACACCAGGGATGCATATTGTCAATGTTCAAAAATAGTTTTATGTGGAGCTTCATTGTTATGCATCAAATTAAATACCTAATAATCTTTCAGGTATCTGAATAATTTCAGATGTCATTGCTGACTATACATATTTCAAAGCCCTTAAAACACATTCAGACTAGTTTCTAATTTTACATAGTCTTGAAATGTAAAAGCTTGAGTTTTCACTATGAAATACATTTCCATTTTGTTGTTTCAAATTTATTGGTCATAAGTTTCAGATACACACACTCCATCTCCATCAGTGACCTCCCAAATAATTATTTTAAATGAAATAGGCTTAGTTTATAACAAATCAATAGCTTGAATTTGACAATAATATCTTGCACTAATGGTCTACATTTTACTCTGAATTTATTATAGGGATTATCATAATCTATAATTATATAGCAGATATTTAATGTTAAAAATATTCTTTTGCTGGATCAAAGTACTTATCACTTTGTGAAAACAAAACATTATAAAAAACAAATTCAAATTCACCTCTTCTGTTGTGCAGGGAAATTTTCCAGATCAGAGAGACAGAAAGAGAAAGAAAGAGATAGCTGTTCAGGTGCTAGAACCCTTCACTACAAATCATCTGTTAAAAATATGACTTAGTAGTAAATGGTGATTTCACTGTCATAAACACTGTAAGGATCTACTGGGTCAAATAACTACACTCCTCAATTCACTTTGGATTCTAGTCATGTAATTAGCAGTCAAAATATATTATGTCTTCTACAGTGAATCAACTAACTCCCTCGAAGACCAAAACCCAATGTTTCTGGTATACTTAGACTGAGAGCTTCCTGTTGGAAGTACAGATTTGGCTCCTTTTCTCCATACACTGTACTTTGACATTATATCAACAGACCGCTGTCCTTCTCAGGTCACTTCCCAAGATATGCAAGGAAACTAAAAATCCTGCTATGAAAATAATACTTTTCTGGGCTGCAATTTTTTTTTTTATTTTTTATTTTTTTTGCTTCATTTCAGGCACTTTGAGAAATCCATGCAACAGTCACGCCTAACACATCCTTCTTTAAATGGGCTGGTCAATCTCAGGGCCAACAAAAGGACTGTCTGTAACCCTTGGCTGGAGATCACATCCTGGGATAGACACTGCAGAAATAAGCTATCAGTGTACTCACAAAACAAACAAACAAACAAACGGGCTAACAAGGGCTTTCCCTTTTACCTGTCATGTTGAACTCCTGTGTTATCTGTCATCATTTCACTGATATTTTTGGATAAGGAACCCCACGAATTTGTAGGTTTGATTTACATGAAGTTGCTAAAAATTTTGTTCATTTGCTTTTTTTTGTTGTTAATATTTTAATTCACCTTAAGCCTTCTGAAATTGTGTTATGAAGATAAAACTTTTTGCATTAAAAGATAGAATTCCTCTGTCTTAATTATTTATCAAATTAATGATCTTCTTGCAGTCTTAGACATCTTCAAATATAATGTGCAATGAAAATGAAGAGGGTCTTGTGAGATTTGGCAGCTGGGGAACAGACCCAAAAACCTTTTGAAAAAGTCACATTTCTAGCAAATGTATTGCTGATTGTCTTCTGCACTAAGCACTTAACTTACATGATACAAACTATCTCCTGGTATATCTAAGCAACGTTCTTACAGTCAGGGATCCATTTCTGTCCAGCCATCCGAAAAGAAAATATGAACTTTTTCATCTATTTTAAAAATAACTATGTAAAAACATTTGTCCTTTGTTGTTGTTGTTTACCTTCTATTTAATTGTGTCTGTGTCAATACTATGAATGCACAAATGATTTTTGCACTAGTATGTGAAAATCTTTTCTCTTATTATCATTTGTAATTTTTGCATAAATGAGTCCATAATCTATATTGACTTTGAAGAATTTTTCTTCATTTCATACTCATATTCCCCTCTAGTTCAACATTTTCTTAACTTTCATGGATTATAAACCACAGAGATCAAGTGACTCCAAAGACCCTCTGTTCTTTCACCATGCAGGGTGTACCAATCACGTTTTCAATCTTGATGACATTACAGTAGGTTTTGCCTTTAGATCTGACTTTGCTTCATGATGCCTATGCATTAACCCACATACCTCCAATTTTGTTAAAACGTATTCCTCAAAAAGAAGTACAAAAAAATCAAGATACTGTTTCAGTATTGTTTCAGTGAATTAATTAATTAATTGTTATGCCTCATTTTGAGAACTCTTACATTTAATACTTTGTATTAAAAGCTGTTAGCATTGACCGACTTTTACTAGGAATACAACTATTAATGAATATTTTATGAATTAATGAATTCATATTAATGAATATATTAATGAAATAGCAGTGTCAGCTTTTCAGTGTCCAAATATGAAGCTACATGTCCAGCGCACCGTATGATACAACAAGACTGACCAGTCATCTTTGTTTTCTTTTTTTTTTTTTTTACCCATTTGGATATGTGTAATTTTTTAGAGCTAACCACTTCACTTCACATACAACATTCCTAAATTTTCATCAGGTTGAGATTATTTCTGTTTGTTTGGACTCGGGACCACTTTCACCTAACTATTTAAAAGATTTTTTTTTTTTCCCAGAAAACTGTTAAACTCTAATTGTTCAATGTTTGTGGTTCATTTAAATAACATGACAAGACATGTTTTCATTATAGATTGTGATATAAACATAAGGACTTCTAACCTCACTTGAAATGAGAGATATTATTCTATTTTTTTCATCATAAAACATTTCTATTGATGAATTATATAACTGAGTTTAAGCCACAAAGGAATTTTCTTTTTGAAATATCTGCCACCAAGAAGGAATTGATTGCCCTTTTGAGGTCAGCCAGTTGAGGGGGTGGGAATACAAAAAAGCAGTTTTTCTTCCACAGAAGAAAAGGTAAAATTTTCCATATTGAGATTTCAAGATCCAATTAAATCTAAGTTTATGAGCAACAAAAGAGACTTAAAAATTCTATTAAAATCATAATACCAGAGAACAAAAATAAGAACACTGTAACAGTAATGTCATTGCAGGAGTGAAGAAAACTGTTCTATTAGCCTGACTGTGAAAATCAATCATCAGCATCACATATGAACTAAGCTGAATGAACCTCATTTAGTATTCATTTTAATGACAGTTACATACCAGGTCTTCAGGCTATGAGCTCCCTAATATATAACTACTTCTTTCACAATAATGCTTTCTTTATGAATAGAACAGTAGGCATTTCACCACTAATCAACAGAGGCACAGACACTTTTTCATTGTTTTCTTACCTCTCTAGCATATCAAATAACATGAACTAGCCACCAGAACAATTACGGATACATTTGTGTATGAAAGTTCTCTCATTTCAAACCACTCAACAGTTTATATTACATATATAATACCATTGTGAAACAAAGACACTTGTTTTCTTGCTCATTTCTTCATTAGATTTATTTATTTATTTATTTATTTTTAGGGGTTGGGGGGAATGGGGAATGGGGAAGAGGGAGGAAGTGTATTTCTTTCCTTACTATTGATTTCAATTGGTGCTCACTTGTGGAAGACCTGCAGATTGTAACATATATATTAGTTTTAAAGAGGCCTTCAATCAACCGCCCAGAGATGCTGTTAAAATTGGCAGACAACAACAAAAATAGTATTTGAGCATTATGTTTAATTGCTTATATGATTGATGACGTAGTCAGAAACCTATTGATCTTTTTGAATTGCCTGGTCCTGAATTAATAAACTTCTGTTAAACGCATTCTTCAGTCATGTCTGCTCTATGCTTACTATATAGTTAAGAATCCAAAGGATTTACTCCACATAAGGATTAGAGCATCTCTGAGATGCAACTGAAATATATATATATATATATATTTGTATTTTCTTTTTCTCCCTCAACACAGTAAGCTTCATCTCCTGCATGTCCACTGGCAAGGAAGATCGATGCTGTGGTGATTGCAAAATTTGCAAAATCATACTGCCAGACAGAACCAGCAGAATTCTCTTGCACACTGCACCAAGAAAATGCATTTTTTTTTCTCTTCTATTTTATAGTACTATTTTTCCACCAGGTTTGTGAATTTGTCATCTGTCTGTTCTTTCATCTCATGGGGAAATTAGCCAGTGGGTTCCAAACAGAAACAAGACTTCATGATAACGTAAACCTTCCTTCACAGGTTTCTAAGACTGGGTTATGTTAAAACAAAAACAATGTGTTATTACTACAAAGAAGGAAAAAATCCATCACAAAGTTAGTTTTTTTCTGAAGGTAGTTATCAGAGGCTTCCAACATTTACAGAAAATACTGCTAGTACTAATATACCAAGAATACCAAGAGAGAATCCCTGTATTGATATTGATTTACAATATTTTCTTTGTTATTTGTAGAGAAACAAAGCAACAAATTGGCTGAGGTGACATTATATCAGGCAGTTATCCTGCATAACTAAATATTGCACTCTGGATGTTACTCAAATATGTGGGTCAGAAAACACTTTGAGGATAAATGTAAGTTAGCCTTTGAGTGGTCCGACAGAAAGAAATATTAGCTGTAAACTGTTTCCCACAACCTTTGTTTGGCAAATGATCCACTGTAATGAAGGCCTTACTCTAAAGTGGTGAGCAGAATACCTGGGACTGCAAAGCAATCCAGTTAATGTAATTTGCTTTTCCCTGCATTTACCAAGCTTGTCAGAAATGCATATTATTCTGATCTTCCCCTTCCCAGTTGTCTCTGATGTTACGTAAATCCTCACTACTGTGAAATATTTCCTATGTTCAGTTTAAATATATGTCAGTTTCTTACACAACTTCATTTATCTTCAATATTCCATGATACATTTTCTAAACTATTAAATAAGACAAATCCACACTTTTTTCTTCCTTCTTAATTTCTCATCATTATCTGCAGTTTGAGAGGCATTTATATAAAACTGAACCTTTTCACAAAATAGTTGAGGTTGGAAGGGAGGTCATCTGATCCAGCCCCCTGTTCAAGCAGGGCTTGAACAGAGCAGGTTGCCCAGGACCATGTCCATGCAGCTTTTGAGGAGGAGACTCCAATATCTCTCTGGGCAACTTGTGCCAGTGCTCCATCACCCACCCAGCACAGAAGTGCTGCCTGATGTTCAGAGGGAACTTCCTGTATTGTACTTTGTGCCCCTCTTGTCCTGGCACTGGGCACTGCTGAAAAGAACCTGGCTCTGTTTTCTTTGCACCCTCCCTTAAGGGGAGGGTATTTGTATTTATTTGTATTTTATTGACTTTGTATTTATGGACGAGATCTCCCCTGAGCCTCCTATTCCCCTGTCCAAGCTCTCAACTTTTCAAGCCTTTGTTTGAAACATTTGTTTTAATTTATAATAATATTTAAGATTGTGTATATTCAAGTTAATTTCTTTTGTCATCCTAAAGCAGAAATTTCAAAAAAAATTTACTTTACTTTGATTTTCAGTATAGGACCGGTTATACTGAAATCACTACATTTGGCACATGTCTGAAGACAGGTACACTCTTCTTGCACAAATCAGCAGCATGAATTAGGTAGGCACAACAGGAGACCACGAAGGGCTCACACCTAAGATGCAAACTTACTTCCCGATACATTTTCAGTACTTTCCACAGCAGTGATAATATCATTCTTTTCACGTAATATCACGTTAACACAGAAATAATATCATGGTGCATTGCACTGAAATTCATATGGATAACTGGCAGTGACAGAGCCCTTGAACCTACATTCACAGAGGAGCAATGAATTGTCCTTTTATGTAAAGTATCACTAGAAAGACAGAGTTTCTTGGATAACTGTTTACAGGAGGAAATTACTGGGATGTGGGATATAGTTTTATAGTTTTATTCCTAGAGTAAGGACCTTATTCTCCAGCTTTCATTATTTTTACTATAAATTCTTTGAAGTATTTCTACCCCCACCAACTATTCCTTGTATGTTTCTCTCAGTTCAAAAGTTTCCCATCAAGCCAACTTGTGTCTATTTTTCATATTTCCCAACTTATTTCTACTCTGTCTTCCAGATTCATTCACCCATTAAGCTAAACAGAAAGAAAGAAATATACATTATTATTTATTTCATAAATTAATGTGACAAGAAAAGGCTTATGCTTCTCTAGTTGATGTTACTCCCTTGTTTGTTTTTCAACTGAAAGCTACTTTGGTCAGGCAGAATTTGAGATACCTCTTTAATAGGCTGTAGTAAATGGTAGTTAAAGACAACATATGATCTTACTAATGATCTGTATTTATCATTAAAAATTATAACACATTGGGAAGCATTTCTTCCTTTTGACTAGCCTAAAATGAAAACATAACTAAGTGATTTAAATACCTGAATAATGAACCCATTATTATGGATAGAGCTTTGTTCTCTTGTGAGAATTTTGAATGCTGTTTTTCCTATTTCTCATACACTGATATCTTTCAATTTTATATATATATATTTCCACAGAATTGGTATGTCGAGCTATTAAGGTTCAAAATTAAAATAGTGCAGAACTGCAAGATCAGTAACTGTCAGCATTCTCCAGCATAAACACCAAGGCAATGATATAATTAGGCAAGTGACACTACATCTATTTGTACAACAAATAAAAGAAGATTGCTAGAATACCTTAACACCCTCAATATTTAAATATGTGTCTTGGTTTTCACACACTACCAAAGTCCAGAATATGACAGCAGAGGAGATAATTTAATTGTTTTTATCCTTATGTAACAGCTGGGTGAAGGATCTCTTGAAACATATTCAAGCAGAAATACGGTTTGCTTAATCAAATTATCCTCACTGTGGAACACAATTTATAGGTTTCTTTAACCCCGTAGCAATATTTTTTTCATGCATTATGACTCTTGGAGTCAATTTTCTCTCTTTCCTTTACCAACATGAAATGCTGACAGATCACAGAGTCAAGCAAAATGCCTGTATTAGTGATAACTTAAATGGTAGTTTTTATTCACTAGCACAAAGAGAGCAATTGGTGCCTACGATGGATAAAGTTTATATTTGCAAGTTTGGAAAGTGAACAGTACAGTATCACCACCAGAGAACTGAGCATGTTCTGCAGTGCAAAGTGGGCACTGCAGAAAATCTTTACATATGTAACTTACAATCAATGTTTTAAAGACCAAATGGTCCTTGATCTTCTAAAGCACATGCCTTTGCCTGGAGACACTGCTAAAATAGGTTTTAAAAAGACACAATCCTTTTTTTTTTTTGCTCCGTGAAGTTCTGAAAAAGACAGTACAAATCTTGTCAGAAGCAAACATTTTCCTCAGGAAGTAGACCTAATTCTAATTAGAAGTTTCCTTGATTTCTTTTGTGTTTTCAGACCTTTAATGCTTGATTATTTCCAAACGTCATGGGTGGAATGGAAAGAATTGCAATTAAACCCTATCTAAATGTTTTGAGATCTGCTAATTGAGCATTCAGTGTAAAACCTCAATGTTATTACGTACTGTCATTCTAAAACTATGAAAAAATAAACAAGCATTGTTTAATTTTCACTGCAACTTTATCTTCAGTTTCATGGCTAAAATTCTTCCTCAAATATTTCGCCAATCAGTATCTTCTGCAATTGATTTCCCAAAAAAGTTTTTCTATAAAAGATTTTTAATGAAATAAACTGGTTAGTTAGAGGCTCAAAATGTTTTGAAATAGAAATTCAGAAGTGTCTTTAAAAAATGCCTATATTTTTTGTTAGTTTGTCTGGTTTTGTTTCTGTCTTAGGCAAAGCTGTTTACTTGTTTTAGTCCAGAGTTTTGAATCTTTTAATTTAGCTCAAAATTGCATGTTGCAAAAAATAAAATAAAATAAAATAAAAATTTAACTGTCCAAAAAAGATTGGCTTAGCTTCAGAAAGTATATCTGTTGTGGTTTAACCCAGCTGGCAGCTAAACACCACACAGCCGTTCGCTCACGCTCCCCCCTCCCTCTCTGGGATGGGGGAGAGAGACAGGAAAGTGAAGCCTGTGAGTTGAGATAAAGACAGTTTATTAAGACAGGAATATAATAATAACAATAATAATAATAGTGATAATGATAATAGTATTAATAATAATAACGTATATGAAACAAGTGATGCACAATGCAATTGTTCACCACCCGCTGACCGATGCCCAGCCTATCCCCGAGCAGCCGGCCCCCCTGCCCCGGCCAGCCACCCCTATATATTGTTCAGCATGACGTCAGATGGTATGGAATACCCCTTTGGCCAGTTTGGGTCAGCTGTCCTGGGTCTGTCCCCTCCCAGCTCCTGCTGCACCCCCAGCCTGCTCGCTGGCAGGACAGAGCAAGAAGCCAAAAAGTCCTTGGCCTGGTGTAAACACTGCTCTGCAACAATTAAAACATCAGCATGTTATCAGCGCTCTTCTCATCCTAATCCAAAACATAGCACCCTACCAGCTACTAGGAGGAAAATTAACTCTGTCCTAACTGGAATCAGGACAATATCTACTTATGTTTACTATATTTCTATTTCAGTATACATTTTATTATATAACAAAACTCAGAATAACATAAGAACAGGCTTATACTAATGATTAATTAAAAAGAAAAACAAACAAATAAACAAAAAAGACATAACCTTATCAGTAATATAATGGGAAAGCTTACTTGTTAGAATAAAATAAAAAAATAAACTCAAAATAAGTGTCTGAGTGTCTGATAAACAGTAATGTATGAATAAGAATTGTCAAATATAATAGAATGTGTATTCTACTATCTGAAATTTTTAAACAGTGTTCAAGCAGGAATGTCTTCACTAAATATATCTCTCATATACCATTGCATGAAATTTCCTGGAATAGTAAATAAAGCAAAACTATACAAGGCTCAAGACTTATTCTACCACAGAGTGTTAAAGCAGTATGATTCTGGAATATGTTCTGTCATCACAATGAACATTATTTTTTTTTAATTAACTTCATTTATTTTTATTTTCAATTAAAAAAAATGTTCTCAATGACTCCAAGATGGACAATTTAATTAATACATTTAATTAAATAACTATTTAAAATTATTATTTCAAGTTCAAAAAACGTTATCATCAAGGTCTCAATAATGTCAAATATTTATAGAACAACAGGTGGTCAATAGTTCTAACTTTTCTTCATATCTCCATATACAAACAATCAACAGCTTTTATAATCACAGCTTTCCATAACAATATTATTTATTTATTTATTTATTTATTATGTTGATAGCAATCCATTATTCTGTGAAGGCAAGAAGGAATTTCTAAAGACAGTAGTCATGTAATTAAAAGTGACCTAAACTCACATCTTAAGCCCCCTGAGACCTTTGCATAGATATTCCTATACAGTATTTCCTTGAACGTCTGGGCTGAATCACTGACTTCAGAAATCATGAGTAGTGTGAAATATCTCTTTGTGAATACTACAGTATGCTGTCTTTGTTTCTGCTGCTTTTTTACCTTTGAAAAATGTACTACTCCATGTAACATTTTTTACAGTTGCTACATTCTTGCTGCTTTTATTGGCTCAATTATTTGTAGTTATGTGAAGTAAATTTCTTTACAGAAGTAAGTTACACTTTAGGCACAAGTCAATTACAGACTTTATAAAATTCAGATGTGTGTTTTTGAAAATATCAAACTTTTATTGACCAAATTATTTCTCAGCTGAAAAGAAATGAACAGAAGGATGATATTCATCAAGTGAAGACTAATTATCCAGCTATATTTGACTGTTCATATTGGCTGGTTTTTCACTATAGGAACACAGTTCAATTCAGTTTACGGTGGTTTTGTTCAAAGTAGTTTTCACTGTATGACTGCAATCTTCCTCTAGACACTTAAACGAAATTGAGTTAGCAAGCTGCTTATCAGCTTGCTATTGGATTGAGAGCAGCCCAGAGGAGAAGGACCAGGGGGTGCTGGGTGATGAGAAGCTCAGCAAGAGCTGGCAATGTGAATTTGAAACCCAGAAAGCCAACCAGATCCTGATCTGCATCAAAAGAAGTATGGCCAGCACATCAAAGAAGGTCATTTTTCCCCTCTATTCTGCTCTTGCGAGACTCTACCTGGAGTACCGTGTTCAGGTCTGGGGCCCCAGCACAAGAAGGACATGGACCTATTGGAACAAGTCCAGAGGAGGGCCATGAGGATGATCACACATCTGGAGCACATCTCCTGTGAAGACAGGCTGATGGAATTGGGGTTGTTTTTCCTAGAGAAAAGGAGGCTCCAGGGATACCTTATAGTGGCTTTCCAGTACCTAAATGGGGCTACAGAAAAGAGTGGGAGAGACTCTTTATCAGGGAATGTAATGATAGGACATGGACTAATGGCTTTAATCTAAAAGAGGGTAGATTTATATTGTTCTTATTAGAAAGATCTCTACTCAGAGGGTGGTGAGGCACTGTAACAGGATGCCCAGAGATGGGGCTCTAAGCAACCTGTTCTAGTGGCAGGGTGCTTGGAATTTGGTGATTTTTAAGGTCCCTTCCAACCCAAGGAATTCCATGATTTTATGATTCTATGCTTCTATAATCAGAGACAAATTTCTGAAGCAGTGGAAGGAAAGCCATAATGGCTGACAAGCAGGTCTTGCCTTGATTTTCCTTTGTGCCTGGGTTTGTTTGGCCTTTACAATAGTGATATGAAGGACTGTAACATGTGATTCTGATCTCAGTGGAAAAACACAAAACCCTTCATTTCAGTTTCCCAGCAGAGGGGATATGAGTGATGTAGAATTTGTGCATAATCACAGAGTAACTAATTTCACTTATGCATAAACATGAGTACTAAAATAAGACAGTCAGGCTGAAGGACAGCCTCCTCTAAGAATTTTAAATCAACACTAATACACATACCTTTGGAGCATTTCCACCTTTGAGATATTTTGTAATCAGAAAACAATGTAAACGCAAAATTTTATCTTATTTTCATAAGATCATAGGATAATGCAGGTTGGAATAGGAGGTCTCCCATCCAAACTCTTGCCCAAAGCACTGTCACCTACAAGGCTGACAGTATCCCAGTCCTCAAGGCCTTTCTTTTTCTTCAGTATTAATCAATTGTTCAGTTGAACACACATAATGTATCTGGTGCCATCTGAGATTTCCCTGGGAACCCCTCAAGGCCTGTGGCTGCTAATCCCAGAAAAGCTGAATTTCCCAAATGTTGGTAGCAACTTTCCTAAATGTCCAGTCCTATCTGCCAGCCCTGCACAGGTGTCTCCAGCTGCAACATGTCTCATATTGTGCCTAACACCTCTGTGTGGGCAACCAGACTGGTGATGAAGAGCTCTAATTACAACATAGAACCACCTGCTGCCCAACACATGCACAAAACGGCATGCATGAAGCACCACCAGGCCTGCTATGGGAGCAAGCATTCAGACAGCACCAAGAATGGAGCTGACCCCTGCCTTTTCCTCCTTTAGAAGTGTAATAATCATCCCAATGAGTAAATAAATACGTGAAAAATTATTTCAGTCGAGGTATTGTTGTTTGTTATTTGTTTGTTTGTTTGTTTGCTTTTCCCAGCAGCAGATCAATTTCCAACTGGCCAGAAAAATTCGTTTTCTTCTGAGAAATGCATAATACACTGTATTAATCAATACCAGGACGAGTAAATATTAGAAAAGCATACTTCAATTAATTATCATCATCACCTATTCCATTCCATAATCCTTATTCCTTACTATGTATAACTTTTTACCTATTACATCTGTTATTTCTTATATCCAATATATGGTAGCATAAATATCATGTCAATACTTCCTTTACTTTTTATAGTAACCTTCCTCACACAAAGGAGCAAATATGCTTAATTTGATTCAACTCAAGAAAGTATTTATTAACAATGAACTACTGCCTCAGCTCAGCAAATTTGCCTTTATCCTCTTTCAGAACACAATCACAGCTTTTATGATACATATATAGTGTTTTCAGATAAGTATTACCTGTCTTTTTTAATACAATGACATTAGTAGTTTCTGCGACATTGAAGTAGGCTCTTATATAAACTGTAGTAGAGGTATCAACAGAATAAAATATGTACGTATGTCTTAAATATAACTTGACATTCAACAAACAATGCACAAGTCCTCCTCCTATGTGCTACCGTGTGCTACCATGGATTCCACGAACAGATTTTATATATATATATATATATATATAATTTGGGATGAATAGAAGTTTTAATTCTCAGGAATCTCTTCAGTGTGTAAATGAGTCTTGAAGAAAACTTAAGAAGAGACCAGAGGAATTTTATAAACCACTGGATACCTCAAATTAATATGTCAACAGGAAAATCAGTGGGAGAGCAGAAGCAGACTGTGATAGCAGGGAAACAGTCCTTTTGTCTTAACACAGTCTACACAGATTTTGTTCCCAACTCACATAAATAGTTTGTCTGCAACATGGACAAGTTCTGAGACAGAAGGATAAATCCTCTTGACACAGGGGTTATACTTATTTTTCTTAGCACAGCAATGACAGGGAAAGAGGCTGGCTACTCTGACATTGTCACCAATGAGAATCTGGAAAGGATTATCAAAAGAGTTGGCCCCAAATTCTGCAAGGAAATATTCTTTTCTCTAAATAGTCAGCTAGTAAACTTCAAATTAGATGTTTTACCTTAATTTTTATTTTTTAAAGAATTAATGCACTTGAAAAACTCCAAGAAAATTCTTTAAAAATTTGTTTGGAAAAGTACATTTGTCATTCTTGGTTAGAAAAATGGAGAACTGCTAGAGGAAAGATGAACATGTTCTTATATTGCATAGTTATATAATCATTTTATTTCATATTTTATATTTTTAAAGTATAAATGTTTTAAAAGTGAATGACAAGATTTTAATTTACCAAAACAAAGGAGACTGACCAATTTATTCTCTCTACCTTTCAATTTTCTTCCACATGTAGTTTCAAAATTTCCAAATAACATAGACTTTTTTTTTTAAATGTGAAATTTCTAATGTTCTATGGCTAAATTTGGGCAGTAATTAGTAGCACTATGCAGTAATAGTCAATTAGAGTTTTTTCTAAGATCATTTTACTTAAACAATTTGCATTATATTGCTATTCCCTATCTCTTATATCTCTTATAACCTTTTACTGTATGGTTACTCATTTGGTAGAATGTCACTTACAATGTTCACTTTGTGAAACTTTTATATTCACTGAGCCAAAAAATAATAGATGTTGCACTGCATTTTTTGTGAAGTAATAACAATAAAAAACAATTAGGAAAATTCACCTCTATTTATGCATGTCTAGAAGGTAGAAATATTTAATTTCTCACTGTATAATAATGGTAACATTCTCTATTTAACTTAATTTAATTTAACGTAAATTACAGTTCAGCCCTCTAATGTCATTGTTTTACTTAATGACCTTAATTCAGGTCTGATGTTTAGATTAGTAGTTTTGATTATTCTGTTTGCATCAGCAACTCCTTCAGTTTATATACAAAGGAGTCCAGAGCTTGGGGAAATAAAGTCCATGATTCTCTGGACTCATCATATTAGATTATTATAAATAGCGAAATGATGGCATTAACATCAAATCAAATGAACACAAATTTAAATAGACAGCAGATGCGATAGATAAAGATTGCTGTCAAAAAAAAAAAAAAAAAGAGTTTTTGTTTTGGAAAGTCTTTTTAAAGAAGAAATAGCCTTAGAAGATTTCTAGTTTCTTCTTCCTTTGTGTCCCATCAGGTCTCACGAACTTGTGTATTCAGAGTTGAAGCGTTGAAGCACCTTATTCTTTCAAGTTTTTCTGTTCTTTATAAAATCAAAACAGGAAAACTAATCTGAATATGTTCGAGAATGTTTTCCTTTTTGGTTTGTTTGTTTGATTTTGGTTTTGCTTTTGCCTTAGTAGTCAAACAAATTTTTTTTTTTTTCCCCTCCATGCTTCAGTTCCCACACACTTCTGTTCATTGTCTTCATTCTTTATATCACAGATTCACAGATTCACAGATTTCTCTAGGTTGGAAGAGACCTCAAGATCATCGAGTCCAACCTCCGACCTAACACTAAGTACTCCACTAAACCATATCCCTAAGCTCTACATCTAAACGTCTTTTAAAGACCTCCAGGGATGGTGACTCCACCACCTCCCTGGGCAGCCCGTTCCAATGCTTAATAACCCTTTCGGTAAAGAAGTACTTCCTAACATCCAACCTAAAACTCCCCTGTCGCAACTTTAGCCCATTCCCCCTCGTCCTGTCACTAGGCACGTGGGAGAATAGACCAACGCCCACCTCTCTACAGCCTCCTTTCAGGTAACTGTAGAGAGCGATGAGGTCGCCCCTGAGCCTCCTCTTCTCCAGGCTGAACAAGCCCAGCTCCCTCAGCCGCTCCTCGTAAGACTTGTTCTCCAGACCCCTCACAAGCTTGGTCGCCCTTCTCTGGACTCGCTCGAGCACGTCCATGTCCTTCCTGTAGCGAGGGGCCCAAAACTGAACACAGTACTCGAGGTGCGGCCTCACCAGAGCCGAGTACAGGGGCACAATCACTTCCCTAGCCCTGCTGGCCACACTGCTTCTTATACAGGCCAGGATGCCGTTGGCCTTCTTGGCCACCTGAGCACACTGCTGGCTCATATTCAGCTGACTATCCACCAATACTCCCAGGTCCTTCTCGGCCAGGCAGCATATCTTTACACCAAAACTTCAGGACTTAGCTTCATGAACACAACTAAAAAGTCCCAGAAGTCATCATTTATTACAGGAAGAGAACTGCAAATGCATATGCCTTTTGTGGCTCCAAAATGACACATTAAAGCATCACCATCCACAGAGTAACTTTTTCCATGTACTGCTTTAGTAAAGGATCACTCACTTTTTTTTTTTTTTTTACTTTTTTTTAATACTTTTTTTTTTCAGGAAAAAAACAAAAAATAAAAATCACAGACCGGCTTGCATCTCACTGATGTTTAGCAGCTGAAAAAGTGCTGGTGCATTGGTAAAGAAAATACAACGTTTCACAAATCATAAGCTTAGTATTATAACATCAAAAATAAAAATACCAATAATGCCTGGTGAAAAACACTGACAGAAATCAAGAGCTAGCAGTCATTCTGAAGTTTAGTCTTTAATGTCCTGGGTACTGCTACTAATCCTCTGACTCTTACTTTAAGCAGCATTGCAAAGTCAATGATTTTTTTCTCCTTACAGACTCAAAAGTCAGTCCATTTCTCACCAATTTTTGGAGATTATCAGAATATCATGTACCTATAACAATTACTAATTCCAGTCCTCCAGAAATTGTGAATCAGATTCAAGATTGTATGTCCAAATGAATTGGAACCACCAACTTGAATTGTCAATCAGGACAAATGATTCAAGGACAGGGTATGTTCTTTTGAAAATTGCATTCATTTGGTTTTGACAGAATGTCTCAGTTATGCTGGTGTATAACAATGGGATTATAAAATCATTTAGCAAGTGCATTATCTAGATACCTGTAGCAGAATCTATACTGTACAAGCCATGAGATCATTTCCTTGACTGCTAGGTATAGCCTAGAAATAAACCTGTCTCTTGAAATATTATTACATGAATAAAAGAAGGCAGAAAGTCTATAAGAAGTCTCTGGATAATTTACAAAGTAAATACATGGGATTCAAAATCACTTATTTTTGTGGAAATGAGGGGTTAAATTTATACTGAATATGACACATTAGAAGCTGTCTGAGTGAGTGATGCAGTACCTCTTACAGGAAACAAAGGCTGAGGGTAAAAGGCTGAAAAATTTGTAGTCCAAATACAGAGAAATAAAACACCCAGAAATATATTTCTAACTGCAGGATTGTCCTTTTTTCTTTTGTTCCACATTCATGTATTTGTTGCTGTATGGTAAAACTTTCTATAAACCACTTATTTGAACCTGGACTTCCTGTGAAAAAAAGGCTAAAGGAAGCTCAATGCAAATGTGCATAGAGAACAATTAAAGCAGAAAAGTCTTCCAAACTCCCAAAAGTATGAAAGAAGATACAAAGATACTCTTAGGGCTCATCTCTTTTGTACGATGAGTCAAAAATGAAGAGAGTAGTGTCTTTTCCAGAGGTAAAGGGCAATGAAAGAAAAATGTTGACAGCAAATGAGACATTTCTATTTCTAAAGTTCAGATAGAACTCATTGCAGCACACAGAAAACATCAACGACTTTAATATGTATGCTACCAGTTAGACTAGCAAAACTGATTTTGAAAAATTGTGTACATGTATGTATTGCAAAAGGTATTGCACTATTGGTGCAACAGGAGCAGAAGAACAGCAACCTTTATTAATACTAAATTACATGGTCACCTACACAGCTCTTGGCTGCAATACAATACATACTTTCTGCAAAAAAGATTTCTGAGAGAGTAGAACCTTTCTGAGGAATAGACTCGTATTCCAGAGAGCCAGGATCTGTGGTCAAGAATCAATACAGCCTTCTGGAGGTGTCTTGTTTGGTTAAATGGAAAGTGAGCAAAACAGCATGGTGTGCAGTATAAATCCATAACACTATTCAAATGTCATTTGAGGTAGCTTCAAGGTTAACAATCATTGCTATCAAATAAGCTGCCAGAATGGCAGGAAGTTTTTGTTCACTGAGAGGTCTAAGGTCTAATGTGGTAATTAAACCCAGAATACAAAATCAACTGTTCTCACACAGCATACCAGTGTGCAGGAGAATCCTAATGCATAGATAGCACTGCTGATGCTTATTGTGTAAAGAAACCACTATTTCTGCTCAGACAGCTTTACGTTCTTTTAAGCATCTGGTATATTAAGTGCTTTCTTATGTTTCTGGGACATTTCCTTTGTTGCTTCCAAAGGGGGAAAAAAAAAGTCACTAAAATCAAAATAAAAACTAATTTTTTGTCACTTGTTACGATCTGTTTCTAGCAGAAGCACATTTACATTTTAACCGGCTCACAGAGCTTTAGAGGCTCTAACACTGATACGGAGAAAAACAGTTCCTACAGAATGGACCTTCTCAATCAAGTTACAGTCTCTTTTCGTTCTGAGTTTAAAATGTTGGGGTACTGTGTCTAGACATATCTGGGCAACCCTGAGAACACTTCAAGCACCTTCTCTACACTGGAAATGTTGTTGGTTTCTTATGGAAAGGCTATGGAATAGCTCAAAACTTATTATCCTTCCTCTGCTAAAACTTTAATGGACAAAAATAGCATCTGCCATACAGGTGGCTGCATAGGGGAATGAGATGATGATGAATTTCTTGGAGCATTACTAAATTAAAAGCTGCTGGTCATAAAAAGGGAGATCTTCCCTAATGGCAAGTTTCTGCAAGATGAAAGCCAAACACAGCAGGCTGCCCAGCAGACTTGCAGGGGCTAAAATGAGTCTCCTCTACCCTACACTCCAAACACCAGACTCACCAAAGGACTGGCAACAGAATATGGGCTATTTTGACAGATCTGTAAATGTCAAATGTTTCAAGGATAAAGGCCTGTTGAGTAGGCCTCTGCTAAGCTTCTACTGCTTATCATCTTTAAATGGGTCAGTTCAGATTTTCAAAGTGCCAAGAGCCTGTTTGCATCTTCTAGAAGTACCAAGATGTCTAAGACATTAATGTTTAGAGCTAAAGTAGTGATATTCAATGATAGTTAGAAAGGGTCTCTGAAAGGATTTCTGAACCTGAGATTTGGCCTCCTAGACCTAAAAAATGCACACTGAACCTAGATACAATTAGCTTAAAAGCTTCTGTGATTTAATAATTGAGTATATCCATATAGCAAAATAAAGAGGGCAAAGAGAAATCTCAGGCATGGGATGTTTCATCAACCACTTAATTGTTTAATTGTTAGTTCATTCCTCGCTCTGGTCAAATACAGGAGACTCGATACAGCAATTGGTTTTAGTCATGAGACTGGTAGATATCTGTCCACAGATGCACACACAAACAGAAGAAAAAGAAAAAAAAATAAAAAAGAATAAAAAAAGAAAAAAGAAAAAAAAAAGAAAAAAAAAAGGCAGTGCAGCATTCTAAAAGAAAAAAAGCTTTCACATTTCTTGTTTTTGGCCTAATAAGATGTATTTGCCTTAGGTCCTAAACCAACTGCAGCATTATTAATTATTTAGTTCTGTAAGGATTTATTAAAAAACAGCATGAAAAAATATTTACATTATGCTGGACTAGACATTATAGTTCCTGGAAGAAAACAAACTCTCTAAGTTAGAAAATGTTAAGCTTTTAAAGTAAATGATTTAATAATCTCTTAACTATGGAATATACAGAGGAATAATTCTGACAAAAGGTGACTTATCTTTCTGGGACAGCTATCAAATTGCTTGTGCAGATTAAATACGTGCTCCAAACTGTATGCACAGAGGTACTAAAATCACAAAGTACTGCTGAAAATGTCCAAAATCATCCCTTGTGTAACTGTATTGAAGCCAGGGGAATTACGCCTGTGAGACATTTGTCACATTTATGGGCACATTTCAATCTCTGTGACAGCAGAACAAAGGCCCTTAGCAGCATGAACTCTGACAAAAGTTCTCATACAAGAGTGCAAGGCACTGGCACACAAAATGCATTAGTGACTAGTTCAAGCCCAAAAAGGGACTGAATGAGACTTGGTAGAAAAGGTTTGACCTAGTAACTTGTCCTTACATGCATATGTGAGGTTCCTGTGTAATCCCAAGAAGGTTTTAAAGTTGTTCCCCTGGTAGAATTGAGAACCTACAGTATTTCTGTCAATGTGATAAATGCAAATGGCATGTCTCAGATTCAATCAGCAATTTACTGGGGTGAGGTAGAGAAAGAAATAACTGCTTAAGACATAAAACTGTCCAATATTTTTCATAGAGTTCCTCTCCTTTATCCACCTTAGCTAGGACACATTAAATGACAAAATGAAATTTAAAAAGTGGAGGAGTGAGTAAAATAAAGCACATATAAACCTGTTTCACAAATATGAGCAATAGACCTGTAATTTCCACCTGAAGATTTCTGATGATGTCTGCCTTTGAGTGATTGCTTAGGGGGTTAATAATCACAACGTCTACACATTTAGTATTTCTTCCATTGTAAGAGAAGATAGAATTCCAGTGTGAGGAAATTATTTTGTAAATCAAAAAATGCCTTCAAAACAGATGGAAGTATGACAATGGCAACTACTACACTTAGTTTTGCCTTACACTGCTCTTGTCTTAATGAAGAGATTGCTACTGAGCACTGACACAACTGGCCCATCTTCCTATCTTCTTCACCTTCTAATTACTGCACAGACTGAAATTCTTAATGAGCCCTGGAGTGGAAAGTGGACAGTGGAAAGTAAATAAATACAGACATAGAGCTTCAACAAGAGCAACACAGTAAATAGAAAATGGACATTCCACATTACTGCATTTAATAAGATAAATGATTTTAAAAAAAAAAAAAAGAGTAATTTTTAAATACACATAAAATTGGATAAATTCAATTCAAAGGGAAAAATACTAATTAAAGAAAAGATGCTTAACAAACACAGGGACTAATTTTCTTTTTTCTTCCTATCAGTCTTAAAACAGGGAGAAAGGAGGTGCTGTCCTAAAGACATCTTTTCAGGTACAGATCTTTAGAAATTGGAATCTATAAAGTGAATGCTAAGTGCAGCAAATCACGGAGCGTAAATGAGATAGATGGACAGCTCTGGAAAAGGGTTATTCAGTATAGATTCAGATATTCCATGATCCTATAAAATGTAGAAGGAATGTAAGGGCAACATCTGTATATAGGCCAATTGCCCATAGTTTCCAGTACAGGATATAGGACCAAATTAGACTATTCCTTGCACTTAAAGATGAAAACAAAACAAAACAAAAACAAAAACCACATTCATTGACTTGTGTAAATATAGTGAGTCAATGGTCCTTTCTCTATCCTATTAAAAAATCAAATTCTTTTTCTGTAGCAGCCAGGATATGCAGTACTACAGACTACACAGCCAATAGTAGAATGTCTGGTTATTTTTATTAGAAAAGAATGTAAAGAAAATAAGGCCTCACTTGAAAAAAAAAAATATATATATATATATATAAAATCACAATAATGTGAGAAGCTCATTTCTTAAACAAATAAGTAAATAAATAAAACTCATATAGTAGGTTAACTAATGCTACAATATAAAAGACTGCTCTTGCAGGTTGTAATTTCAGCTAATAATAGCACTGAAGATTTTAAATAACTACGCATAGATTTCCACAAGTTAGGAGACTGAATAAGAAACATCAGTTTCTCATAAAATACATCATGATTTGCATGAGGAAAAAATGCATAAGTCTTCTAGTTTGAAATAGGGCATTTATCTAGACTTTAAATAAAGCTTATCAGTGTACAATATGTATGAGTTAAAAATAAATGGGGTAACTTTTGCAATTAAAAAGTAGTAATTTATAAGGATATGAGAAAGATATAAAATTATTAGTGTGTGTCAAAAGGAAGGCAACAAAGATGGTGATGGGTCTAGAGAGAAAGACATATGAGGAACAGTTGAAGACACTTAAGTTTGTTCACCCTAGAGGAGACTGAGGGGAGACCTCATGGTTGCCTACAGCTTTCTCACAAGGGGGAGCAAGGAGGCAGGCACTGATTTCTTCCCTCTGGTGATCAGCAGTAGCACCCAAGGTAATGGCATGGAGCAGCGTCAGGGGAGGTTCAGGTTGGATATTAGGAAGAGGTTCTTCACCAAGAGGGTGGTCAGGCTCCCCCAGGAGTGCAAGTCTCAGTGTCAGGCTCAGTCATGGCACTGAGACTGCTGGAATTCAAGAAGTGTTTGGACAAAGCTCTCAGGTGTGTGGTTTGATTTTTAGGTAGTCCTGCGTGGAGCCAAGAGTTGGACTACATGATCCTTGTGGGTCCCTTCCAACTCAGCATATTCTGTGATTGTGTCATTTTTTGTTATATAAAACTCTCTCCAGTTGAACTTCAGATTCTGACAATTTTTCAATAATGAAATATAGAAGAATCTGAAAGATACACATTTCATATTGATATGCTTTCCAAATTTTAACTAATTAGCTAGTTTTTCACTGACACATATTGCAATGAAATCTGCATGTTCACTGAAGACCTTTTATCTGTAGCTTGCTTTAGTTCTTATTTATCTGAACAGTGTAACACAGGGCAAATGGGGTCAGAATTAAGCCCTTGGATCTTCTGTACTTTACTAGGAAGATCATCTCTTTCTATGAAGTCTTGTTAAGAAGGTTTTATTAAATATTTATACTGTGTTTAACTGAAGCATTGAATGTGCCAGAAGGACACATGCCAATCATATGGAAGCTATCAATGGTACATCAACAACAGGGCAGATCTTCACCACCATTTCTAGTCTTCTGGGTCCAATGTGTTTAAGGAATTACCTGTGTTTTGAAGAGCAACAGGTAAATAAGCAGAAAAATTAGTACAAGAAAAGTTAGATAGTTTCAAATAATAAATATTATTTGAAATAATCTGGGTAGGATGGCCCATTTACTTATGAGATCAAGCTGTCACATGCAAAATATTCAACTAAAATCTGGAAAGTTTACAAACACAGAGATTACCAACAGGCATAAATATTCTCAATTTACATAAAAGAAAGCTGTTCATTAAGACATTGGATGTGAGAGTCTTTTTTTGGAAATAAACACCAATATTGCAAAATATAACTTCTGAACATCCAGTGTATATAATGCTACTTAAGCCCCTAATGTTCCTATATATTGTAAAAAAGATTGGATGAGAATGTCACATAAAAATATATGTAATTTTGTGTGTTTAATTACAATTATTTTTCATTATTTCAACAAATGTAATAAAAACACACACTTTAAGCAACTATTCACATATTATGAATTATTTTACTAGCATTCAGAGGGATAAAGCCAGGTCAGCAGAGTCAAATTCTTGAACATAAAGATGATGCAGCACAGTGAGTCTTATTATTAGAGTCTTGGGGGCACTCATTTTAATAGATTCCCATTCCAAACATGCTTTTTTTTTCTTTTCTTTTCCTTTTTTTTTTTTTTTTTTCCTAGTGATGATAAAGAAAATAGAAGATTTAATGTCTACATTTAAACATGAAGATCTTAGATGCCTGATTGGAAATGCCTGTATTCCTCAGCTAAGGAAGCCTAGGGCAAATAACCTGCCAGTTTAGGAACACCAACTATATTCCCAAAGCTATGTGTGATGAAAATTGCTAGTAAGACAATAACTAGAGCAGAAAGTTACTAAGCCATGTGTTTTCAAGGCTTATCTGTAGGTATTTTGAACTCCATTTATGATACCCCCCTTCAACAACTGGGGAAATAATTTAGGGAGCTAGAATATTTACCCAAACCATGGTGTAGACAAGAATATTACTCCAAAGCTCAGCTCTTACACAGACTGCAACAGCAATTAGATTTAAGAGGAATATATCTGTCTCTATTTTTTACTGTCAAGTAATCACAGCTCTGCTTTATTCCTTAACTAAATGGGCATATATGGGTTGCATGCCAGGACAGACCAGGTTGTGCTCTCAGTCTAACCTAAACAGAAGGAAACAATCCCAGACAGATTGCTCACCATGCATTGCCATCAATATCACCTTGAGGCTTCCCTTGAATCTATAAAATTCTTGAGTTAGCTGCTAAGTGCTACTCATGGCATGACTAAAGTGTATTTTCTCATGCCCATTCATTAAATACAGCAAAAGCATCATCATAGTCTTCCAGTGGACTTTCATAGGAACTGCAGAAGATAATCCCTTGGCACAGGGTTACACATGGGTGGGTAGTAGAAGTACCCTTGCTGCTGAAGTGGCATACGCCAGAGAGAGCACAGCCAGAACACCAGAGCTGAGGCAGAGTCATTAGGAATGGTAGGTCTAGAAAAGCAATATTGCTTTATTCTCCAGCTGAGCAAGCTTTAGTGGGAGATAAAAAAGAAAAAAAAAAAAAAAATAAAATAAACATTAAATATGGGGCTGTATGGCATCATTTTTGTAAAGTCACCTCCTAGGCCAAAATCATATTTTCAATACTCTTTACTGTGCTCTGTCCTTTACTGTCCTTTATGTCGTTACTATGCAGGTTCATTTTACCCTGGTGAATTATCAGTTTCTTTCTATGATCTGCCATGCTTCAAGGAGAGCTGCAAACTCACTATCTCCTCAATATATCACTGTGTGGATAAAAGATTAGGAAAGAAAATAGTGGATTTCTAGATTGGGGAAGGCTTTCCCAACAATTTGATAGACTCAAAAGGTTAATCTTCAGCTACATCTTGTTCATTAGTCTAAATATACATTTAAAACATCAATGTGCATAAAAGGACTTTGTCAGTACCCATTAAGAATGTGCATTGCATATTTCAGACATGTCTTGATAGTAATAGGCACTGAAAAGCAGGCACTGTTCATTGTTTTAACGACTGGTTTTCCCTCTGAGTGCACTGTGAAGCTATGATGCACCATAAAGTGACACTGGTATGCCCTGTGGACATGCAAGAGCAAACCATTCCACGAAAATCAGGCAATTAAAAGGCATAATGTGTGTAGGAAGACTTCTAAGTAGCTATTATTTCAGAGACTGTTTAAGTTCTGCTTCTTCATGCTGGTATAAGGGAGGTGAGGATCTAAGAAGACCTTCCTGATACTGGCCAACTACACTAGAATATGGAGAGCTGAAAAAAAGATGCCATGATAAGGCTATTATCCCATCTCTGACACGATATTTTTTATTTTATTTTTATTATTTTTTTTTCAAATCATTCTGCTAACGTAGCTACACTGTGCAAGTAAATATCCTGCAGCAGACAGATTAATTGCATCTGCCAGTTAAGGACAAAACTATGCCTATACTGCTAATCATCCCTGGGCCCCAGGCCATGTACTGAATTCCCTTCCTCTCAGCTGGGCAGGCAGTACAGTGGCCTGCAGAGTGGTCCCACTCCCTCACATAGTGTCATTAGACTTAATTGTTTGATTTTTAAGCTGTTTCGGTTTGAATACGTGAAATAACAGGAAGGCTGTTGTGCAATATGTCAGAGAAGAGTGGTATGTACAAAGCATGCTGCTAAGGGAGTGAATGATATGACATCAGAACATATGGTGTCTTTGAAAGTACACGGCCCACTGGGATAACATAGCGGACTGTGTAGGGCAGAAGAAAAAAGCCTGGCATGCTCCTGGCCGAGGACAATTTGTCCTCAGATTCAAACATCTCCTGAACTGCATCTGAGTTCACCTTGGAGGGAGGAAACACTTTAGTTTGCTTTACAGGAGAGCCTGGGAATTAGCTAACATATCTATCACTTCATAAAGAAGCAACTGATTTATTTGACAGTGCCAACAGTCCTTTCTCACTTAAGTTGAGACCCGGTTGCATAAGTATATGTCTAGTGTGCCAGCAGTTCTGTAAAACTTGAAGGTAGGAGGAAAGGGTTGCTCTGCTAAGGACCAGGCCAGTGGCAGGAGAATGATTATACCACAACAGTTAAGATTATAGTAGCTGCTCATGATGGAAATGAGTTTCACCTGGCAGCATCTCTAACATTGCTCACAATGTTACAGAGGAAGTGCAATCTCCTGTTATTCCTAAACATGCCAGATATGAGTGAATATTGGAGAGCAACTTTCTACATAGGTAGGATAAAGGAGAATGTTTTAAACTAAAAGAGAGGAGATTTAGGTGGAAATTCTTCACTCAAAAGGTGGTGCAGCACTGGAACAGGTTACCCAGAGAAGTTGTAGATGCCCCATTACTGGAAGTGTTCAAGGCCAGGTTGGATGTAACCCTGGGCAACCTGATCTAGTGGGTGGCATCCCTGCCCATGGCAGGGGGGTTGGAACTAGATGAACTAGTGTGAGAAACTAAGTTGTGTTTTTGCAGTAGAGAACTAACTTTCTGTATTCCAGGGTAGTTGTGTAGTCATAATAAGGAGAAATGCTAAGTAGATAAGTGGACAGTAGAAGGCCTCACTGTTCCAAACTAAGGTAGAAGCTTGAGAAAAACAGGATGAGCAGTGTGAGAACAGCAAAACAAAGATCACGAGTTCTCAAAACATAAGAAAGGAGAAATTAAAGGGTTGAAAAAAAAGGAAACATTTTACACATATGGTATAGAGGAGTGTCGAGTAGCTTGTGAACCTGTAGTACTCAGCCAATGAGGAAACAGGGGAGATGATCAGGTGTTGGGTAATAGGGAATAAAAGGTTATGATTTGTTTACTATAATGTGCTCCTAATTGACAGGACGCCTGCCATTGCAATTGTGAATAGCTTCACAGAAGATCCTGTCTGAAGAAAATTATTTGAGATTTTTCTCACACTAGGGGGTAGGAAGTTAAGGTACATTCCAACCCAAGCCATTCTATGATTCTATGAATATATGTAAAGTATTGCTTTCCTCAGGGTGGCAGCCTAAGTGGGAAGTATGAGAATAATACAGGTACTGAAGGTCCAATATTGTTTTTCAAAAAACCTAAAGACCATGAAAGCAACTCTGTAACTCTAGCACGGTTATAGCATACTCACTGCTGTTACACGAGCAGTAACACATGAGCAACTGTATTCCATTTTCAACATGGGGAGTCAGGACTGGCAGGTTTTTAGCATGAGGTACCTTTTATCTTATGCTATAAAAATATTGGAATGAAAACATAATCATAATGGAATTTCAAATACTTTGAACTGAGATCTTTTGCGTCTCCCCAACACCCACATGCACACACACTTATACACACGAGTATTATTTCAGGATTGCGCTGACACTACATGGGGTTCTAAGGACCCCACACAGCCAAGTGCTGTGTTACCTGACACAGTCACTCCCCTTCAGTGGATGCTAGCCGTTACCAGCATAGCCAGACCACTCTGCATCACTTGACTGAGGGAATGCTTCAGGAACTGATACATTTAGCCTTGTAGATTCAGCCTGCAAATTACAATGGCTGAATAAATGAGTACGCAGAAGGTAAGCACAGACTCATGATGACTTTGGAGTGTCAGATATTGCTTGTTCATATGTTTATAGGTTTCTTTTTTTTCTTTTCCCATTACTGACTAAATCATTTGCCACCAGGCATGTGCATTGCTCACTGAGGAATTGCTATTCACTGGAACTAAACACAGAGGGTAACAGATACATTGCTACTTTTCTTTTGCAGCTGTTTGCTACAGAGAGTGTAGAGTAGAATTAAAAATACCTTTTTACCAAAAACTTGTGGTTATCAAATGACAATTGCTTCTCCTTTGGAAGATCATAAAATTTCAATTTTGAAATATTTAACATCTTTACCTTTGTTCCAACCTTTTTTTTTTTTTTTTTTTTCCTATCATAGTCTGTAGCTAACACTGTTCTTCTATAAACTGTCCTTTAGGATACTAATAACATCATTAGAAACTTTTGTTACTGCCTCTAGAAATTGTTTAAAACCCTGCAGCTGAAAGAAGGAAGAAAAAGCGGAAGAAAATTAGAATGAAAATGTATGCCTTAAAAAGCAGTTATAGAAATACTTTAAATAATGCCTAGGTATTTATAAAAGGAAGCAGTCTATGCCTCATGGAAATACCAATTGAAAGTTCATATTCATTATTTCTTCTTAATAAAGCAACTAGGAGGAAAAAAATAATTAGTGCCAAAATCTTTGTAATTGATTGGATGCAGCTGATCATTTAATAATGTACTTGGAACAGTGTTCTTCTGTCTGGACTACAAGATTTGGTATATAAACATTATTAAAAGTTCATGCTGTAATTATGGAGCATTACTGTGCAGGAAATATTTACATGAACAGTAGTTATTTTGCATATCTGCATGCATTTATTTTATTTTATTTTATTTCAGATGAATGACAGCAAAGATTTTGTTTAGCTACAGCTTTTAGAGAATTTAGATTCATTCAGTAGCACTGAATACAAGAGCACTGTACTTTTCAGGAAAACAAACAAACAAAAAACAGAGGGTTTAAATTCAGAGAGTATAGCGACTGCACAGATATCCATTTAAAAATCCCAAATTTGATAATGTATTAGGAAGAATAGATAAATTACTTGGTATAAATCAGCACAGATGAACTGCAATTGTCAATTTATATGTACTTGAATACATGGTATCAATACCACAATGAGACCCCATAGGTTTTGAACACAGAGCTGTAACCATAGCAACATTGACTGGGGAAGAGAAACACACAGGACTAAAATTTAGCCCTAGATGACCGTGAACTTAATGACTTTGAACTCACTGGCTGACCTTGCATATGAAAAACATATTTTCAGATACTTTCAGATTCTTTTTTTTTTAAGTTTTCTTACTCTGAGTCCTTTAAAATGGCTTAAAACCCAAAACCTAAGAATTAGTTTCATTTAGAACAAATAAAATACATTTTTCAAATACTTCTCTTCATAGAATCATAGAATCATTAATGTTGGAAAAGACCTTAAAGATCATCTGGACAACCATTACCCTACTACCAATGTCACCCACTAAACCACGTTCCTAAGCACCAGGTCCAACCTTTCCTTAAACACTCCCAGGGACAGTGATGCCACCACTTCCCTGGGCAACACGATCCAATGCCTGACTACTCTTTCTGAGAAGAAGTGCCTCCTAATTTCTAACCTAAACCAAAACTGGACACAGTACTTGAGATGTGGCTTCACCAGAGCTGAGTACAGGGGGATGATCACCTCCCTGGTCCTGCTGGCTACACTATTCCTGACACAACCAGGATGCTGTTGGCCTTCTTGGCCACCTGGGCACACTGCCAGCTCATGTTCAGGTGAGCATCAATCAGCACCCCAGATGCTTTTCCTCTGCACAGCTTTTGAGCCTCTCTCCCCTAAGCCTGTAGTACTGCATGGGGTTATTGTGGCCAAAGTGCAAGACCTGACACTTAACCATGTTGAACCTCATCTCATTGGCCTCTGCCCACCAATCCATCCTGTCCAGGTCCCTCTGCAGGGCCTTCCTACCCTCCGGCAGATCAACACTTCCCCTCAACTTGGTGTCATCTGCAAACTTACTGAGGGTGCACTCAAATCCCTCATCCAAGTCATTGATAAAAATATTAAAGAGGATGGGCCCCAACACTGATCCCTGGGGAACACCACTGGTGACTGGTTGCTGGCTGGATTTCACTCCATTAACCACCATTCTCTGGGCCTGGCCATCCAGCCAGTTTTTAACCCAGTAAAGATTGTACCTGTCCAAGCCATGGGCTACCAGCTTCTCCAGGAGAATACTATGGGAGACCATGTCAAAGGCCTTGCTGAAGTCTAGTTAGACTATGTCAACAGCCTTTCCCTCATTCACCAGGCAGGTCACCTTGTCATAGAAGGCGATGAGGTTGGTCAGGCAGGAGTTGCCTTTCATGAACCATACTAACTGGGCCTGATCCCCTGGTGGTCTCACATACATTGCATGATTGCATTCAAGATGACCTGTTCCATCACCTTTCCTGGCACCGAGGTCAAGCTGACAGGCCTGTAGTTCCCCAGATCCTCCTTACAACCCTTCTTATAGATAGGTGTCAAATCAGCAACTCTCCAGCCATCTGGGACCTCTCCGGATGACCATGACCACTGATAGATGAAAGAAAGAGGCCCAGCAATCACATCTACCAACTTCTTCAGCGCCCTCGGGTGGATCCCATTTGTCCCCATTGACTTGTGACAGTCCAGATGGAGCAGCAGGTCTCTTAACTGTTTCTACCTGAACTGTGGGAGGGTTCTTCTGTCCCAGACTTCTAGGTCAGGAGGCTGAGTAACCCAAGGATAAATGGTCTGGCTAGTAACATAACACATCTACAAGGTGTGTGAATTATATAAAGTACTTGTAACATGATGTTTGGAAACTGTATTATTACTTACAGACATCTTTCATGTCTAATATGGTGTCAATTAAAGAAGGATCTCCCTTGCTTCCATCTTTACCCTCGAAACACATCTGGAACAAAATTGTTGGTTCAACTTCTTGAGTATGACTAGTTTTTCTGGTATAAATGTTCCCTGAATTGATATCTGGATGAATTTATTGCTGTCAGTCTATTTCTATTCCCTAAATGAATGTATACTCTAAGTCCTTTTAAATTCATATAATATATTATCTAAAGCAAGGACCAGATTCTTCTCATGTGTCTATTACGCAAAAATAAAAACTACTTTCATTGGAAATCAGATACTTATACTGTTAAACTGTGATGTTACTTTTATCTCATTTGCTTTTACAAACTTTGATGAGATTGTATCTGAAGCTATGTTAAAGAAAGAGTCTACTTTACCACTAATACCAGCATTTTATGGAAGGGATGAAAAAAATGCCACCAGAACTTTAACTTCTGAAGAGGTGTGGATTTTACTATGTTTTCTGCAAAGTTTCCAGTAATACTCACTGTAGTCTGTTAGTGTAGTCACTACACAAGATAAGATTGGTTCTCCTGGGCCACATTTCTATAAATTTTATTTTTGACAAGAGCAGCAAAGGCAACAAAGAGCAGTCTAGGGAGACATACTATGAAACTATAAACATAGTATTAAAAAAGCTTGCAAAAGTAGAATTATCCACTTAGAAGGAGCACAGTCTCTTCTGTACTTCCATTCAAAGCCAAATAAATTCTCCATGACAGCTCCTAATAGCCTCCACAGTTGTTCAGTGAATTTGCCCTCAAATTACAGCGTAATAAAATGATAACAACCCTTGACTGACTAAATGAGGAGGTGGGTCCTCACTAAAAGAATGACCTTCATTACTTGCCTTTTTCTTTTGCTTGTCCAGCAGAGTAATATCTCAAAACTACAACTAAATCACTAACAATTAAGAAACTAACAGATCTTTGTTATATTTAAATCATTCTCAGGAGCAACTGTGTCAATAGTTTAGAACTGGGTTATTGTTTGTTTAAAATTTAACAATGGAACAGCAGTAATAACAACAAAAACAACAGCTATCCTTATTTCAAATAAGAATACCAAGACAATTGGTATCATTATCTCTGTAAGAATATGGTCACAGGTTTCGTTTGTTCGTTTGTTTGTTTTATTTCAGATTATTAACATTTTTGCATGATGTAATTGCATTTATCTGGTTAAAGTCTGGTCTACCTCATAGGATGCCACCTACATATATCCTGAAAATTTGAGAATTACATCTGTGAATACACCTGTTCTGACTCTGACCCGCTTTCAGTTTGACATCCTCATGAAGAGGAAAATAATCTAAATTTAGATGATACAAACAAACAAGAATTTGCCTGGATAATTACATTGCTGCAGGTGAATTTCTGCATAAAATAACTATTACTTTCAGATGAAAGTCTTTCTTATTTAGTCCTATTTCTACATATGCAAGCTTCTTTAAAGGACTTTCTATGCAATAATGTTAGGGGCATGATCCTCCAAAATTCTTAAGTTAAAGACAATGTGACCAGTTTTTAAGGGTACCAATATCTACTGCTCTTCAACATCACTTTTTAAGGGTTCTCAGTGCACTGAAGACCAGAGCCCTCCTCTCTCCCCGCCCTCCCCTGCCCCCAACCAAAAAAAAAAAAAAAAAAGAACAAAAGAATAAACTAGAGAAACTAGAGTTATTCAAGGCAACCACACAGCCTCTAGTCTCACTGGACATAGTCATATTCTTACATCTGCTGACTTAAACAAGTTTTTCAAAAGTGGTGTAACTCTTATACAAAAAGGTTATTATACAACCTTATGTTGTTATTGCCTTACAGTGCACAGGAGCCGACTTACTGTAAACCAGATATAAGCCAGTATTAAGATAAATGCAGTGGTAGGTGAGGAAGAAAAAACAGAGGCTTAAAATCTCTGCAGGTTCCTCAAAAGAACACATCTTACTTAGACAGCAAGAACACAAAAATACTGTGCAAAATAATGTAGATGCCCACATTCTTCTCTCCAGGTATCCACTAGCTAGGACTTTTTGCTTTCATAAAGTTAAAAAATTGATAGAATTTTTGAAAAGGAAACTGAAAGTATCATAATTTCTAAAACTGAAAGCAACCTGAGCAATCAAAATAATTTTCAAAATGATTTCACTATGGAGTACTGATGTTGATTTTGATTTCACATTGATAAAGGCAATGATTTGGTGTTGATTTCATTTACCCATGCAAATCATTGATTTTACCACACCCTCTGCACATAAACAGGAATGAGATAAATTACAAAATAAATATACGTTCTATTTTTTTTTCTAATTAGGTAATATGTGAGTAAAGATATTTTATATGTTTACTACAGTCGATATTCTACTACCATTTCTCCTTTCTGAAAGTGAAAACTAGAGCCAATCATAGATTGCGGTGGGAAGTCTTTCTCACATATACATTCCATTCTACCTTGGCACCTCGAGTAAAGGATTTTACAAACTTATTTCATTGAACTGGTATATGAACCACATTCCATTTATTCTATCTTCATTAACTGTTTTGTGTATGTTGTAAAATAATTCTGTGAGAGGAAACCCTTTCAATTTTCCTTTTTCGCTTCCTTTTTTAATAATAAGTTAATTATCCTCTTCTTTGAAAATATGAGTGAATACTTTTTTCAGAAGATAAACAGAGCTTAGCTTTTAAAAGTTATGAAGAAATTCAAATTCCACATTATTATTTTTTTTTCATTGGTACACATTGATAAACACTGGTATCTGGATATATCTATTTTCAGTGAACTGTAAAACAGAATATTTGACACATTTTAGAGCCAAAATTATATGACGGGACATTTCCTTCTAAATTATCTTTCTTTTCTACTGAATTTGTAACTTTTTATTATATATGAATGTTTAAAAAAAAACACACTTGCAATTAAAATACTATTGTCATCTTACATTTTATCACATGAAATCATGTGAACAAAGATAAAAATATTGCCTTATGTTTTCTACACACTTTTCTTATGAAACAATATTAAGGAGTATAGATTGGATTATATGTACTGGCTTATTTGTTTTATTGACTGTAGAACAAAGTGTAAAAATGTACAGATGTTGGTTATCAGGATAGCATGGCAAGCTACAGGTAAACAGAAAAAAAAAATAAAATTAAACAAAAAGCACAACGACAAAAAATAAAATTATAAAAATTAAAACATCAGAAAATGAGACTAAGTCATCAGATGGCATTTTTGACTCATTGCTGAACAGATGTCTCAACCTGATGATGTATGTTACTGGAGGCAGAGTCTTTCATATCAGACATGGAACTGTGCCCCTGTTTGCTTATAATTATACAGAGGTTTAGAGGTTTCTCATGCCACTTTTTTTTTTTCTTTTTTTTTTTAGGATCTCAGGGAAATAATTTCCAAAATCCTGGTGACATTCCATTGCTGATAATTACATTATATCCTTAATTTTTTCCGCTTCAATTGCAGCCAGGGGAAAGAAATAGAATCTCTTTTTTAACAGTTATAAGTAGAAAAAAACAGTCACCTGTACTGATGTTGGTGATGTGAAGGGATGCAAATGCTTCTAATCCAAAAAAGACTATGTGAAGTGCCTACAATTACACTTTGGGGTACTGAAGGACAAATGAAGTATTGTTTTTAATCAAAAAGAGAAAAAATGTTCCCCCGGAAGAAAAATTCCCCCGGAAGAAATTTTGTGTTATTATGTTGGCTAGAATATTAGCCAGCTCTAGGATTCTGACTATGCAGTCTTCACTGTTAATGTAGTGAGAATGCTGTGGATAGAATCACTTTAATAGAGCTGGCAGAACTAAATTGTAGTAGCAGCTGGAATGTTGGAAATCTTCTGTAATCTTCCTTTGTTCAGCTTTTATTTATTTATTTATTTATTATTTTTTTTTTTAGGGCTGCAGTGTCTAGTAGTCATTTTTATATATTATTTGTATCGTGTCAACAGTTCTGCTAAAGCACCTTGTTTAAACCTGGATTTCTTATACAATTCTTCAGAAACTAGCGAGACCAAAGAGGTAAGTACAATTACAGTGCAACACTTTAAGCAACTGACACAACATTTTTAGGTAAAAGTTCTTCCATTTTTCCTCAAGGAATGGCACAAAAAAGAAGAAAAGAAATGGAAGGGAGACCTATAATAAAACATGGGATTCAGGGTCAAGGGGCATGCCCTGCAGCAAATCTCAATGCTAGTCAAATTATCCATACTTTCCCCACTGTACTGGGTCTGGCTGGGGTGGAGTTAACTTTCTTCATAGCAGTTTGTATGGTGCTTTGTTTTATATTGGTGACGAAAACAATGCTGATAACACACTGATTTTTTAGCTACAGCAGAATATTGCGTCTGTTTCTCACTCTGCCCCCCCCATAGTGAATAAACTGGTGAGTGCAAAAGAGTTTATGAGGAGACACAGCCAGGCAGATGACTCAAAGTAAACAAAGAGATATTCCATAACAATAACATAGAGAATCATGTTCACGAAAAAAAAAGAAAAAAAATGAAAAAAAGAGGAATTTAGGGAGTTTAGTCATCAGGAATTCAGGAACTGGCTATGCATTGGTTTACCTTTGGGAAGCAGTGAGTGATCCGCTTTGCATCACTTGTTTCTTTTTGCTTTCTTCCTCTCTTCTTCTACTTCTCTTTAACTTATTAAAAATTTTTTATCTTGACCCACAGTTTTTTTTGGTTTTATTTTTCCTTTCCTTTAATCCACTATGGGAGTGGGGAACAGGTGGGTGGAGAGGGACAATGAGTGAGCGGCTGTGTGGTGCTTAACTGTCTAATGAGGCTAACCTGCAACACATATTCATGAAGGACCCTAATCATTTTTCACACTGAATAACTCTGGTAAGTCCTAAAGTGACACATGGTACTACCCCAATACCCAGTATTACACAGAGATAGCATATTGCTCCCTTATGTATGTAGTAATAATGAATTAACCCACATTCTTTTTACATCCTCTGTGGGTGAAAGTTTGGAGGTAGCAGGGAGAGCCCTCTCCCTCACCCTGCTACAAGAGGTACTGCTACCAGAATCAGCAGAAAATGCTTCAAATTACAGATGTCCATAGGCAGAAAATCTTACTTTGTCACCTCTAGTTAGCTATTTCTGTCCTGAATTATTTTTAATGGATACAACTCCTACCTTTTGCTTGTAGAACTGTGTATTTCTCAGTATTATTTGAGGATTGTAAGGATATAAAAGTCATCTAGGCAGTTTCCAGCACTCGAGAAGATAACAAATGCATTTTTAAAGCAGAACAATCTGAAGCTTGTTATGCTAGAGGCAAATTGTTAACCTTTTCACTATATAATGGCCCATGGACCTGAAGAAAAGAATAGGATGTGGATCACAGTTCATTTTATTTTCTCCCTTTATTCTTTAGAGATTTAGTTCACCTCAGATTAAATGGCAATTTTTTCCTTGCCATTAAACTTTCCAAAAATAGAGTATAGGGTTTAAATATCATATACATCACAGTAAAAAGAATAATCACATAAATAAGAATTTACGAATAATTAACTGCCACTGGTATTACATTATCACAATACTATTTTTAACTTATGGGGACCACAATGGCATCTTTACCAATCGGGCAAGGGGCAAGTAGCAATTAAATTAGCACTCTGATTAACTGACGACTTATTGTATAGGCATACAGAGTGTGATTGACTGATTGATGAACCTTTTCACAAGTACACTGTGATCATGGCACAGTACACCAGTACAACAAGGAAAATCTTGTGTTAAAACAGTGACCTCAACCACAATAATATAATAAAAGTCCCATAAATTTACAGTATTGTTAATGCTATTTTCACTGAAAAAGAATTATTTTGTTATCATCAAAAAAAGAGATGATTTCTAAATCCTGTCACAGCTGCCATAATCTGCTGAACGCTTACAATTCAGTAGGGAGAAAAGAGCTCTGCTGAAGTGCTCTACTAATGATACTTCTGCCTGAAGAGTAACTGAAACTTTCAAAACACTCCAAATATGCACATTTTTATATTCCTGATAGTGAAAGAAAATACAGTGCTGGTTTTTTTTTTTTTTTTGGGGGGGGGGTAGGAGGGCAGTTTAGTTTTCCCCCTTCAGAAAATGTCAGATAAGATATGAACTTTACTTTTGTGCCTTTTTTCTGTTTCTCTAACCAGATGTCTACTAATTTGTATAGCTCCATGGAAACAGAACAACTAACTAAAAAATCTAACAAAAAAATGAGGATGGAATTTGAAAAGGAAGCTTTTGTTGTGTGTTTCTTTCCTGGTAGTAACATGTGAAACAAATACCTGAAAGTTTATTAAAAAAAGCAAAAGTTAAAGCATGGATATCCATTTTTATGTGATAAATTAGGTTGGTATTTCAAAGGAAATATTGAAGATATAGGTGGTTGGAGCTTTCAAAAAAATTGTTTCTCATTTAGTTTGCAGAACAGATGCTTCCCACACAAAAGTGGGGTTGCTTTTAGCGGAGATGGAACCTCTGGTCATCACTGTTGAAAGGGACCACAAGCACACAGTCCCCATCTTTCCACATCCAACAGGCAGCTGCTCACACAGCTCATGTGTTTTTTCAGAGACAGGTTCACACTACTGTTCTCCCTGATTCAGACATAACTTCAACTTTATCTGCTTGCTTTCATTCCCAAAGATACTGTTTTTATTCCAGTACAGTACTGGGAAAAGAACTGAAATACCAGAGGTATCTAAAGAGCAGAAAAAAATGTTCCATATTCTGCTCTGCTTTCAAATTTCAAAATATTGCCTGCAGATAAGGATTTATATGTTTTACAATTTCCTTTCTATTCCCAAATTATCCAGACAGGGGTATTAGGAAGCAGAAATTCATGCTATGAATATTTATCCTTACCCTATACAGGTTTATTCTCTAAATTTTCTGTTAAAGATAGAACATATCTTCTTTATACAGTTTAGACTTTAGCAACTGCTTTTTATTTTGTTTCAGTCCTCAAACCTATTAAGGTATACATTTGATGATTAATTTTTGTGTTAATTTTCTTAATATCAAAAATGTGTAGAATATCAAAAAGAGAAAACCTATGCTCTAGCAGATATGATAAAAGTTCACTTATGAAGGAGGGCACGGAGATACATTTATTTAGTTAACAGATCAAAATAAGAAGATGAATAAGTACAGATAGCTTTTAGATCCTTAATTCCAGAGTACAATTGAAATCCTTCAGGCATTCATCTCTTTTAAAATAAGATATCCCTTCAAATTCCTGCAAACGATACTCCAATATCAACATCTATACCTGGGGGTCAAGAGAGGGTCATACAACCTAAATGAAGTGTTAGCAAAGAGCTAACAGTTCCACTATTGTCAATAAGGAGGAAGTGTTTTGCAGATGGCAATTAGATTTTCACTGGGCCATTTTCTGGGGATGTGTGTCTACTTCCACATTTTATGTAGACAGCTGAGGGCCACTATGTTTCCCATATGTTAATTTCTATGTACATTTTGTTCACAACCACAGAATCACAGAATCAGAAAATCACAGAATGGTTGAGGTTGGAGGGGACCTCTGGAGGTCTTCTGGTCTGACTCCAACTATTTGTACACAATTTCTCAGATGTCCTCTTCATCTTAGTCCTTCTATTTCAGCAAGTGGTTCACCACAAAGCATTGGTTTCACATAGAATAAGGCTTATGAAATCGTCTTTTTGTTCACGGATGTTAGCTAGCAAGAGCAAATGACAAAGTAAAGTAGCAGAATGCTACTGAAGAGCTGAATGCAGCTCTGAATACAGGGCTTTACTGTATTTGGCCTTACCATGCCTGTTCCTTCAAAACAGACACTGCCTAGGACAAAGCAGAAGTTGATGTTAAGCCATTGTTACTAAATATGTAAAGCACTTCCATTTATCTTATCAACTTGCAAGTATTAATAGATTATGCTTTGGTTAAATACCTTGAAAATTTGGGGCTGTTGCCCATGGTCTTTTTCTAAGATGCCTATGATAGCCAATGAACACCTCCAGACTGCTGAAAGAGGAGTTTGGGGACAGAATAAACACAGGGCACTTCCCAGCTCAAAGGCAGGTGCCAGACAAATATGTGCAGGGTGTTTCACCTGCTTGTGTTGTACAAAGGCCTGCCTATGTCTGAGGCTAGGTGATTAAAAAAAAAAAGCCAAGAGAGCAGACAGCAGGCAACAAAGCAGCCAGGTGGAAGAACTGAATCTGTGAATAAAAGCACATTTCATTACCATACTGTGCTTCAGGAACAGTACTGTGACACAACCCTATTTATTTCACAAAGAACATACAAAGAGGGATTCAACCTCAATGTCGTTTTCTCCTCTAGCACAAGAGATCCTCAGGACTCTAATTACCAGCTAACTTTTCACATCAAGAAGGGGAAACGCTGGTAGCACACATGGAATTTGTTTTTAAGGTAAAATTGTGAGCAGGTTTTTCTGATGAATCACATAACAGCAAATGTAAGCATGTTTACAAAACTCCAAAATGGACAAAGAAATTTTGAATAACACTAAAAGAGAAGAGGTGCAAAAGCGGATCAAAGCAGCATCTGGTGCTTTCTGAGAAAACAAGAATCTGACATTTAAAAAGATACTAAACCTTTGCTGGATTAGAAGTTATCAAAGGCTTCAGTATAAAAGCATCAGATGAACTGAGGAGGTGACCGGCAGCCTGCCTGTTGTAATCTGAAAGAAGTTTTCCACAAAGTAAGCAATGCTAATCAAGCTTTGATTCTGAATTTACTAATGGAATTGATCTATAACTTGAATTGAAAAACTCAGAAATCACGTTTCACAAATCAGGTATAAATCTGGCTATGAAATTAAGCTTGCCAGAACACTTAAACAAATTTTTTGCATATAAGAAATCTATTCATAATAAAATGAAACTCAAATGAAGAAATATGAGATTGTTCCAAATCTATCTGTCTGTCTGTCTGTCTATCTATCTATCTATCTATCTATCTATCCATAGCCTTTTTGTTTGTTTGTTTTCCTAAAGGAAGTTTCCTGTGAATTACAGCCACAACGACCAGTTGTAGGGAATAGAAACGGGGTTCAGGCACTCCAAATTGTCTAGACTTACTAGACTTGTAGGGCACAAGGCTTTCTCCAAAACCTTGCCAATACTATGGAGGGCTGGCACAATCCTTGTAATGCACAGTTCAGTATGAGTATTTAATTTGAGTTGGCCAAAGTCCAAGAAAGAGAATGAAGTTTCTGTCAAGCTCAAGAACTGAATGCATTGACTGCACTGACAAATTCAGCGTGGTATACCCACTCCCAGCCTGTGTGCATTTAAAGAATTAAATGAGTTACAGGAAGACTTGCTACTTTTAACCTAGTTGTTACACCTAGACATAGCTAATTTATGCTAGCTATGATAGAAGAATTTACAATTTACAAACTGTGTGAAAGTATTTACGAGTCTTTAAGCTGAATGGAAATAAACATTATTTGTTTCAAAGTAGTATTCTGTTATCAGTGGAGGAAATTCATTCATGAAGATAGCTCTCACAGGCGCTTCTATTTTAGCATTCCTGTTTTTGAAGTCTTTCTAGAACTAGACAAATATACTAGAGAAGGCTGCACAAGAATGAAAAAGGACATGAGAAGGCAAGGAAACTTTACAACAAAGATCTAGATTTGAGGATTTTTGTTTCGGTCTCATTTTATTTATTTATTTATTTATTTTAAGATGAAAACCCAACACAAGACGATGGTAATGCTTAAGTTACTAAACTGCTTTCAGTGTTATCAATGTTGGAAGAAGCTTGGGGCTAGGGTGAGCAATATTCCCTTTCAACCCTCTTGAGTCAGGAATCTCAGAAGAAATTTAATGGATGGTTAGAATTTTTGCAATGTTGCAATATAATAAACCTGAAATCAAGAGGGGTAATGGTAAACCTTAGGGTAAACCTTAAGCCTTAAACCTTAAACCTTAAGGTAAACCTTAAGCCTTCAATAGTTACTCAATGGTACAACCATAAATACTGCCCTTAGCAGAAAAGAAATAATCACTGAAAGGAACACTTATACTCCAGAAGCCAAGGCTACTTCTTCTCATCACAGAACAATGAATTCTTCCAAAACAAATACAAGTTACTGTAAAATATGTAGGGAGTAAAGAAACAACAAAACAAAACAAAACACACACACACACACAAACGACAACTGTAATAGGCTTGGGAGTACAAAATTGAAAAAATCACATGGAAAACAGCCACTGTGAAACCTACACAAGTCGTGAGTAAAACAAATGTTTCCAACAGTGACATGTGCATATTGTAGGGATATCTACTGCTTAATCCATTCTGAGACACACTGAAGACTCTTAAAATTGGCTTGTATTTCTGCAAAAGGTCTCCATCTGATTTTGATAAGGAAATCAATTTTCTGATTTTCCAGAAATATTGGGCCAACACTCAAGATCATTCCTGGCATGTCATGCTGAAGACTCCTTTCCTGCAAGTCCCTTCTGTTTTAAATATTACAGATATATTTTATTTCTCCTACTTTTACAGTACTATCAAGACTCATCAGCAACTTCTCTTGGAAATGTGAGAGGACTAAAGTGGATTGCTAGCATCATAATAGCGTTTGCCTTCTCTAAAGTCTTAACGTGAGATAAATTTTAATATTTGGATGCAAATTAGTGGTGCTTCATCACAAGCCAAGAAAAAGCTTAAAATAAAGCAGATCTCAGCATACAGAACTGTTATCTATGAGTAAGTGAAAGGAAGCTGTTTATGGGTATGGGTACTGCCTGAATGCAGTGAAAAAAGTATATGAGAAAAAGACATTTTTGAATTTGTGTTATGACCTTAAAACTGCTGGTAACTTTGTCCTTCCAAAAGCCATGCCCAAGTTTTAACACAAATATATTTATCTGTTGAGTAAAATGCTAACAGACAGTAGATTATGAAAACAACAACAACAATAAAATGTAATCCGTAAAAGGTTTTGCTGTACTTAAGGGTAAGGTTATCAAGCACTAATTCACACAACAAGCTTGCAGACACCTATGTCTAGCCAGTCATCCCTATTCTACCTTATAATCAATAGAGAGAAATTGGCTCCTCTAGAGGGTTGATAATTTTATTCTGTCTGAGAAATGTGAGATGACTAACTGCCCAAGACAGAACTTGTCCAAAAAGAATGATATAGACCTTTCTACAACATGGCTCACAATAAAATAAGTATGAATAGAATTGCTGCCTCTGCACAGTCACTGAGAAAGGTAAGCATTTACAGAGCCTTTCAAAAGCTTCCTACAATTCCAAAATTATGTCACTGCCTGGGGTTTCAGGTCCCAGTTTAGAGTCTGATTCTCAGGGGTGCAAGGCACCCAGTAGGCATTCAGTGCTCACCAGCTGTCAGTGTGAAAGCAGAATTTTGAATGAGATATGAGTTAGAGAGACTTCACATCTAAGAACAAAAAAACAGATCCTCAGACTATTGGTGATACTTGTCAGAGGTCAAGTCTTTCTTTATATGCGCACATATCAGAATTAAGGTCTTTAATGAAATCCATCTGATTTAATTAAGGCAACCTGACCAGCAAGATCATAACAGATAGCCCAATACTTATGGCTGTAGCTAAGATCACAAAGAATTTCAGGGAAATCCTCCAAGTTGAAACACCTGATGTACTTAAAGTATTAAAATTAACAGCAGGTTATATCCCTCTTTTCTATGTGAAGGATATTAAAGAAGACTCTACTTCTGACTTAGATCCTTACTGGTGTTTAACCACAATGTCAAACAGTCTGTGTCAAATAGCACTGTGAAGCTATTACATCTGGATGAGAAGCTTTGGAAGAAATTGATGTTTCAATGAAGTTGTACATCAGTGTATGTGTTTCATTAGAAAGTGAAATGTGTTCTTTTGCATTTAAATGGACAAGGAGATGAAAACTTTAAATTGTGTTTCATTACAAATAAACATAAGACTGTCCTTTCATTATACTCTCTCCCCTGACTCAGCTGGTATGCAACCAAATCACAAATACAAGCTGGGTATATGAGAAAATTGAGTATCTTGATATTATTTGATAAGCTTGTGCCTTTACTACACTTAGAGAAAGATGTTGATTTGCATCCAGCAAAGTAACTAATATTCTGTAGCTAATTGTGTGCACTGCCATGACAGAACATCTAAAGAAGGACACTACTGCATACATCTCAGAGGAATAGGAAGATTTTTCATTTATTGCCACCCATCTGTCTAGTCAAGGCAGAATTATGTACAAGCACAGTGCACAAATTGGTGTGCCCTTCAGGAACACCTCTCCTAGCACAATAGCCCATCTCTTTGCTCACACAACTTGATTCACACAGTAGTTTTCCATTTTAAAAGATTCTGTATATTGTACGTGTGATGACAGGCACAGAAATTTCAATTAAAGATTTAGAATGGAGAAGACAAAACCAAAACCTATTATCAACATGAGGAGCTACAATTACCTTTTAATTGTTTCCCAGTACAATATTTATGTTCCTGATGTCTCCCAGTGGGACATTATGTTGTAAGTGGAAAATACTGCAGTTTTCAGCTTGAAGAGGTCTTGCCCAAATGTAGCTGACCAAAGATGAATGTTCTGCTCAAGCACAGAAAATAAGTTTCTATGCAGATTTAGATGACTCAGGCATTTTTAACAGTAATTAACTATTGAGAATATTTATAACTTATAGTTCATGATAAACATGAAAGTCAAGGGAAGTCATTATTACACAGACTTCTCAGTGGCATACTCAATGAACACACCTCTTAAAGACAGAGAAAATGTTCTTATGTGTAAGAGGACATCTCTCCATCACCCTGAAGATCACAGAGATCCTGAAGCTAATGTTGACCATGCTCATGTGTCTGCATGAAGTTGCTCAGCACGATACACATCTGAAAAAAAAATGCAACATTACACCTAACACAGAACATTTATCAGTAGGAATACAGCTTGGATATGACTGCATACAAATGCAGTTACATTGCTTTTAAATTATTTAATTATAGGTTTTATCACATGATTTTAGAGTTGGTGTGAGATGTTGCCAGCTTCAGTGTTTTTGCATTGCTGCCATTATGCAGTATCGTTGTACAGTGCTGTCAATGCAAGATTATATTAGCCTTGGAAAAATGCCTTTTAAATGTCTCTATTGCACTTTCAGATCATCTGCATTCTGAGTAACTGCCTTTTCACCAATTAAAAAAAAAAAAAAAGTGTATTCTGTGATATATGCTGACATATTTGCTATGGTATATTTGCAAGTATATCTGTGTTTGTGGGAGGCATTTTCATGCTTTATTTCTGGAAATAAGCATCTGATCAAATTCTATCAACTTATATGGATTTCTTCTTCTTACAGTTTTAATTTACCCTGTCTCTTCTGACTGTTCAATGCAGACCAGAATTTCTACCACTTCTTTATAAGAAAAATTGCAATTTCATTTCAATCTTAATACTCACATGATCAGTGAAAACAGATTAACAATAACATGCATAGGCAAGAAGTAAAGACCCCAGTTTTGCTCACATTTCTGATATTTCCATGACTTTTAAGAAGTTACTGTACAGATTAATCAGTTATATCTTGAAATGAAATTGGTGATACCTTTTTCATTTTTTTATTTTTTTGAGACTCCTTTCATAAAATCTGCAGTGTTTTCATTCTCTGAATTTGTGGGTCATATTTAACATTAAGAACTTGTATATGGATGATTAGTCATCACAGAAGGCAGGTCAGAAAATGGTCTTATAGTTCCAGACCCATACCTTCCTGCCAAGACCTATTTTCTGTTTTTCTCAGCAAACCTGTGCAAATCCAACAAAGTATCTGGGCTTTTGTCTGGAGCCCAAAATATATCAAGGCTGAGCAGAGAGAGGTTTTTACATTGATATATCTGAAGAAAAAGGAAACTTTAGATAGACATTACTTTGGGAAAAAATCAGGGACAGATAATTAGGTATTTTTTAAAGGCAATAAATTTTGTTTCTTTTTTTGCATACCAAGATGAACAGTATGATAGGATATCTTGAGAAATTATATCATAAATCTCCTCTCGCTTAACCTGCATGGCCCCCATAACTAAGGATTTTGGAAACAGGAGATTTCCAGATATCCTGGATGAAGGAGATTCAGGAATTTGCCTCAGGGAAAGCTGAAATCAGGAGGCACATTCGAGTTTTATGGAAATCCTAATATAGAAGCAAGTAAGATCCCTGAAAAGAGGTGGGGAGGGTGGAAAAAGAAGTGAAGGGAGTGTAAATAACACTGTGCAAATGGATGTGTGTGTGGAGCTGCCAGCCTTGGTGAAAAAACAAATAACACCAATGCAGAAAGTAGAGATGGGAGATGAGGTGATGCTGTACAGGAGAAAACGTGGAATTAGAAGGATGGCAATATGAGGTTCTGATGATGGGAGAGTAGACAAGAACTAGGGAAGCAAACGAATAAAGAGTCCTGGGTGTATGTGGTGAGCTTTACATAGCAAAGTAATGAAATATGGGACTCTATAGAAATATTTTATATAAAATATTTGTGATTGTGTATCAGAGCCACCAAGGTTTAATATCTCTAGACCACAAATTATTAACAGTACATATAGTACATATGCAAAAATCTATAATGGAAAAAGCTCTATATACCAGTGAAAATATTTTACACTAATTCAAAAGATGCTGGCAATTAGAGTATGGAGTAGTACCTTTAAAAAAAAAATAAATGAGTTTATCCCCAGCACAATTGAAATATATGAGATGTCCTTGTTTCAAGTATATAATGTTTTACTTTTTGATCATGCTACTCCTGCAACAAAAACAGTTAGTGACATAGGAACAAGACTGCAATCATCTATGTAACACACACACACACTAACACACAAAATGGGAAACAAAAAAAGAAAAATGTATAAGGGCCTTTGGAACAGAAACTGAAAGACAAAGTTAATTGCTTAAATATATCACAGACATACCCCTAATCTTAGCAAACATATGTGGCAGTTCATTTCAATTTATATTCATCTTCATTTGCAGTCATTGTGTTCCTTTTCTGTCATACTAACTACTGCATTTCCAAATCATATCTGCTACTTAGGAAAGAGTCAACTTTCCAGGTTATGCTAAACTTAAATTTTGCTCAGATAACAAAAAAGTTACTGTGTCAACTGAAGTTGTTGACAGAAAGGCATGAAGGTAACCACTGTTCATGTTTGAGGATAATTCAACTGGGGCATGTTACTACTACCTGTTTCTGAAGCTCAGTGTAATAAATATGAAACAACATTCCCAGAGGGGTAGAAGGTCTGCAGAATAGTTTTTGAGATAGTAAATATTCCATATGTATCATTTTGTCACAAATCTACCAGTTAAAGCACAGTCTCTTTAAGTAGCCTCTCCTTGAGGAAATGGAAATTCTGAGATTTTAATAAAATCCCAAATAAAAAGGAGCTCAAATTTCAGAGAATGTCATTTCTCTGTAATAATATATTTCAAAGAGCACCACCTTCTCAAGAACTTTGATACATTGACATTTTGTGCATTACTGAAAGACTGGCAAACAAAATAATGTGCAATATTTCAATAAAATCAGATTTATTTCAATAGTTGGTTGGTTTATTTCAATTGTTGGTTGTTATCTGCAGGAATGTTATATGTGGAAAAGAAATATCTACTGTTATTACTAAAGTATAATAATGAAAATCTAATTGTCACACTATGTGGGTTAGTAAAAAAAATAAAAGAACTCTGTGAAAGAGTGCTAACCCTGAACTTAAAATCATGACATTAGCAAACTAAAATATATATTTTTAAAATATTTATTCTGATAGGACAACATTTCACTTTGAATATCAAGCTGTCTGTCCAGGTAGAGGATTTAAAATGAAGATTCATTTGGTGTTTGAAGTATCATCACTAACACAAGAGGACATAGAAGAGTACGTTTAGCTGTAACAGGGCTCTATTGGGAGATTTTAAACTCATGAAAACAGGCCAGACAGACTGGTGCTTGACCCAAAAACTGTGTTAGTGTTAGCTTGCAATAGTAACGGAGATATACTGTGCTTTTTTTTTCTGAATGCTATTGTGTGATATTTTAATCCAAACTGTATTTTAAAGACAAACCCAGAGGTATGACATAATACCATCAAAAGACCTCACTGCTTTTTGCTTACAGTTTTCTACACCCACTAGATGCAGGCCCATGACTGATAAATGGCAAAATTCACATAATTTAACAAAAACAGCCACAGGCTATCATCTAATTAATCCCCTAAACCTGAAGGAGATTAATTAACAGACCTCCAATAACATCAGTGTAAGTATTAAAAGGCATCCAGAATTTTTACTTATGCCACAGGGTCCAAAAGAGCAAATTTGTTGGGATATCATGACTTTCTAGAGCTACTAAGAGTAGAAACAATGTCACTCTAGTCAGTGGAAGAAGGGAAAATATTTGGGTGGAATGGCAGTTTGGTTACAGATAATGAGTAATTGTCTGCAGGAGGAAAAAGATTTTATGAGAGAAAGAAAGTAAGCTGGCTGGAGTCAAGGGACTGAGTTAAAGCTAAGTGACTGTGGAGCTACAGTTACAGGAGCTCTTCAGGTGGGAATTTCAGAGTTGTAGAGATTGCCCCAAGCAGCTTCTGCTACAGCTCACTCAATTTGTGTGTTGATTAACATCCTGTGTGGAGTGTCCCAGGCGGTTGTCCTGTGCAATTGATCAAAATTGATCAAAACTCGGTAAGCCGCTTGAAAATATCCAGAAGAAACTATCCACTGATGCAAAAATAGTAATGTCTGCTACACCTACTTAAGACAGCTAGGAAATGTTTTCTATATCATTTAAGACAGTTTCTAAACGTGGACCACGTATGCACTGCAGTGGTCAAGTAGCAGCACGGGCAACCAGAAGACTGGTTTGGGAAGTCTTGTCTGATATAAAGTAAAGATGCCACTGTAAAGACCTTTGCTGTTAAGACTCCTTTTTCCATCCAGACAGTGATCAGCTATCCTGTTTGCATGATTTAATTCCCCAGACAAGCATTACTGTATGCAAAGGTCCAAACTGTTTGGGGGTGTGTTCTGTTTGTTTGTTGGTTTACTATTTAACAAGAACTCTGTCCATAATAATCTGAGCAATAATTACTTGACATCAAACAAACACAATTCAGAGAAGATGTAGATCTGTCCAAGCTCTTCAAACAGCTGGGTGAGGGTGTTACTGGTATTTCTTCCACCACCCACCAAAAGGAGGATGTGTTATGGCAAGGAATCACATTAAGATGGGGACTGCAGAACAACTGTTTCTCATCTTCCCATAGTTTGGGCTTCCCCAACATCCATAAAACTGTTAGATTATATATAAAAAGAATTGTCAACAATGCAGTTAAAATCCAGCTCAAAATTACAAGCTGAGAGTTATCTAATACTTGCTTAAGAAGATTCAGCACAAAGCTAATTGTTGGTAAATGGCATGTCCTATGGGACATCTGCCAAGAAATATGATCTCCCTAATTCTACTTTAAAATAAATAATAATAATGAAAAAATAAAATAAAATAAAATAAAATAAAATAAAGTAAAATAAAATAAAATAAAGATAAAATAAAGATAAAATAAAATAAATAAAGGATAGCAATGCCCTTTTTTTTCACTCTTTATAGTCTCATCAACTTCCAGATGCACTTTCATAAAAACTTGGACAAAAGTTTCAAAAAATCAAGTCTGAATTAAGTAGTAAAGCCCCTGTCAGTAACATCACATTTGGAAGTGTCATTATTAAAATCACACCACATCAATTACTAAAATTCAATATATGTAAGACAGCCATTGAATTAGGAACCTTTCCTGTGAAATGCTTTACTGAAAGTTATAAGAACATACTAATGTACCAACAACAAAAGTTCTCCTCCAAAGCTCTAGTAAATATCATTAAATTCCTTCACACAGCCTGCTGCTCCAGGAGCAGGAAAGGAAAGGAGAGGAGAGGAGAGGAGAGGAGAGGAGAGGAGAGGAGAGGAGAGGAGAGGAGAGGAGAGGAGAGGAGAGGAGAGGAGAGGAGAGGAGAGGAGAGGAGAGGAAAAGACATATCAGTTAGTAAAATCAAATATTAATTTATTTCAACATCACGGAAACCTGATGTTGAATTTTGTATTTGCTGCAGCGCACACACCAATCCATAATTTTCTCCTTCCCATATATGATAGGCTCCCATATATGATAGGCTCATCTTCTTAGCAAGGAAGCACTGATATTAAATGATATTAAATTTTTTTTTTTTTTTTCCTTTTCTTGTATTTCCATTTGGCTTATTTTCGCATTTCCACTACTTGATTACTTCTTTCCTATATTAAAAACAGCCTTTTAATGAAACTTCGGTTTAACCTGGCAATTCTGCAATGTTGCACTGAGCACAACACTTGCTTTGTACTTCATAAAGATCCTGACAATTTTACAGGGTTATTAAAATAAACTTTGAAGAATATTGCATCAAAAGTAGCAATGTCTAAGAGGGAAGAGAAAAGGCTTACACGCACTGATAAGAGTACTACTTGCAGATTTATTCTGAAAAATGAATAAATAAAACAACACTAATGTTTTTAGGTCAGTGGGTTAACAACAAACACATGCAATAGATGAATAATAATAATAATTTAAAACCTCTGACAATTATTTTTATTTATTTATGGAAGTAGTATGGCTGGGGAACAGTGATGTGCAGACAGACACATTAAACACTGCAGATCTGCAAAAATCTGTAGCGTGTGGGGAGACAGCCTGTGAAAGAGTGCTACAGTAAGAAATTATGTTATGCATTTTCTCGCATTTGTTAACATGCATCAACTGTAACAGTGCAATCACATTCCATTGTTGCCTTTATGTATTTAGTAGCGTGCTGAAGGCAAAAATTTACAAACCATTTCCATACACAATGCATGAAAAGTGTGAAAGACCGCATCCCTGTATTTCCACTCTGATTCGCCACATTAAATGAGACACTGTGGTACAGCCTCAAGATGCTGAGCTTGTGCACAATTTCTCATCTGTGAACTTCATTCTATGTAATCAACAGATACACAATTCAATCCTGCACCTGTAACCATCCCTGTGGCCCCTCCAACAAGTCAATTCCATATACTGGTCCCAACACGATTATTTTATTGACATTTCTCAGCTGAGAGACTTTTGCAAATACCATCCAATTTTCCAGCTCTTTCTAAAAGATCAAAAGATGCACCTTGCATAGTAGACAGGAATTTACACTGATGAGTGTCTATTGTCTTGAATACAAATGCTGCTTGTGGTGTTTGCCCAAAGCCAAATGTGTATGTCTCTATAATAACTAACTGCAGTTAGACCGCTAAAGCACATTTGTACCAGCGATAAAATATGTTTGTGTTGGAGAATACCTTTTGCTTGAACAACCTCCAGGCTAAGACCTTCAAGGCCTCCTAATTACAGAGGATGTCACTAAGCTTCAAACGCGTCATTCCAAATAAAACAGCTGGAAAGAGCACATTGTTTTTGCTTGGAAATTATAATGATAATGATAGGCTATTGCTGCAGGTAAGGGGTCCTGGTAGAGATCTTTAGGCAAGCACAGTTTTTGGAAGCAAACAGCACTGGATTCTGAGTTCAGCTGTGCAATGGGAGGGAACAGAATGGACTCAACAGCCAAAGGACAACCTGGTTAAGGTACTAACCTAAGTTTTCTAAGATTTTCTTTGGAGTACAGAAATAAGTTTGTATTTTGTTAAACCTCCTAAACAGTGATACTTTCTCAAGTTGCCTTATCATTGACTTTACTATTTCAGCTGTCCACGTTAGACAGATCATTGCTCTTTCTGCTGAAAATCATATATTAAGGTTATCAATAAAGCTCACTTTATCATGTTAATCACTTGAACAAAACGTTTAGAAGATGTGAAGTCAATTTATAGTATTTTTTGAAAACACTACTAGGGAATATTTTCAAATATCTCTTAGAATCCCCTAGATTTTGGTGATCAAACAGATGACATTAATTTTAAAACTATTCAAAATGAAAAGTTGTGGGACTTTTACCACCATATGCTCATTGAATCACTAGCTATATACAGAAAAAAAATCATAAAAGTTACTTTGAACAACTTAAAAAAAATAAACGTTATAAACGTGATATCTGTGCTGCATAACACATATGGTCAAAGGGATTAATTTTATACTATTAGATGCTTATACCAAGAACAAAAGAGTGCAAAAAGATTTTAACAGGATATGACTAGTAAACAAAATACTTAATTATTTCAAGTGGTGATGCAAAGCATATCCTTCATGAATAACTTACTGAAAATACCATCTCTTCACAGTGTATGCACAATAGTATTAAAAGTACTCTAATGCGGACATGCATCTTCATAGTAGTTTAAAGATTGTATTGTACATATTAGATAAGAGAGCAGCATTACTAGAAATAAAATTTAAGCACATCTACCAACATCTCTAAAGTAATCAGTACCACAAACACAAGAATAAATTGTGCTATAAAGTTTTGAGGCCATGTTAGAGCCTTGCTTATCCTTGTTTCTGACGTAAATGTTTTTACAGCATTACTCTGAATTTCAAAAAACACTTCTTCTACCGCAGAATTAAATTTTATAGAAATTACAAGAAATACTATTTCTTTTTCTTTTACTATTCAGAGTTTTTGTCTATGTATTATATATAACTATAATTTTTCTTTTAATATTCAGAAAATCTGAATACATACAGATAAATACAAATACTGAAATACTGGGCATGTGATTCAACACAGCTAGATTTGAATAAAATAAGTTATTATTTTTTCTATTCTTGCTGTTAAACCATACAATACAATGCAAAACTATTTTATTTCTCATTCTAAGATCTGATATATTCAACTAAAATACCAATTCAGAGAAAAGAAACTACTTGTAAAAGTAATATAAAAGGATATGTAGAAAGCACATATTAAATTATGGATATTTTTCCATGGCACCATGAAAAAAATATGTTGACCTATTTACCAACTCCTGGAAATGCAGAATTGTAATAATAGCTCAGTTTTCTTAAAGGATATTAGAACTCTTGCACCGAGAGGAGAGGAGAGGAGAGGAGAGGAGAGGAGAGGAGAGGAGAGGAGAGGAGAGGAGAGGAGAGGAGAGGAGAGGAGAGGAGAGGAGAGGAGAGGAGAGGAGAGGAGAGGAGAGGAGAGGAGAGGGGAGGAGAGGGGAGGAGAGGGGAGGAGAGGGGAGGAGAGGGGAGGAGAGGAGAGGAGACTCGAGGAGAGGAGACTCGAGGAGAGGAGACTCGAGGAGAGGAGACTCGAGGAGAGGAGAGGAGAGGAGAGGAGAGGAGAGGAGAGGAGAGGAGAGGAGAGGAGAGGAGAGGAGAGGAGAGGAGAGGAGAGGAGAGGGGAGGGGAGGGGAGGGGAGGGGAGGGGAGGGGAGGGGAGGGGAGGGGAGGGGAGGGGAGGGGAGGGGAGGGGAGAAGGCGAGGGACACTGTTCTGAACATATACTACAAAAGGAGATTCCGCCTTATCCTTCAGCTTATGGTCAGCACAGTCTTCAGTCAGTCTGACTGATTGTTCTGGTACCTGGAGAGTCTCCAGAAAGAGATCCTAAACTAAGAGCAAATATAGGTGGGTGAGGGTCTTTTCTTATTATACCCCTGACTTCTCATTCCCATGTGCTCAGGGACTTGTGTAGACCAAACATAGCAGAACAAGACAATGGAACTAACTCCAACGTTGAATATTCTTCATAATACAGTATATAAAGTGTTGATTTGACTTGAGAAGATAAATTACTGGGGAAAGAAACCTGCAGCCATGACTTTTTTCTATATATGTTTATCATTTTGCACATATATTGCTTTATATGTATGTGTTTATGTGTAGTGTGTATTTTATATACACGTTTATTTGTATAAACATATAAAATGTCACATATTTATTTGTGTAATATATATATGTATATTTTAAAATGTTTATCGTGAAACATCAAAATTAAAAGAAATATATATATATATATATAGTCACCAATTTTGTCCCCTGTCCCTCATAGGAAATCAAGACAAGAGGAAAGAAGGAAGGAAGAAAATGCTCTTATTTAGGAATAGAGACAGACCTATTGACTACAGCGTCCCTTCTGAGCAGCTCAAGGAGTATTTTTAGCGCCTGAAGCACATAAAATGCCTCCTTAAGAATTCTGTAAGGCTTGGGACTACATACAAGAATGTAAAGTGTTATTTAATCAATCTGCCAGGACACTGAAATAACTAAGGAAAGACTCTATTATTATGCATACCTGCATTAAAGTGTTTTGGGTGTATTTTTAGTTTATTTGCTTGCTTTTTGCTTTTTAACCTTAAATACTTCCTGTATACATATTTTTAAACAAACAGATTTTCCCTAAGGCTGTTAGAGGAAAATAAAAGAAATAGAATAATCTTTTCTGATGAGAGAATATGATAGACAACAAGATTTCACTCTTACAGGCCTGCCAACTTTTAAAGCCATCTCCCAGTGCCTCATACTTTACTCTGATATATGCTGTAGGAGCACATTCTACTATACTAGGATATGCAAGTAATATTTAAATCAAAGCTAAATTTTAGAAATTATTGGTAATAATTATTAGAAAACAGCTTATACTTAGCTTCCGAAATTATCAAATACTTGATAATTTGTACTGTGAAAGGGTTAGGACGATCACTGCCACAGTTTTTCTTTATACCAGCTATCATTCTTCCCAGCATGTCCCTGGTACTGTGGAGCTGGGCTGTGATGTTGTGAATGTCTTCTTCCTCTACCTCGGCCTTAGTGCTGCAAAATGATACCCAATATACATATGCCATAGTAGCAAGATCCTGAGGATTCAGCATGCTGCAAAACCACAACAGTTTTTTGGTTTAAAAGCCATGATTCACAGTTGCATGCTGAATGCCTGCAAGTAGGACTTGCTGAAACAGCTCAAGTGATGACCGCCTCCGCCGTACGCCTCTCTCCTTCCTGGAAGTTACATGACAAGCAACTGAAAAGGACACCTGCCTCTTCCCAAGCCACTGCTGTTTAGAACCCTGTGCACTTTGTAAATTGAAATTAGCAGTCTACATTAATAAAACACTCTGTTAAGTACAGCAGCAAAGGAGCAAATAATCATTTTTTCTATCCATGTTGCCTTGGAAAGCAGTAACCATTCCAGCAAAATATCCACAAACATGAGCTGGGGGCCTAAGTATCCCCCGACAGTTTACCATTATGGCTTCCATACAATATAAAATATCACAAAAGGGCCATCAGCAATCACAAAGGCATGATTAGAATTTCAGATAATTTTCACCAAACTGGAAAGCTGCCCACTTTGAGAAACAACTTCCATGTGTAGTAAGATTCTTCACTGGCTTTGACAGGTTCTCTGATGCCTATAAGGAGTTTCCTAATCATTTCAGGATTTCATTGAATTGTAGGTTAGTATTTTTACAAATTCTCTAGATAGTAGAGTAAAATAATTGAAGTGTTTTATATTTCTCAAAGTAAAGTGAAAAAAAAATTACAAACACAAGCTATATCTACCATGTTGTTCATAAAGAAGTTATCTATAAATCAAATATATTCTGTAAATAAAATACAACCAAATGCTATCAACTTGCATAAAGTAATTTAAGGTATTATCTGACAATTTGCATAAAAGTGCCCTAAAACTTACTGAATATAGTGAAACTGCAAAATAATTCAATATCACCAATAAATAACCTTAAGATATGTGCAAATAAATGGGCTGAACTCCCATTTTTCTTGTAAATACAAACACTTACTGGAGTTATTTCAGATAACTTATGCACATGTTAGAAATTACCATTCTTTTGTTTGTGACAGCTTCAGGAATTATTTTTCAATGACTGCTATATTAGATTGCTGCACTGATTTTTACTACTGTTATAGGTAATGTATTTTTCCAGCTACATAACTTATTTTGTATTCCAGTGAGTGCAAAATTTGGGAGTTACATTATTCATGCTCATTTATGCTCATTTAGAGAAGGTCATGTTAGTCATATCTCTACTCCTTGAGGTATTTCCACGCCCACTATATTTGTTTTTTCCTTAGTTCTATTGTTAAATATTATTTGTATAAGATATAGACCTAAATTTAAGTTACATATAAAATGACTGTGTGTGTGGGTGTGGGTGTGGGTGTGGGTGTGGGTGTGTGTGGGTGTGGGTGTGGGTGTGGGTGTGGGTGTGTGTGGGTGTGGGTGTGGGTGTGGGTGTGGGTGGGTGGGTGGGTGGGGGTGGGTGGGTGTGTGTTTTCTTTTACAAAAGAATGAATCCCAGAGCATTTTAAGACTTTCTGCCTTAGTAAAATTTGTGCCTTTCATTCAGGTACCCTGCTCCACATTACAGATGGCATATTGGGCCTTGATGTATTGAGAAATATATTTTTAAAACTCATTTATTGTGCAATGTAGAATTTCTCTGCATCAGCTAATTTGGGCAAAATCGTGAAGTCAACCCTTTTATTCCATCACTGAATTCATATTTCAGTGAATTAAAAACAAAACACAACAAAGCAGTCATCTTCAATTGTTTTGAAGAAGCCATATTGCTTCTTTGACGCAGTAGAAACAAAGTTAAAATTGCAAGCATATGACTTCAAAGACTTTTCATAATCAGTGTGACTATGTTTATCAATATCAAAATGAATGTCTGAACTTCACTCAAATACAGGCATGTCTGCTGTCAATGACATGGATTAGTATTGCTTCTACACTACACTACACTACTTCTGCACTACCGCCTTCACCCTTTAGCCCACTACAACCTGACAAAGTACAGGAGATACTAAGCAATGCTTAAGTTATTAATTTTCTGTCAGTAAATCCTGACTTTGGGAGCAGCTGATATATATTTAGTATTATAGAATGATGATATGGAGGACTTCCAAAAGCAGACATTACACTTAACCCCTCCTAGTGTTTATCACATATTTTCAATGAACTATATTGAACTTGTTGTTACTTGATAGTCACATGCCATCTGCTCAGAAGGCAAATTAGATATATTTCAATAGGAGAACAATTCTTGGAAAGCCAGTTGGTTAAAGAAAAACAGTTTTGCTTTTCAAATAGACAGCTAGAAAATCTCTCCTCCGAAATTAAAATGCCATAGATTTAACAGAAGTGCTTAAGATTTAAGGTTTTTGTTTCTTAATTTTTTTACAAAATAAAATTACTGGCTAGAGTAATGATACAATGGCACATTCAAAATCTCTTTTCTAGAATTAAATTAAAATAAACTAATAAAATAAAATAAAATAAAATAAAATAAAATAAACTAATAAAATAAAATAAAATAAAATAAAATAAAATAAAATAAAATAAAAATAAAATAAAATAAAATAAAATAAAAATAAAATAAAATAAAATAAAATAAAATAAAATAAAATAAAATAAAATAAAATAAAATAAAATAAAATAAATAAATAAAATAAAATAATCACTGCATTTACAGCCAAGAACAAGATGATTTGCTTTGTGTCATACAATCGTTTAGGAGTTTCATTCTAAGACCTGAGATTTGAAGAACAGTTTTTTTAAAATCCAACACTAAAATACAGATTCTCAGACCAAATCCTTGAAATCTGAGAGGTATCCAGCTGTGTAACCACACAGTTATTAAAGTTTGAAGGTATAAACCTACAAATATATATATATATATGATTAGAGATATTTTTCCAAAAAGAACTATCCCTTACTATCTCACTGTTTGCATTTATATATCCAAATCTCTTGTCATGCTTTGAAATCCAGCCATTCTTCCTGCCTATTCTGTTTCTGGTAAATCATAGTAAGTGAAAAATAACAGCACTTATTCAAACAAATAATGCAAAGAGAAATAAACTGAGTTGAGCATCTGTAAGAGAAGCTTAATTGTTGCTACAGTAGGATCATAACCAAGGCAGCTGTCACCTTCTAACTACAGCTATCTTTTTCCATTCAAAAATGACTGAAAGGATCATGTCAGGCTATGCTTCATCATCAAAACTACTGTAATGTGAACAGCAATGTTGCTTGAATCATGGATGAAAATTAAATTAGTACTATTAAATAAAAAGACACGAGGTATAAATTCACAGAACCACAGACTCACAGAATCATCTAGGTTGGAAGAGACCTCCAAGATCACCTAGTCCAACCTCTGACCTAGCACTAGCAAGTCCTACACTAAACCATATCACTAAGCTCTATATTTAAACGTCTTTTAAAGAACTCCAGGAATGGTGACTCAACCACTTCCCTGGGCAGCCCATTCCAATGCCTAACAATCCTTTCAGTAAAGAAGTTCTTCCTAATATCCAACCTAAACCTCCCCTGGCACAACTTTAGCCCATTCCCCCTCATCCTGTCACCAGGCACGTGGGAGAACAGACCAATCCCCACCTCGCTACAGCCTCCTTTAAGGTACCTATAGAGATTGATAAGGTCGCCCCTGAGCCTCCTCTTCTCCAGGCTGAACAAGCCCAGCTCCCTCAGCCGCTCCTCATAAGACTTGTTCTCCAGACCCCTCACCAGCTTCGTTGCCCTTCTCTGGACTCTCTCGAGCACCTCCATGTCCTTCTTGTAGTGAGGGGCCAAAACTTAACACAGTACTCAAGATGCAGCCTCACCAGAGCCGAGTACAGGGGGACAATCACTTCCCTAGCCCTGCTGGCCACACTGCTTCTTATGCAAGCCAGGATGCTGTTGGCCTTCTTGGCCACCTGAGCACACTGCTGGCTCATATTCAGCCGACTATCAACCAGTACTCCCAGGTCCTTCTCTGCCAGGCAGCTTTCCAACCACTCATCTCCCAGCCTGTAGCACTGCTTGGGGTTGTTGTGCCCCAGGTGCAGGACCTGGCACTTGGCCTTGTTGAACTTCATACAGTTGACCTCAGCCCATCGGTCCAGCCTATCCAGATCCTCCTGCAGAGCCTTCCTACCCTCGAGCAGATCAACACATGCACCTAACTTGGTGTCATCTGCAAACTTACTGAGGGTGCACTCGATCCCCTCATCCAGATCATCGATAAAGATATTAAAGAGAACTGGCTCTAGTATTGAGCCCTGGGGGACTCCACTAGTGACCGGCCTCCAACTGGATTTAACTCCATTCACTATGACTCTTTGGGCCCGGCTATCCAGCCAGTTTCTAACCCAACGAAGCGTACGCCAGTCGAAGTCATGAGCAGCCAGTTTCTTGAGGAGAATACTGTGGGAAATGGTGTCAAAAGGCTTGCTGAAATCAAGGTAGACTACATCCACAGCCTTTCCCCCATCCACTAAGTGCATCACTTTGTCATAGGAGCGTCACTTTGTCATAGAAATTGCTGGAGTCTGGGCAGGTAGTCAAAAGCATCCTTGTATGCTCTCTTGATCTCACACTCTTTCTATAGCATCTGGTAGTGGTGACCCTCGTTGCACCATATTATAATACACAACTCTTCAATTTGATCTGTCACTATCAATCTTGTGTTCTTATTCTAGATAAAAACATCTCTGTTTGTTTGTTTGTTTGTTTGAATCTGGAGTATTTAAGCTCTGGACCCTGGAACTACATGATTAATATAATGAAAGCTAATTTATATGAGCTGTTTTCTAGACATCCTCATAGAGTTAGAATGTACGGGAGACAAAGATACATATATATGTCCGGGTCCTCAGTCACTTCTATTTTGTTAAAAATGCAACAGGAACAAGTCAGAACAAACCACCTACATTACGTGGCATCACTATCTTAAATATTCTCTCACACTTCTGAGTTAATACTTTTCCTAATTATATGTTGTGTCTGGAGTTCCTCTGCTTTTGCTTGACTTCTGTCCTTTATATTCATTCCATGAACACAACTTTCTCAGAAATACTTCCTATGTTTTTTCTTAGCAGAATAAAGAATTATTTTTCACGCTTTTATTTTTCAAATATTTCTGACATCAGATTTTTCTTGAAATAGCCGTCTTTCATCTTCTGAGATCATTCCTTCCTGTTTTTCTTCCTACTTCTTTAATTTTGTGGATGAGAAAGTCCTGACATTCTCAATGAAAACACTCTAAATTTCTATGTGTTTCACAAAGTTCTTAACTATCAGCTTAAGATCATAATGGCTATAAAAGAATTCTTAATTTGGCCCTGTCTGAGACCTTTTTGCTCTTTCTTTTATACGTCAGTGAATAACTACATCCTCCTCCTCACATACAAAACCTGGGATTTATTTTAAATGGTAGCTATAGTTCCTAACAGTCAGGGATATGTGCAAACTCTTTCGCCACAGTTTCTTAAAAGACATAGCCTTTCATATTGAAATACTCAGCCAATGTATTCCTCAGGTTCTGAATCTGATTCTGTGTCTTCATTGGTATACCATCCTTTCATCTATCCGTTATAATGCAGTTTCACCTGTTCATTCGCAACTCTGTACTGAAAATATTTCCATGTTATTTTATTCACCAAGTCATTCCGTGACCTCATCATTGATGTCACAGCCAGTATTAACACTTGTCTTCATGTTCATGCCTGCCATGTGAAATTCTCACTATGCCTATCATCTTTCAGTCATGGTTCATTAATATTGTGATGCTAAGTTTTACTGTCCACAGATTAAAACATTGAACCCTTCTTATTTTATGATGTTGTTCCAGATATTTGTGAGGAGCTCCACACAAACAGTCAGATGTACTCTCACTCCTTCAGACCCTTCAAACTCTCCTTTATTATGTATGATGCTTGTAAAAACACAAGGAAAATGTTTCTGCCTCTCTTTCTAAATACTTCTCCTGATTCTTTTGTGTCTGTTTTCTGTTTAAATGCATCTGCTATTTCTTGTCACACATTTAGTTCTAATTTGGAGAAGTGGGGACATCCATTATCTATTTACTTGTGTTTTATTATTCCATGATTCGGGATCTAAATATTATGGAAACAAATTAAACCTGTAATTGTTCCTTATGCAGTGAGGAAGCAAGTGAATTTTTGATTCACTAGAATACATAGGATCTGAGGCTCTTGGAAAATGTTCTTGCTCATAGGTTTCCAGTTCTGATCTTCCTTTAAAATATTTGAAAACTGTATACAAGCATTTCACTTTCAGAGTATTTTTTGTTTTTCAGAATTATGCACAATGACTTGTGACAATTTCAATGAACGTTCCTCTATATGACAAGCAAAGAGATATTACAATAAGTGTATGCACTTTTCACAAGAGAAGGAAGTGTTTAAACAGTCTTTTTTCATACACATCAGAAGTTCCTTCTACTAAAATACCATACATCAATTTGACAGAAGAGCAAGATGCAGCAAAAGCAGTCCTGAAACAGATTTTTTTTAGCGTTAGTAATCAATTCATAAAGTACTCAAATACTGTGGAGGAGAAGGGTCCCTGAGAAAACTCTCTAAAAAGATACATAACATAAAATCTTTCACTCCCGTTACAGGCAATCAGAATGTTTATAGTTCCTTTAAGTACAACTTCATTTCTCTGCTTCTTAGAATATAAAGTGAAAAGCACACATTGAAAGCACTGCTGAAATGTGATTGACTGGCTTCCTAAAATATGCAATTTAAGAACTTGAGTAACTGATGGCTTTCATGAGAATTCAAACTAACTTTAAGAATTTAGTGACCTTTTCCCCCCTCAGCTCACCAGAAGTGTTATTCTTTCCTTCCTCTGTTCATGTATAAATTTGAACCAATCACGTTTCCAAGTAGCTCTGGGATAGCTCAATCATTTTTGAGCTTTCTGGGTTATAAGGGCATAGCAAAGGACAAAGAGTATCTTCCAAATCTTGTAGTCAGATATGATCTTTGACTGCAGTCCCCACAGATAATAACCATAGTGTCCCCAACAGGTCTAAATTAAATTCACATCTGCGACTTGGGAACAGATACATGATAGCATTATTTGAAAATAATGCAGTTTCATTTATAACCCAACTTTTCAAAAAGGATAAAGTTTTCAAAAAATCCATACACGTGTCTAGTTCCTGTACTTCTGTAATATATTCCATCCTCCAGGTAACTGGAGAAGACTCATCTTTCTTCAGTCACATTGCTGACAAACCATTCCTTTTTCAATGTCACTGGAACTTCATTCTTAGTCATTTTTTGGCCTCTTGAGTCTTTAGCAATACAGTTATGTCTCTATAGCATTTTGAAAATGATACTGACTCTTTTATAGACAAAACTCTAACCCAAGTTCCAGTTAGCATAACTGATGATTTATGATCAAGAAAGCACCGTTAAAGTTCTGGATCTTGGACATATTACCTAATGACACAAAAGAGATTATCCTTTTCAGTGCTTTCAGTTTAGTTTTGTAGTATTTAAAGTATCTCAATATTTAATAGGCAAATTATTGAGAGAGAAATTTGGAACCACAGAATCCAGGGTTGTTTTGTTTGTTTTCAGGAATTTTTTTAATGAAATTAGAGGTGGCAATGGGCAGGCAAATATCAGAACACACAGGAAAGAGGACCAGATGATAACTGCTATGCAAAGAGCAAACTACAGAATAAAAGCATCATTGGTCAAATAAATAAATAAATAAATAAATCTCCCCAAATAAAAGAACAAAGAAATAATACTGGTTCTAACACTTTTATAATAATTATAGAATAATTAATTCCAGTAACACGGTTAAGAAATAGCTTTATAAAGGCTTTTCATCATAAGATTGAAAGGTACAGATCCATCACATAGAGGAACAATGCAAATCAGTTTAAAGTTGACTTTTGTTCAAAAAACTTTCTCTCTGATATATTTTAATAGCATAACGTATGATTCTTGATTTACTATCAGACATAATTATGAGTTACCATCTGTTTGTTACAAAGATTCAGAATCATATATAAAGTCATTAATAAATCTCAAAAACGGTACTTAAAAGTAGTCTCTATTTTCAGAGTCAGAGGCCATACAAAATGTCACCTTGGTAAAACTTCTATCCTACTGAAAAGAATATTACTCTGAGGATAATTCTGTCAATACAAACAGTAAAGTCACTAGAATTTTAAGACTTGCTGGTTGGAATGCAGCATTTCCCATATAAAAAAACAACGGAAGAATCATTACAGATTGCAGAATTTACCCAGCTATAAGCCTGTGTGTGGCACTGGGTGGGAAATACATGGCTACACAGTGACAAAGATGCTCCCATTTTACCCAGCTAGCAGAGAAAAAGTCAAAAGGGAAAGAAGTGACATTAGTAACAAAAGATGTTGTTTATTCCTCCATCTGGAACTTACTGTACTTTGTGCCACTTATCATTATTCTACTTCATCTGTTTTCTTGTTTGTTTTATTGTTTGTTTTGTGTTTTTTTTTTATGCTCTTCCTACTTATATGAAACTATATTTTTTTTTGTTGTTTGTTTGTTTGTTTTCCAGTTGAATTATGGCTATTCACATTAGCAGTATGGAAAGCACAATATGTAGAGCTGAACCACATCTCAGTGTTATGAACCTTATAGCTTTCTGATAAGTTTTAGGTTCATAATCGGCACATGGTATTCAGAAGTGGTCTATTTAGAAAAAAAGAATATGGTGGGGATCAATACAAAATTTATCAGTGTCCTCTCAAAGCGGTTGGTTACCACTCAGTCTAGGAATAGTCATGACTTAGCAATGAACTTACATACATGATTCCCTACACGTTTGCATCATGTGTATTTTTAGTGTAATGTAGAATCATAGAAACACAATGTTTGGGTTGGAAGGGACCTTAAAGATCATATAGTTCCAACACCCCTGCCATGGCAAGGGAAATCTTCCGCTAGACCAGGTTGCTCAAAGCCCCATCCAACCTGGCCTTGAACACCTCCAGGGACGGGGCAGCCACAGTTTTTCTGGGCAGCTTGATCCAGTGTCTCACCATCCTCTGAGTAAAGAATTTCTTCCTTATCTAATCTAAATCTACCATCCTTCAGTTTAAAGACATTATTCCTTATCCTATCACTATAATCCCTGACAAAGAGCCCCTCTCCAGTTTTCCTGTAGGCCCCCTTTAAGTACTGGAAGGCCACTATAAGGTCTTCCTGGAGCCTTTGCTTCTCCAGGCTGAACAACCTCAGTTTCCTCAGCCTGTCTTCATAAGAGAGGTATTCCAGTGCTCTGATCATCCTTGTGGCCATCCTCTAGACTCGTTCTAGTACTTCCGTGTCCTTTTATATTGGGGCCCCCAGAGCTGAATGCAATATTCCAGGTGGAGTCTCACAAGAGCAGTGTAGAAAGGGAAAATCTCCCTTGACCTGCTGGTCACGTTTCTTTTGATGCAGCCCAGGATACAGTTGACTTTCTGGGCTGCAAGCACACATTACCAGCTCATGTTCAGCTTCTCATCAGTCAAAACTCCCAAGTCCTTCTCCTCAGGGCTGCTCTCAATCCATTCTCCACCCAGACTGTTTCTGTGCTTGGGATTGCCCCAGCCCAGATGTAGAACCTTTCACTTGGCCTTGTTAAACCTCATAAGGATTGCACAGACCCAACTCTCAAGCCTGTCCAGGTCCCTCTGGATGGCATCCCTTCCCTCCAGTATGTCAACTGCACCACACAGCTAGGTGTCATCCACAAACATGCTGAGGGTGCATTTAATTCCACTGTCCATGTCGCTGACATGGGCATGTTAAACAGTGCTGGTCCCAGTACTGATCCCTGAGGAACACCACTCATCACTGATCTCCAGCTGGACACTGAGCCATTGAACACAACACTTTGAGTGTGACCATCCAATTCCTTACCCACTGAGTGATCCATTTGTCAAATCCATGTCTCTCCAATTTAGAAACAAGGATATTACTGGGGACAGTGTCAAATGCTTTGCATAAGTCCAGGTAGATGATGTTAGTTGCTCTTCCCCTATCCACCAATGCTGTAACCCCATCTTAGAAAGCCACCAGATTTGTAAGGCACGATCTGCCCTTATTAAAGGCATGTTGGCTGTCATCAAGCACCTCCTGATTTTCCATGTGCCTTAGCATATTTTCCAGGAGGATCCGTTCCATGATCTTGCCAGGCACAGAGGTGAGATTGACTGGTCTGTAGTTCCCCGGCTCTCCCTTTTTTCCCTTTTTAAAAATGGGAGTCATGTTTCCCCTCTTCCAGTCAGCGGGAACTTCACTGGACTACCACGACTTCTCAAATATAATGGATAGTAGCTTAGCAACTTCATCTGAAAGTTCCCCCAGGACATATGGATGCATCTCCTCAGGTCTCATGGATTTGTACATCTTTACGTTACTTAAATGGTCTTGAACCTGATCTTCTCCTACAGTGGTTTGTTCTTCATTCTCCCAGTCCTTGCCTTTGACTTCTGGGACTTGAGCTATATGCCTAGAGCACTTGCAGGTGAAGACTGAAGCAAAAAAGCCACTGAGTACCTCAACCTTCTCTGTATCCTGGGTAACCACATCCCCCATTTCCTTCCAGAGAGGTCCCTACAATTTTCCTACTTTCCCTTTTATCACTTTTATTACATACGTCTAGAAGTCTTTCTTGTTGCCCTTGATGTCCCTAGCCAAATTCAATTCTAGTAGGGCCTTAGCTTTCATAACCTGATCCCTGGTTTCTCAAATGTTTTCTCTGTATTCCTCTCAGGCTATCCACCCTTCCACCCTCTGTACGCCTCCTTTCTCTGCTTGAGTTTGGTCAGGAGCTCGCTATTTATCAATGCAGGCCTCCTGGTGCTTTTTTCTGACTTCCTCTTTTTTGGGATGCATAACTCTTGAGCTTGGAGGAGGTGATCCGTGAATATTAACCAGCTTTCTTGGGCCCCTCTTCCCACCAGGGCTTTATCCCATGGTACTTTACCAAGTAGATCCCTAAAGAGGCCAAAGTCTGCTATCCCAAAGTCCAGGATAGCAAGCTTACTGTGCTCCCTCCTCACTGCCTTTGGGATCCTAAAATCCACTATTTCATAGTCACTGCAGCCAAGGCTGCCCTTGATTTTCACATCCCCCCCCCAGCCCCTCTTTGTTGGTGAGAATGAGGTCCAACATAGGTCCTCTCTTCATTGGCTCCTTTATCACTTGGAAAAGGAAGTTAACATCAATGCATTCCAGGAACCTCCTGAATTGCCTATGCCCTGCTCTGCTGTCCCTCCAACAGATATCGGAGTGGTTGAAGTCCCCCATGAGGACCAGGGCTTGTGAACATCAGGATGCTTCTATCTGTCTATAGAGGCCCTCATCTTCTTGGACTTCTTGATCAGATGGCCTGTAGCAGACCCCCACTACAATGTTACCTGTACCTGCCCTCCCTTTAATCCTGACCCGCAAGCTCTCTGTCAGCTCCTCATCCATGCCCAGGCTGAGCTCCATGTATTCCAGCTGCTCACTGATGTAAAGGGTGATGCCCCCTCTTTGCCTCCCCTGCCTGTCCTTCCTCAAGAGCCTGTATCCTTCCATCCTAACACTCCAGTCATGGGAGCCATCCCACCATGTCTATATAATGCTAATGAGGTCATAGCTCTGAAGGTGTGTGTACAACTCTAATTCCTTGTTTATTCTCCACGCTGTGTGCGTTAGCATAGATATTTACGTTGGGCCCATTATGAAGCTGACTTACTGGCTGGAGTGCCTGCAATTCCTTTGTGCTGCTCCTCAGGTGCTCTCCCACTGACCTGTGATCCTTCTCCAGGCTCTGGGCATCTATTGCTGACACTGGCACCTAACTGGGAGGAGTGGGATGGACTGAGGTTCTCCTTTCCCCAGCAACTCTAATTTAAAGCCCTTTTTACCAGCTTGGCAAGCCTATGACCAAAGATACTTTTCCCCTTCTATGATAGGTGGACCCCATCAGCCCCCAGCAGACCAGATTTCTCAAAGTGAATTCCATGGTCTAAGTAGCTCAATCCCTGTCTGTAGCACCAGTCTGGTAACCACCTGTTGATCTGCCAGATTTGACTGGCCCTTTCAATCCCTTTCCTTTGACCAACAGGACTGATGAAGAAACTACCTGTGCTCCTGATTCCTTTATTGCCGCTCCCAGGGGCAGCTCTGTAATCTCTCTTGATACTCCTCAGACTTCTCCTGGCTGCAACACCTCTGCATGGACTGATATAAAATAGTATATGAACTAATGTAAATTGTACATGGGTGTTTGTTGGATGGAGATACTTTTCACCTAGTCACCAGACAGGAGAACCATGTAACACCACACCTCATTCACTCAGAGTTGACATTCAAACACAGGAATTGATACCTGGCCCATCAAAGTTATATTTGCTTCCTTAAGGAAATGAGTGTTTCAGTTGGAGGAATGGTAAAAGAAACTACTAACAAAAGTATATGTCAATAAGGCAGAAAGAACTGAAGGAGAACAAGTAAATCTATCCTAATGACATTCATGGAAAGAGACTAGTCGCAAAGCTAACAATCCCACCAAGAAGCATTTCTCTTTCTTAAAGTGAACCTGAACTGCATGTAAAAAGTATAATCTTCTACGTAATGCATATGGCCATAGAGATACCTTTCAGTTTTATCTTGATGTCAGAAAATAAAGCTGCTTTTTTTTTTCTTTATCTTAGTGATTAGGTTTTATAAATTTACAAAATAGGCAGCATAGTAACAAACATTTTTTTCCCCACTTTTTTATTTTACTATTTTATTGGATTTTTTGTTTTGAACAGATTTGAGCTAAGGGGGATTGCCAGGATTTTTCATCCAGTACTGCTTAGCAGATTTATAAGTGGTATTGCAACATGCTAACAAGTGCTCTATCTCCTCAGAATAATTTCCAGAACAACTTAAGTACAACAAAACAGTCCCTCCTTGGAAAATACCGGAATCAGCTTCAGAGCTAGCAGGTCCAGGGTCCAGAATTGAGGACGTGTTTTTCAGTGACTATAAAACACAGCTTTGCACCGGGGAATCTGAAGCATTCCCAAGGAGCTTGTTTTAGATCTCTTTCTTGACAGATGGATAAAGATCTGCTTAATGCATTTCTAAGATCATGGGTTTAATGAATACATCTAGTAGTTCTGACTGGTTAATTCTCTTGACACCATCTCCATTTAAGAAACATAGTGAATCATGCAGGAATTCAACACACTAACTTATAGCACAGATGTAGCACATCTGTCAGAACAAATGTGACCTGCCTAGGAAACACCAGAAATTTAGGGAGATCACATGAGTAAAAACAGTGTGGATGACAGTCAGAAGAGGCATGGAGAGTATTTTATTATATTATGTAGTACAGGCATCTGCTCATAATCATGAAATATGATCGTACAGACTAAAGCAGTGGATTTATGGTAGGTATGGAGTGCCTGGAAAGCAGATGATTTGGCAAGGAAAGCTGAAGAGATATGCAACAAAAGTCATATGCAAAAAAAAAAAAAAAAAAAAAAAAGAGTCAATAAAAGAACAATTATTGAGTGTTATTGTCTTTGGACTAAGCAATTCTCCAAGACAAAGGACTATTATTTTTTGTGTTTGAGTTAAGAATAAATGTCTGTTGATATGTTTAGCAAATTCATATTGTGAACTCATTTCCACAAAACCTTAGAAAAATGGACCAATTTAACAACACAAAAAACTGCCCTCTCACATTAAGGAAACACAGCTTATGCCACAGTTAATGTATTTGTAGGCACCTCCCTATGTGACAGCTGAATTTTGATGTAGAATTGTTTACCTGTGCTCTAAGAAGTCTGCAGTCATGAAAGATTTCTAGCAGAAACAGCAAAAGCATGCCAATAACTTACGCGTGATTGTCAATAACGCTTAATGATCATTTATATCATACTACTGAAACACGTCATCAAATACTAAATGCTATAAATGCTTCAAATGTTTAAAGAGGAATGTGAATTTCTGACCATTTTTAAACAGTGAATTCAGAAGACCAGTAGTCACACAGTTCCACTAAGGAATTCCTGTACAATCATTAATCAAAATCATATTCTTTTAAGTAACTTATACTTCACCTGTTATAATTAGACTGCAGTTTACACAAAGGACAAAAAATTGTTTGTGAACCAACTACTACTGAATTTGAGATAACAATGAAGCACATTCCCTACATAAAAATTACCAGAAAAGCAGCAGAAGTATTGTTGCTTACTAGTGAACTCCCTGTTAAATAAAATAAAATAAAATAAAATAAAATAAAATAAAATAAAATAAAATAAAATAAAATAAAATAAATAAAATAAAATAAAATAAAAGCACGATTTTAAACTGCACTAAACTGTCAGTGAAAGGCTGGCATAGGCAAAGTTTCCAACAGGTAGCAAGAATTCAGATAGGAATTAAAAAAGGGAGAGGAGAGGAGAGGAGAGGAGAGGAGAGGAGAGGAGAGGAGAGGAGAGGAGAGGAGAGGAGAGGAGAGGAGAGGAGAGGAGAGGAGAGGAGAGGAGAGGAGAGGAGAGGAGAGGAGAGGAGAGGAGAGGAGAGGAGAGGAGAGGGGAGGAGAGGGGAGGGGAGGGGAGGGGAGGGGAGGGGAGGGGAGGGGAGGGGAGGGGAGAGGAGAGGAGAGGAGAGGAGAGGAGAGGAGAGGAGAGGAGAGGAGAGGAGAGGAGAGGAGAGGAGAGGAGAGGAGAGGAGAGGAGAGGAGAGGAGAGGAGAGGAGAGGAGAGGAGAGGAGAGGAGAGGGCAGAGAAGGGCAGGGCAGGGCAGGGCAGGGCAGGGCAGGGCAGGGCAGGGCAGGGCAGGGCAGGGCAGGGCAGGGCAGGGCAGGGCAGGGAAGGGAAGGGAAGGGAAGGGAAGGGAAGGGAAGGGAAGGGAAGGGAAGGGAAGGGAAGGGAAGGGAAGGGAAGGGAAGGGAAGGGAAGGGAAGGGAAGGGAAGGGAAGGGAAGGGAAGGGAAGGGAAGGGAAGGGAAGGGAAGGGAAGGGAAGGGAAGGGAAGGGAAGGGAAGGGAAGGGAAGGGAAGGGAAGGGAAGGGAAGGGAAGGGAAGGGAAGGGAAGGGAAGAAGCTGCATATATAAAGGCTCAAATAGTCATTGAAAAGACAAAAAAAAAAAAAAAAGACATTGCACTTTTTCAGCATTTCATCACAGACTACAGTGTTTACAGGCACTAATTCTATTCTCCACAGTAGAAGTTTCCTTTGGATTTAAAGCCCCAGAATTAACATTAGTATTTTTTAGAGATTCATCTCTCACAGAGATGGTTTCTGTGAAACGTAAAGGCAAGATACGAAACAAAATTCCAGACACAGTGCTGAGATATTAATTAGGACACATTTTTATAAACACACACCAAAATAAATTCTCTTCTTTCCTCGCACACCTTAACATTACCTTGGTTAACAGTAAAGTGTACATAAATTTTCTTGTAATTGCATTGTTAAATTATTTCTCCAGAACAGTCTGAATGACTGAAGCAAGAAAATAAATGTATATTTTAGATTTCTTTTATCTGCTTTCAAACCACAGGGCTGTTTGCATATCCCCCTCTTTAGCCAACTCTTATAGCTTAATGAATAAAACATCATAAACCACAGACTGACCACAAGGTACTTGAAACTGCACCAAGGTTTTTTCATTTGTTTTTTTAAATGGTGAAGTCTCATCTGCATGCACACAGCTTTCTATTTCTTAATTAATATGGCAGTCTATAGTAAGAAGATTCATTCCAATTCTCAGAACGTGGAGCTCCTATGTTTATCCCTATACCCACACTTTTGAGATTTGGTCTGGATTTGCACTCCCTAGCATTACTCTTTTGCTATGGCCACTCTCAGATTTCCAGGAATTCCTTTACTTTTGCAGCCAGCAAGTTGTTTAGTTCTACTTTTGCTATTCAGAAAAATGCTATGAGATCTACTTCAACAAAAGGAATCAAATTATAATTTTATGAGCACTTTACACATTCTAAGAAAGCACCCCTTCTGCTCTGTAAAAAAAATAAAATAAAATAAAAAATTAAATGCATTGGTGTAGTAGGATAAGGTAAAAAGTGTTCCAGAGGCTTCATGTGAACTTCACCAAAATTAGAGAAACACCAACATGCAAATATCTTCACTTATTTTAACACTCTTTTGCTGTTTCTTTAGAACAACAGATGTAATCTTCAATGAAAACGCTTCTGATTAGCAGTGAGAATCTTCTCCAAAAATTAAAATCAACTCAAAGTAAGTGTAAATGTTTGTAAGTCTAATTCAGAATTTATAGCGAACTAGAATCCCAAATGTTTGGGTCTGAATAAACATATTTTGGAACTGAAGCACAATTATGTGATTATGAATAAAACAATTTCTGCTTCCAAACTTTATTTTATGGTACATTGTGTCTAAACTTTTTTTTTTTTCTTGTTGTCATTGTAATAGTCATGAGGACCAGATGACAGAAATAGTAATGTAATCCTCAGTGGTATGCAAACTGATTACAGTACATTAACGTTTTACATATATCTAACTGATGTAGTTCTATCACTGTGTCTGATTTTTGAGTTTAGGCCACTACATTTACACACTCAAAGTGAGATATCTCAGGTAAAATCTTATAAATAAATGAAAATAAATGTATTTCACTTCCAAAACTGTATCAGTTTCACATTTTAGGAAGTGTCTTTCAAATATTGCTTAGGAAGAACTAGAAATTAAATTATGTGTGCCATAATTTCTCTCACAAAGTGCACAAAGTACTACAGTAAGTTAAAACTTCTAGTATTTTTTATGATATCAGAAGCATAGCTACTGCAAATTATTGGTGTTTGCATGCAGTTCTCAGCACTAACACAACTATGCTAAATCCCACAGCTCAGGGAAACAGGCCCCCAGTATAATAGACATTTTATGAAGAACAAGATAGTTATGCAGCAACAGCACTCAATTGATCTTGGTCCCTGATCTACTAGGCTGTACATTCAGCCATGCCATAATCTCCCATCCATTTTCAGGCATGTACTCATCCTAGATACTCTTTAACAACTGAATTGCTGTGTAGCCTTTCGTTCTTCCACAGCCTTCTAAATTCAATCTCCTTGGACGTGATTGTGTTGCCTGCACTGGTACTGTCACCACTACATTGTTTTACTGGCATTTCACAGACATGGAAAGGGGAAAATTGAGATCAGTTTCATGAAAACCAAAATAAGATATATTTGATCTATGTGTTCATAATACGTTAAATTTCAGAGTTGTCTCTATACACTATTTCAGGAGCTTATCCCTTTGGAAATGTTTGAAATGAAGTGGGAGTTTCCTTATCTTTCCCTTTTGATTGCTCCCTCCTCTCTTTTTCTCTTTGTCTCAACTAATACAGTGCTTGTATTGAGGCTTGCTGTAGTATGAGCCTGATTTTGATGCACAGTCTTCCTCCTTTGGGATATAGAGGAGGACTGTTTCTCAGGGGACAGAGCAGTGCTCTGTCCTCCTTTTGACTCCATGTGATTTTTCAAATATGGGAGGAAGACAATACCCTTCTTTGTGAGATTTTATATCTCTTTATGTTTTAGCTTTTTTCTTGCTCTGAAGTCTTCTTTCTAGGTCTGCGTATCTTGAGAAAAGTAGCCAGAAATATGGATTACATGGATTTGAACACACAACTGGCATAAGAATGATATTTAACTAGTTCTTCCTCTTTTTTACTCATTACAGTACTCCATTCATCCCTTGGAGCATAAAGAAAAACCATTATATTTAAATAATTACTTTTTTTTCCTACACATTAACTACATGTCACAGAAAGGCTATAACTTGCTTTATATTAGAAAGGGGAACTAAAAAGTTGCTCTCAATGAAAGAGAATTATTATACTTCAAGGCTGTTTTTTGTTGTTGTTGTTGTTACTCAATTCCAGCCTGCATGAAAACAGATATTATCTAAAGAGCCTAATCTTTGTTTGTTCAGCTCAAATCAACAGATATAATTAATTTGATATTTATTTCATAGAAACCAATTGAAATTAGACTAACAACTGTGTCTTCCTTCCCCATTTCATATCCACTCCACTTCTAACTTCTCTAGGAAATCCAGCAAAGCTACAGGCTACTGGGCAAGCACAGAGAATAAAATGAGTACATTTACTGCATAGAAGGAAAACTATAACCTCCTTACATCCAGCTTACTGAAAAGTAAAATATTAACAATAAGACTTACAAGAACAATCACCAGTAGTTCTATGACACTAAAAAAAAAAAAAAATTAATAACATATCATCCATCAGATCTACCTGAGGAGCATTCAGCAAAATAAGCAGCTGGATAAGTATGACACTACCATAAAATTTTGTGCTATTAGGGATAAAGGGGGTTACACTGTGGTAAATTATGGAATCGGGGTTGCAATAATAGGAATCAGGGAAGAATTCGTCAACTGCAGCACATACTAGCCTATCTCCTTCTTCAGCAAGTCCCCTTTTCCTGTCTCTAACTGCCCATGAAAGCTTTATAAAAATGGGGGGCAGATGGTCAAAACAAGCTTGACCATTTGTGTAATTTGAAAGTCATTGCAGCACAACTAATGAATTTTTATTACACTCCCAACTGCTGAAATCATAAAATTGATGTATGTTCCCCCAAAGCCTTCATGTTTTATTTTTATCTTGTTAGCAAATTTGGACAGATTGTTTGTTTTAGGTTTCATCTTTTCCTTCCCGGAATACAGACCAATAGAGTGATCCTTTTTTTGTAATTTCTTCATATGACCATTCACGTTGCACAAAACTTCTAAACCTAGTATGCCTTCATTTGTCATATTTTATGTATGCTAATATCAGTATGAATCATATACAGCTGCAAACACATACAAGACTGTAAATGCTCGTAGAATGTCAGCACAACTTGCCTTTATGAGACAACTGTTATTTCATCACATCTGATGCATGTGAGTTGTCACTGTAACAGCAAAGTGTTGTATGTTGTATAGAAATAATGACTGACTTCTGGAAAAAAGGATAGCATACACAGTAACGTCCTGTAATGTCCATACATGCTCCACATTTTAACACACTCAAAATCATGATGAAATTACCTGCAAGCATACTGTCTAAAACTTACCACAGGTATGCTGATATTCAGTTTTTTTGTTATTTAGACACTGTCTGTATCCTAAACTAATAAACTGATTGGTTTGACAACTAAAATAATCAATATATATTTTGACAGAATTCAAACTAATGGTAACACACTAAATAAACCAAAAAGAAAAATCTTTACAAGGAGAGTGTTGACAACATTTGTCATTTAAACCCTTCTTGGCAATAGCTCAGCTTGTTAACAGGCAATGAAAGACTGCTCTATTAAGCTCAGGGTGATGCTAAAACGGCTTCATACAAGATGATAGCAATTTTCCTTACCACCAAGTGAGGCTGCCTGTTGAGAAAGGCTGTGGCACACTGCAGGTCTTTGCTATTCATAGGTATCGATTGTAATGAGCATGACATTTTATTACTATCTAGTATTATACTGAGTTACACAAACCGCTATGCTTTTATTAGGGGATCATATAAAAGGGAGTCATATAAAAATGACTTAGACTACTCCTTAGTTTAAAAGCATTTCCTTTTAATTTTAACTGAAGCAATATTCCATACAAATAATAAAATAGATTACATAATCCTTTGTTTTTACTTTAAAGCCAGTCTCTGAAAAGGATATGATTCCATAAACACTACCTTTTAGAGTTTACCTATCAGTTTCATCAATAAAGTGTTTTTCCTAATGAAAACTATGTGCTAAGTGAAATTCTGAATTCTTGGCATCTGTCCAATGAGTGGGAACCTGGCTTCAGTAAATATTGCAAGACACCCCTAATGAGACATAAAGGAATAAAAAAGAACAACAGAAAAAATGTCCAGCAACAGAGGGGGAAATGTAAATCTGTTTAATTTCCAGAGGAGTAGAGAAAATCATCATCTCAGCTCTTTGAACTCATTTTGCATTCTGCAGACTCCAGACATCATACTGCACAGTAGTACTTTTTATATGGGTATCAGTGTTGCTGTTCTGACATAAATCTCTATTGAAGGGATGTTTTAAACTCCCTAGTTTAAATATCCTGCTAGCCAAAACCTGATAAATGCAGGACATGGGAACAAGCTCTATTCTATTTCGTATGGCAGTTAAATTATACTGTCGAGATAATCCTCTCTGCTAGAGGTGGGAGATCTCTGATAAAAGCAAACCTCTAAATGAAGTTCCTGTGGAACACCTTCGTAATCAGTCTGTTGAAAGACCTCAGATGTTAGGTGTCTTAGCTGATGCTGTGGCTGCAGCTCTGCCCTCTTCCACACCTAGAAGATCTGAAAGAGATTTTTGCTTTAACTTTTTCTGCATTGGCAGAAATTTTCTTCTTCCAGACAGTACAAAGTAGACATGCAATGAATTCTGCTGTAGGTTATTTCTCCTTGGCCATATGCATTTATGAGATCTTGTCAAGGGTGCTTTCATCCTGTACACACCAAACATCCTCCTCCTTCTATCACAGTGCAGATTTCTGACTCATGGGAGGGATACCACTAAACTCACAATGAAAGTGAACTGTTTTCTGGAGAAAGCTTCAACATCCGTGCATTCAGAGAGCTATCCTAAAATACAAACCCTCGTTTTCTCTAAAACACAATGCTTGTTTATTTGCTTGTTTAATAAACAGTGGCCTGTTTGGATAGTACCTTTGTACAATTTTGAAGGACTGTGTTGCGTTATAACTGTGATACTGCCATTTCACTTCAGTCAAATTCCATTTGATTTTAACAGAATCAGACCTGTGTAAAACTGTTGTAAGGAGAATGTGAAAGAGGGCTGAGTTATCTACATAGACTAAAAAGGTTCATAGACAATCTCAGTCTTCATATTGCTGGATATATATGTTGGGTTCTTCATTCCCCGGGGAGCAAGGTGACACTTTGCACTTAGGACTACTTACAGAGTTTTCGTTAAGTCATCACTGTGTATAAATAAGTATAGTCTTGTGATCAGTAAATAAGATTTTTCTTTCTCATTATATTCTTGTAACCTTTTTGGGTCAAAGAAAGATACACACACTTTTCCTCAGAGCAATTCATGTCCTAACATTCTCCTCTAATAGTACAGCATTCTTAGCCATCTACCCCTCCAGCTCCAGTGACTCAAGCAGTTGCCTAAAGTAAATTTGAGGATGAATCTGGCCTGTGTTGCCAACTCTTAAGAGCTCCTGTCTCTCATTAAGCATGTAGGTTTGGTACCAACATTAGATCTTACAATATTAATACATACAGAAAAGGGAATAACAGCATTTTTCCATAGTTAAAGAAGACGACTAGGAGCCAAAAATCCTGAGAAGTAGTTTTTGATTTGCCATTCATTCTGGGTATTCTTTCTCTTCCTCACTGCAAAAATAACTTATTTCCAGGTTTTTTTTTTTCAGTAAAAACAACTTTCCATCCCCCCAATTTTTTTTTTTACTTTTTTTTTTTTTTCTGCTATTTTAGGTCACTTGCCATGCCCAAAATTTAAACTACTAGTAATCCTTATATTGCCCAGGATCTATGTAAATTTAACCATGTTACCTGTTAGGATCATGTGTTTTCATTGCCATCTCCAAGCACTGTCTCCAGGTGAGCAGCAGCTCTTGCTACACAGCTTCTGCTTCATTTCTGCCTGGGACACAGCTAAGATAAATGGCAGTTTCTTTAAAAGTCCAGTTTTCTTACTGCAGAAACCCCAGATTCCTTTGCTAAAGACTTTTCAAATATCTCTAAAGATACAGAAATTCTGCCAAGTTAGTGTATACCACAGCCCACAGTATTAAACTGATCAGCTGTGTCTTCTTTAAAAATACACCTTCAGCATTATTAGCATTAGAGAATTGGCTATATACAGCAGCTTTTCTTCCTATGGTGTTATTTCTATTGTATAACGTATGCTTGCACAATTGTTTTAATTTGAATCTACAGAAATACATGCTGCATAGCAGCGAGCAGATCAACCTCTGTTTTTTAATAAAGGAACACACTGACGATTAAAATTCCTGGTGACAGGTGAATTACTGTTAAAATCTATGATTGATTTCTAGCAGAAAGATCTGGAGCAGCAGGGAGTAGAGCAGCTAGCAGAAAGCTTTAATAAAAATCAAGGTAATAAACCTTTTGCAAATATCAATTTTAATTATTTTTTAAATTGCCTTTTTTCTCTTCCATCTCTTTCATATGGCCTAATCATGTGAAAAGTTAATCATATTTTATAATAAAAAACGTTTATTGTTCTGTTTTTTCATCACCTTTAGTGGAGTTTTTCAACAATATAAGCCATTACACTAAAATGGGAATTTCTTCAGCCATCCGTGCACTCAGATGTTTTATATGTTTTATAGTTAAACTATTTCAACTATTTCACATCGGTAAAGGCTTTTTTTTTTCTTTTTTTTTCTTTTTTTTCTTTTTTTTTCTTTTTTTTTTTTCCACAGGAACTGCAGATTCCCAAGCACAATTTTGCAAAATATTTTAATTTCTAAAGTCCTTTATATAATTTTTAATAGTATCTGTATAATTACTGGCCAATCTCTTTGCTCTGATAGGCTTCTTTACTTAGACTATTTGAACTATTTGCAAACAATAAAAGAAGCAAATCAACTTGAGTCTTCTCAGTTAAAGCAGAGAAGTTCCTAAGATGCTTAAAGAAGTTGTAGAAATGAAGTGCAAAGCAAAGATGCAGCTGAAAAGTTTCCTTCAAATTCTTAGAAGACCAATGCCACAGATCATTCATGTTCATCTCATACTCTTCCTCTCCCACAGGTTGAAGGGGATTTTGGCAAGAAAAAGCTTTCAAGATACTTTTATGTGGGCTGAGAGTTACAGACCACTGCATCTTCATTTTTAGAGGTGAAAGGCGTAGCAAATTGTGAAAAGTGATTCATTTAATGGAAGAAAAAGTGCCATGACGGCCACTAAAATGTGGCACTCACAGCAGGGGAATATCTGGGTGCTTATAATTTTCTGGGTGCTTGTAAGTTTCACTCAACCCTCTCTGTTTTCAAAAGAGCTTTTAGTTTACATTGTATTAATCTTCAAATGGATGTTAATGAAGAAGAATGAACTCTGCGACGACTGGAACTGATCAGCTCTAATTTGCGCCATGCCATGAATAGAGGGTATTTTAAAAAGTGTGTCACAGTCAGGAATTTAATTCCATCTACTTTTATTTATTTATTTCCTAAAAGTATTTACTGATCTTTTTCAAGTTTTACTGCCATTATTATGACCACTACAGTTTAACTCCAGAAGTGACTGACCTGCTCAGAGACAGATAAGGAGTAACTCCAAGTAAATGTTTCATGGTTACTCTGTCTTCTGCAGGGTTTACAGAAATTATTTAGTAGTTTGATATAATTTTTTATATATTTATTTTTATATATTTATATATATTTTTTTTCCACAACAAATAAGTTCGTCCTAGATTGGACATGGAGCCAGCTGACCAAAGGACAATTGATAAATTGTATCTGTAATACATATGAAATACATGTTTTGTGTATGGGACCACACAGATGCAGAGTAGTTTCTTGTGAAGGAAGGCCACTTATTTTACATAAATATACAGATAGTGATTTTATACTCACCAAATAATGCATTTTATATTCTTACTCTCAGTTCAGCTGATTTGACTTTTAAATTCACATATCTTATTAGCAGTGGCTGAGAATCATGGGTTATAGCCCCTTTTCTGACACATGACCAAGGCTGCAGCACACATGCAGTACTGCAGTGGTTAGCACTGTTACCTGTTCTGACCATGTGTGATACCCAGAGCTTATATAGGCCCAGAAGGAGTACGTTCAGTGGGGTGCCACTGTCGGCATGATTCAGCTGGACCAGCATCCTCCCTTCCCGACTCAGACAGCTCGCAGGAACTGGATGTGACTGATTTGATGGAATAAGTTAAATATCTTTGCAGATCTCAAAAATTAGTGAACCTGGCCTCACCATCCTGTGCTACACACTCAAAGGACAGATAAATAACTAAATAAATAAAAGAGAAAGAAAAGAAAGAAAAAGAAAGAAAGAAAGAAAGAAAGAAAGAAAGAAAGAAAGAAAGAAAGAAAGAAAGAAAGAAAGAGAAAGAAAGAAAGAAAGAAAGAAAGAAAGAAAGAAAGAAAGAAAGAAAGAAAGAAAGAAAGAAAGAAAGAAAGAAAGAAAGAAAGAAAGAATGAAACTTCATCCTCTACCCTGTAACTTGAGATTGTACAAGGGAGAAAATTTGCTATTTACAGAATTAGTTTATCAGAACTGTTTTTTGTTTGTTTGTTTATTTTTGTTTTTTAATAGTAAAAGCTGTTGTACATATTAGCTCAGTTTGATGTTGCATTGTTTAGTGGTAGACAGAGATAATACAAAACATAATGTAATTTACCGCTTCATTTCTTCATAAAGTCTACCCAGAAATATTTATTGCTCTATGTAACAGTAGAGGAGTTTAGCAAAATGAGTTAAGTAGGGAGTCTGCAAAACTATAAATAATGCTCTATGCTTCCCTAAATAATATTTTATTCTCTAGTGAGTGAAATATCAGAAGATTCTTTTTTGATTATGCATCTGCCCTGACTTACGTCTAAGACATCTAAGCTTGAGTTAGTCACCCTGCACTAGATTTATATATTTTCATCCTTTGACAAAATGGACTGCTCAGTCTGCTCTGCCTGTGGACTTTGACAAGAAAAACTTGAGTGAGTGTATTTTTCAGCTTATTATTATTTTGCTCGTTTCTTCTCAAATGTCAAGTCACAAAAGTTGATTAAAACTAAGAGATTTTAAGAACAAAATGACAATAATACTTTATGGGCTTTGTCTCCTTTCTGACATCTTCATTTACAAAAGCACAATTCTGTTACTTAAGCAAAAAAAAAAAAAAAAAAAAAAAAAAGAAAGAAAGAAAGAAACCTGTACATACACTTGCTCACACACACAGAATTGTAGACCTCTTTTCAGACAATGGAGAGACAGAATGGAGAGAGAGAATACATAACCTTTCTAGCTTCTGATTAACATGATTTGTAATAGTCTTTGCCTCTCTAGTACCGTACAGCAATCCCCTTAATCATTTGCCAGATATGAATTTGGGGGATGAATCTGTTTCTTTTTCCTTTTCAATGCCAGTTCTGGTAAACACATTTCTCTTTCAATACCTGTAATGGAAAGGTAGATATTTTAACTATTTTGATTAATATGCAGTTTGGGACACAACTTTGTAGAAGTACTTTGTAGAGTACTGCACTGTGACACACAGTAGACACAAGTCAACCTTATGTTAGCAACCTTTGTTCAGTATTCTGCTGCATAGTGCAGACCTACCTTTAGCTATTCTTATAGAAATGGATGGAATTCAGACAAAAGTGTACACTTCTCAATTCATTAGAGATTGTAAATGACAGAAGAAGATGAATGCTAACCTCAAAGGTTAAAAGGAGTAACTTCACAGGCAGACCTCAAGCTTCACTGAAGACTTTTCCAAAACAGAAATTCAAAACATATTTTCAAGCAGAAATGAATTTGGGCAGTCGAAAAGATGATAGTTTCAGAATGATATGAGAAAGAGAGAATAAAAACAAGGAGGTAGATAGAAAAACAACCTGTAATCAAAAGATAAAAACTTCCAGTGACTACCATCATAGTTCCATTTGATTTAAGATTATTTGAACCTACTGCCCACTGACAAGTGCTCAGTATGAAAGAAGTTGGTCCTGAACAAAGCACACAATTGTGAAGGTTAAAAAATTATTTTGAAGCTATACAGTTTAGTTTCAAGATAAAACTATTTATTTATTTATTTATTTATTTATTTTATGCGTAGGTTTTCACTAATTTTAATGGATTACTTGATTCAGCAACTTCAAAAAAGTCCCACAGCAAACATCAAAGGATACTACATGCAGTTTTCAGTTTGCACAATAAGGATGCAGAGCCATCCCCAGACCTAAATTCCATCCCCATATGCTTATACAGAACATATTTCTTTAAATCTAGCTACCTTAATGCCAACCTCTCTTCATAGAACCATAGAACCATAGAATGGTTTGGATTGGAAGGGATCTTAAAGATCACAACCAGTTCCAACCCCCCAGCCATGGGCAGGGACACCTCCCTTTAGACCAGGTTACCCAGGACCTCATCCAACCTGGTCTTGAACACCTCTGGGAAGGGGCATCCATGGCCTCTCTGGGCAACCTCTTCCAGTGCCTTGCCACCCTCTGAATGAAGAATTTCCTCCTAACCTCTAATCTAAATCTCCCCTCTTTTAGTTTAAAACAATTCCTCCTTGTACTGTTGTTATCCGACCAAGCAAAAAGTTGCTCTCCGTCTTTTTTATAGGCCCTCTTAAGTATTGAAAAGCTGCAATGAAATCACCCCTGAGACCTCTTCTTCAGGTTGAACACCCCCATCTTTCTCAGTCTTTCTTCATAGGAGAGGTGCTCTACCCCTCTGATCAGTTTCATGGCCCTCCTTTGGACCCGCTCTAACAGGTCCATAATGTTCTTCTGCTAGGGCCCCCAGACCTGGATGCAGTACTCCAAGTGGGGTCTTGGGCAGAGCAGAAGGGGACAATCACCTCCCTCGACCTGCTGGCCACTCCTCTTTTGATGCAGCCCAGGATGCAGTTGGTCTTCTGAGCTGAAAGCACTCACTGCTGGCTCATGTCAAGCTTTTCATCCACCAGTATCCCCAAGTTCTTGTCCTCAGAGCTGCTCTCAGTGAGTTCTCCATCCAGTCTGTACTCATACATGGGATTGCCCCAACCCAGGTGTAGCACCTTGCACTTTGACTTGTTGAACCTCATTACGCTTACACAGGCCAACTTTTCTCACTTTTCCAGGTCCCTTTGGATGACATCCGTTCCTTCTATCAACTCTACCACTCAGCTTATTGTCATCAACAACCCCATGCAGCGCTACAGGCTTGGGGGAGAGCGGCTCGAATGCTGGGCAGAGGAAAAGGATCTGAGGGTGCTGATTGATGCTTGCCTTAACATGAGCCAGTAGTGTGCTCAGACAGCCAAGAAGACCAATGGCATCTTGGCTTGTATCAGGAACAGTGTAGCCAGCAGGACCAGGGAGGTGATTGTTCCCCTGTACTCAGCTCTGGTGAGGCCACACCTTGACTACTGGGTTCAGTTTTGGGCCCCTCATTGCAAGAGTGGCTGAGGGAACTGGGTTTGTTTAGTCTGGAGAAGAGAAGGCTCAGGGGAGACCTTATTGCTCTCTATAGCTACCTACTATAGGAAGTTGTGGGGAGCTGCGGGTCAGCCTCTTCTCACAGATAACTAGTGATATGACTAGAATGTCCTCAAGTTGCACCAGAGAAGGTTTAGGTTGGAAATTAGGAGACATTTTTTTCTCCAAAAGAGTAGTCAGGCATTGGAATGGGTTGCCCAGGGAAGTGGTCGAGTTACCATCCCTGGGGGTGTTCAAGAAAAGGTTGGACCTGGTGCTTAGGGACATGGTTTAGTGGGTGATATTGGTAGTAGGGTGATGGTCGGCCAGATGATCTTGAAGGTTTTTTACAACCTTAGTGATTTTATGATCTGCAAACTTTCTGAGGGTGCACTTGAACCCACTATGTCATTGATAAAAATATTAAACAGTATAGGTCCCAAGACGGTGTCCCCTGAGAGACACCACTTTTCACCAGCCTCCACCTGGATGTACAGCCATTGACAGAACTGTCTTGGAGCAGCCTTCAAACCAATTCCTTATCCACTGAATGGTCCACCCTTCAAATCCATCTCTCTCCAATTTGGTATGGCTCTTCAAAGGCCTTGCAGAAGTCCCATTAGATGACATTGGTTGGTCTTCCCTTGTCAGCTGAGGAAGTCACTCATCATAGAAGGCCACCAGATTGGTCAGGCACAATTTGCCCTTGGTGAAGCCAAGCTGGTTGTCTTGGATGACCCCTTTGTCTTGCACATGCCCTGACATTGCTTCCAGGAGGATCTATTCCATGATATTTCCTGGCACAGAGGTGAGGCTCATTGGTCTGTAGTTCCCCAAGTATTTATTCCTTTCTACCTTCTTTAAAAATGGGAATGTTGTTTCCCTTTTTCCAGTCACCATGGACTTCTGACTTCCATGACTTTTCAAATATGGTAGAGAGAGGCTTGGCAACTGCATCAGCCAGTTCCCTCAGGACCCTGGGATGAATGTCATCAAGCCCCATAGACTTGTTTCTGTTCAGTTGCATTAGGTGGTTTCAAACCTGCTCTTTGCTTACAGTGGGAGGGAATTTGATCCCCTAGTCCTCAGCTAAGGATTCAGGGAAACAAGATGTAGGAAGCCTGACTGGCAGTGAAGACTGAGGCAAAGAAGTTATTGAGTACCTCATCCTTCTCCATGTCTGTTGTTACCAGTTCACTCTTCTCATCCATCAGAGGGGGTACACTCTCCTTGGCCTTTCTTTTCTGAGCAATGTACCTATAGAATCCCTTCCTGTTATTTTTTGCATCCCTTGTCAAACTCAGCTCCATCCATGCCTTGGTTTTCCTTATCCCATTCCTGCACATCCGAACCGCATCCCTGTACTCTTCCCAGGCCACGTGTCCCTGCTTCCACTGCCTGTTCATTTCCTTCTTGTGCCTCAGTTTGACCAGCAGGTCCTAGCTCAGCCATCCCAGTTGTCTGCCTGCTTTTATACTCAGTGGGATGGAAAGCTCTTGTGCTCTAAGAAAAACATCATTAAGAGTTGCCATGTCTGTCCAGATCCTTTGTCCCTGAGGACGGCATTCCAGGGGATCTCATCCACTAGGTCTTTAAATAAGTAGAAATTCACTCTTCGGAAGTTCAGAGTCCTGACATTGCTCTTCACCAGGCCCATATTCCTCAAGATGAGGAACTCAACCAGGGCATGGTCACTGCAGCCCAGATTGCCTCCGATCGTAACCTCTTTAATGAGTTCATCTGCATTAGTGAGCACCAGGTCAAGTAACGTTTCACTTCTGGATGGTTTGTCTAATACCTTGGCCAGGAATTTATCCCCAATGCACTCTGGGAATCTCCTGGATTGCTCACAGCCTGATGTGTAGCTTTTCCGGCAGACATTTGGGTGGTTGAAGTCCCCCATCAGGATGAGATAGTGTGAGTGTGATGCTTCTTGTAGTTGAAGCAAGAAGACCTTGTCAACAGTCTCCCCTTGATCAGGAGGCCTGTAGTAGACCTCAACCACAAGGTGTCCTTTATTGGTGTGGTCAACTTTTGCCCACAAGCTCTCAGCCCATCTGTGGCTGTTTCTCAGAGGAAGCTCTTCAAAATCAATCTGTTCCCTAATACTGAGGGCAACACCCCCACCCTCCCTTCCCAGCTTCTCTCTTCTGAAAATGTGACCAAAATTATAACAATCATGGAAATAACATAAATAACAGTAAGGGACAAAAACAGGTTATCTATGGCTCAATTCACATTTTTTTCTCTTTATATTTATATATATATTTTTTTTTTCACCTAAAATTAGAACTTGCTAGTATCATCACAGAATTGAGTTTTATCATTTTTTAACTTATTAATTTTTGGGTTCTCATCTTGCATGTTGATTCATCTCATCTTCCCCTCCCACCCACTTTTGGTGGAAATTTAATTAGACAAATCGTTATAGCATTGCCCGTGTCATTACCAAAAATGTGCAATAATACAAGTTCAAGGACAGATTCCTACAGAACACACATCAGCTTGACAAGGAACAATACACTCTGTGTAGTTTTCCAACTAATTACACACTCACATAATAGTGAGTTGTTATTATTATTATTATTATTATTATTATTATTATTATTATTTATGCTTTCATATGAAAATGTTATGTGAGTTAATGTCAGAAATTTTATTTTTCAAGACACAGTACGTCCTCGTTCATGTTCTTCTCAAGAACTGTTATCCAGTCACAAAAGGATATTAGACTGACATTACACAATTTCTCCTTGACAAAATCATTCTGGTTACTACTCATCTCCCTGCTATTCTGCAGGTGCTTACAGTTCATTTGATTTGATTATTTGTTCCGGTATTTTTTCTACGAAATTTAAATTATGCTGATGGACCATAATTCCCCAGTTGTTCCTTCCTCTCCTTTATAAAGTCACGCACTGAGTCAGCTTTTTTTGAGTTCTAAAACTTCCTCTAAAACAACAGAGAACTGCTAATGGATCTTGAGACTTAAATACTATAAAACAAACTTCATTAAACCCAACTCATTTAAAAATATCTGATTTATCCATGTGCTCTTTCAAAAACTCTTCTATAATTCCAGTCTAACATCTTAGCCCTTTCTTAGGCACAGTAACTATCTGAGCATAATAGGCCTAATTGAGTAAAAAGATATTAAACATTTTTGCACGTTTAGTATCATTTTTCAGTTTCTTTCCTTCCCGATTTGGTAACATATCAACAATTTTCTTTTCTTGCTCTTATTAACATCTTTATGAAATGACTTTCAGTTTCCTTTTATGTCCTTTTTTTTTTTTTTTAAAAACAATGCATAATTATGTCTCTTGGCTTTTCCAGTTTTGTCAGCCTTCAATTTAGTGCTACTTTATGCACACCAATTTAGTACCTTGCTCTAGTTTTCATTTTCTGAGGGATTTTTTCCTGCCCTTAGTCCACTGAAGATGTCAAGACGTAGTTAAGGGAGCTAATTCCTAGGCTTCACAATAATCAACACGGTTTGTGCTTCTCCCTTAAACATATTTTCTAGGAGGAACTGCCAGTGCTTGTAAATGTTTTTCCCTTAGATATATTTGCAATGAGATTTTAGTCATCAGTCCTACTAGTTTTCTTTCTTATAATGTATTTGTTTTACTACAATCTGCACTTTCTTTTCCTTGATATAATAAATCATCTTATGTCTTCACGAAGCAGGTTAAAGGTGAGAGTAAACCCCGTTCGTACTTTCCACTGTGTGTTTCTAGGGGCTTCCTGCTGCTATGAAGCTGCCTTCATCAAACCACAGAGCTACTGACACCGGGAAGGACCTTTGGAAGTGATGAGTGAAGGCTTCTGCACAAGGCCAGGATAATTTCAAAGCTGGATCAGACTGCTCAGGGTTTCAGATCCATGGTTTTCTAAAAATCCCAGAGAAGAAGGTTGAAGGATATTCCACCACATCCCTCGGAAGTCTTTTCTCCCCTTAAACTCTGTAGAAATGTTTTTTGTTGAAATTTGTGACAGTTACCTGTTGTCCTTCCATTATGTACTTTTGAGAAGAATCTAACTTCATTTTCTCTAGAATGTCCTACAGGTAGTGTGAAACTGCAGTTAGATTGCTTTCAGATTTCTTTTCTATAGGATAAGCAAGACTTTTATTTCTGCTTCTCCTTTACATAATTCTCCAAACTCCTAACAATCTTAGTGGCCATCCACTGAACACGGTCTGGTTTGCCAGTATTTGTTATTATAGGGCACAAAATTGAACATGGTTTTCCAGATGTAGTTTCACCAGCAGAAGTAATGAGAAGTCCCTTTCGCCAGCAGGCTATGCACTTAACTGCTGCAGCTCAGTAGGCAGCTAGCCTGCAACATTGCAAAGGCGTACCACAGATTCATGCTCAGGTTTTTATCAGCCCCAAAATCAGGTTCTTCTGCAGAGCTGCAATGCAGGGGTTTGTCCTTTGTGTGTTACTGTATGGGGTTACTCCAGTCCAATATTTTGTTTTTAGCTGCATGATATTGCTGTGGACCCATTCCTGTAGCCTGCTGTGACCCCTCTGAATGGCAGCCCTGCCCTCCAGGCTCTCATCTGCCTTTAATACACTCCAGTGCCAGCCACAGATGCCATCCCCTCATCCAGCTGTGAATGACAATGTTAAACATTCTCAGTCTCAGTCTCAGCCCTGAGAAACACCCCTCAGAGATCTGACAGTAGGACTTGATACTACTAATCACAACCTTTGCAGAATAATGATTCTGGCATTTCCCCCTCAATCCTGAATTTTCCCTCCACCCTACCTACCCCTCCAGTCCACACTGCCCTGATTTGGTTAACAGGACACTGTAGATAGCCTTGATGTTGTTCTCTTCTTGTTCTCTGCTCTCTTGTTCTCTGTACACAGAGACAGCCATTTCATCATGCAAAGCAACCAAGCTGGTCCAATGATTTACCCTTGGCAAATCTGTCAGCTCCTCCCAATCACCTTTTTTTAATGCATCTGTAAATGGTTTCCATGATGACTTGCTCCATAATTTTTTCCAGTGAATGAGGTGAAATCTATTGGCATATAGGTCTCTGGATACTCCTTCCTGTTTTATTTTTGAAAATGGATGTAATATTTGCCTTTTCTTCATCATTGGATCAAATTGCTATAACCTTTCAAAAGTACAGTGGTCTGACAATAACATCAGCCAGCTGCCCTCCATGAATTTGTGCCTATCCAGCTTGCCTGAATAGTCCTTAAATTGATCCTGACTACAGTGGATAATATCTTTTCCAGATAATAACTGGTGAGCTGGTAGACTTGAGATAAGCCTTACCAGCACAGGCCCAGCACAAGGAAGGAACCGAATACATCCGTCTCTTCTCTGTCCTACATCACCATGTTGCCTGCCTTGTTTTGTTGCAAGCATTTCCACATCTTGCTGTGTTGCTCCTCTAACACAAGGCTGGAGTTTTCCATTAGCTGAAGATTTATGCTTTGGATAATTCCAATACTTGTTCACAAAACATCCTCATCCCCACAGGCAGCAATGTTCCATTCATCAACTTGTAATTTTCAATGTAGAAGTAACAGTATTAAAATTGCAAACCTAGTGAATTTATTTATTTATTTATTTTGCAACTCACTGTACAAAACTTTGTTTCAGACTAATCAAATTTTTTTGTATTATGAAAAAATGACTCTTACTTTATTCTTGTTTTCCCTATTTTAAACACTTCGACAAAGTTCCTACTTGTCTGTTTGAATTTTTTGCTTAACTCGTTCTACATAACCTTATTTGCTTTAGAGGTAAACTCATATATATTCTTGTGCATAATGACTGAACATTGTACATTTCTGAATCAGGCTTAAAAGGGAAATTGGGATACTGCAAACCACCTGCAGATAATGATGCACTTTAAAATGCTTTTAGAATTTCCTCCAGGCTGCTGTATTACCTGCCAGAGGCTAATATGATAAAAGATTCATCACAAAATGTTCCTTCTATAGCAAAGAGACACTTTTTTTTTTTTTTTTTTAAACTTTCACTTGAAACATAAACCACTGGTAAAACACAAGAAAGAAGACTTTGCAATTGAAAAATCTTTGTTAAAAACATAATCTCTGTGGCATATTCTTACATGAACAATGTGTGGCAGAGGCATCCATACCTAACACACATAATTATTTTTGCTTACAAAAAGATTCTATATTTTCTTTGCAAAATGGATTATTCACCTTGGCACAAGAGCCAGAAAAAAAGGGTCTACAAATCCATGAATTAGTGTTTTCTGTTTGTTTGTTTGCTTGCTTGCTTGTTTTTAAGGAAGCATCATGTGAACTTACTCTCTCTTCCTCATTCATATACAATTTGGATATGAATGAATATTTTGCAAGGATTTTGCCATCCACCGGAAATAACACAAATCAAAATAAATGACAGGGGATGAGGATGACTTAGGAGTGAAAAAAAGGTTGAAAACAGATTGTGAGGCTGTTTAACTGTCAGAACAATGCATATCGTAGCAGCCTACAGCAGCTGTCTGACTGTGCAGTCCAGTATCTCCAAAGACAAAATTATTGTTGGATCCTTCTAAGTTCAGCAGTGTTAGTCCATTTTCATCAATCATAAATCACACTTTGTAACTGCAACTTAAAGAGTTCAAATCAGGACCTCCCTTCTTTTTTTTTTATTATTATTTTTTTTTTCATAAAGGCTTCCCTGGCCCAGAGGGCCTCAGAATTTGTTAATTCACAACAATATAAATGTGCTGGTTTGTGTCTGTTATACAGCTTTAAACATCTGTAAAGATTAACTTTTCGCCAGAAACTGTATGTATACCCCCACCCCCCCAATATTCACTTATCACTTAAAACATACTAAGGAACAAACATGCAATATCCTTCAGATATTTTTCTTTTTGTTGTTGTTGTTTTATTTTGTTCTGTTTTCTTGATTGTTTGTTTTTGTTTTGTTTCATTTTTCTTAGTTAACACAGAGTTTAATCTTTGGGGGACAAAATAAAGTTATTTGGGAAGGTAAAAATTTCTTTAAGTGGATGAAAAATCTAGTGTATGCAAACATTTCTTAGCTTCAATAATAGGAGTTCATTTCAATGTTTAAAAGAATCCATATCCAACTTCTAAGCCTCAGCACTATCTATCCAATCTATAGTTCATTCATTTAATCCCAGACATAATTTATAAACATTGCCAAGTGAGAGGGAAGTAATTTAACCGGAAGTTAACCAATAGTTGTCAATAATAAATAAATAAATAATAATAATTAATAATAACAATAAAGAATTAGCAGTAAGTAAAGTACTTATTCCCCCCTCCTCTTTTTTTAGCTTTGTTTTTTAAGCCTTATTTTGCATCATAAGTCCAATGCAATAATAAAGACTAATTTCCTGTGGCAATCATCTTCAAAGGGAACTGAAATGAATACATACATTGTAGAGCTATACTGATAAAAAATGGTTCAAACAATTCCCATTATTTCAAATAATGTTGTAAAATGATACTCATGAAAGATTTTCAGCTTATTTCTCTCTATACATTTTGGATTAACATAAAATATACTACTTCCAAGTGTTACTATCCTTGTGCAATGTATTTATATCAATATGATTACTATCTTCAGTGAAAGGTTTAATATCAACATATATGTCATTACCGGAAATGTTTCAATTTATATTAAAAAATGAAACTGTAAGATCAGCAACAACTGCCTCAACCAAATCAAATGATTCTACCCACAAGCCAAATATAAATGTTCTCATTTTATTGAAGTTAAACATCCCTTTCATAGGAAAAAAATGAGCCATTCAGCTTCATTTCTAAAATTATCCCTATCAACTTTGCTGATTGTCTTTACACAGGACTTAGGAGTAGTTTGAAAGGATTTCTTCTGAAAGAACTTGATCCTTTATAATGGTAGAGAAAAATTAAAATCTGACAAATAGAATTTTATATAATATTGGTAATTCCAATCTTTTATTTTTATATGATGTCTGTGTACATATTGACATATTGAGTCTAGCAATATTTCAGTTAGGTTACTGTTAGGTTACTGTCATGTTGTGGACACACAGATTTCACTTTACAGCTGAGGAGATAGATAAAAATAAAAAAGTATATTTCTATTTGCTAAACCAACTCCTTTTCATTTTGGATTAACATGACTGAAAAAATAATGGAATAATGTCTTTGGCCCATCTTTACTGGTGGATCTTAACAAAAGGAATAAAAGAAACAGAACAGACTTTTCATTTTCTACCCACTTTTGGGGACATCAGAAAACATACTCATTTGCAAAATCCCTCCAAAAAAACAAGGAAGATTCAGATAGGTCTGAAAAAAATCCAGTAAGAAGAGCCTACAGGATTTTTTTACATTTTTATGTATATTTTCATGCTGTGATAAGTCAAAATTCTGGTAATACGAGAGATCTGTTTTTGAAATAGGGTCAGAGGCAAAATGAATTATGTACAATAACATCTGAAAAGACATGAGGAATAGCAGACACAAGTATCCAGGTGAAGTAAGTCTCCTGACACAAGGCTCAGAGATGTGATACAGACCTTTTGGGAGCATCTAATCCTAATAAATCGTGAGACCCAGCAGTTGGGGAACAGGCAGAAAGCACAGGACATCTCAAGAAGATCTAATGTCAACACAGGACATGTGAGTTGAGACACAGATGGTTAAAAAAAAAAAAAAAGATGAAAAGCTGTTGATTTTTCTTTAACAACCTGTGGAACAATGAGCAAATGAGCAATTCTACAGAAGCTTGTCCCAGACCCAGTGTTTTTCAATATTTGCTATGTGATGCAGAAGAGACTGTGACAGAAGTTAAAAAGGGGAGTCAAATATAACACAAAAATGACTATAGTGTGAGATCTGCAGAATGTTAGAAAGGGTTAGGGGCTATAGGAGCGATCCCTAAATATATAGGAGTCATCACTACATACATACATACAGTGTCATACATGACACTGCTGCAGGAAAAGAGTGGTATCACTTTGGATTTGTTAACATGAATATTTTATATGTGACACTGAAAGTATTTACTTTCTTCTACTTAGTCCTAGCAGACCTAATCTAGAGAATTGTCAGTATTTTGGGGCAATTTTTTCTAGACAAATTGGAAAGCCCAAATGAAAACAAGATGAAAAAATAGCAAAACATATAAAATTAATGAGGAAATGTTGACAGGAGCCCGTGAGATGCAGCCAAGAGGAAGTGGCAGCAGAAAGCACCAAGAGGGGATGAATTTGACTAGAGTAGGTAAAAGCTGGCATAGAAAGCATGACAACAATTGTTCTTGTGGCCATGATGGATAAGAAGAGATCATCTTCATTTGAAGCAAAGAAGTTTTATGTCTGATCTCAGGAAAAGCATTCCTGATTTAAGAATGGCATATACACAAGTATCTGTCACATACAGACATACTTGATCCTGCTTTCAGTATAGGTGCTGAATCAGATAATCTCTTCAATTCCAGCTTTACATTTCCATGATTTAATGATTTCAGCTGTCTGAGAAACTTATGAGTTGTGATATGAATATTTGCTTCTGAAAAATAGTTTCTACTGCAAATTAACTGCAACACTAGCTTCTAGGACAACAATTAATAGGTACTAATAACAAGACATGCTTGCCTTTAGAATGTAAACCTTACTGTTTTTTATCCCATTTATAATCCTATGAACAATTTAGTCTAATGTCTGCCTGGATGTATCAAAGCATGTTGACAAATATTGTCAGCACTGTCATCACAAATGTTTAACAGTTATTTCTAATGCAGACTTTGTGTGAAAGTAGCTAAATTATTAAACACTATCAAATATAAACCATATACATTTCTATTCCAAATGCATTTCCTCTCTTCTAAGAAAAAGAAGATGGAGGATTTACAGCAATTAATTTTGTGGGAGTAGAAACTGAGGTCAGTGGCTTGAGGCCTCCTGATGTATGAAAGATTTTTACAAGTTTCTGGTGTAAATTAGGGGCACTATTTTTGAAAACAAAAACAAAACAAAACAAAAACAAATAAACAAACAAAAAACACAGAGTGACATAGCTTCAGAAAAAGGCATAAAACATTTTGAAGCCCAAGACTTATACAATATGGGTTAACTCAATAACAATGTTTCACAAATGCCACTAAACGAGTGACTTTAATATTAGTGGCTGGATGCAGATACGCCAGTAGATTCTTCTTCCAGTCCTTAAAGTCCATTTTCAAGACACTTTTTAGACTGAGGTCAACTAAAAGGATTCTCTTCTCCTTTCTTCTTAAGGTCAACTATGTTTTAACTCTTCTTCTCATGTGTAATATGAAAAAAGAAATAATAAAACCCACACACACTAAGTTCACATACAGACTGTTTTGAAGAGAATAAATGCTGCTTCTGTGTTTTCTGGACTACGCTTTTCCTCCTGCCAGCATTTCTGCACTTCCCAGGTGTTGATGCTGGCCATCACGCTAGCACCTGATGAGCACTGGTGCCAGCACTGCCACTCCAAAGGCTCTCTAGAGAAACAGGAAATAATTGGTACAGATGATGCTCTTCTGCTAGTGGATGAGAGCATTTCCTCTGCAATAAGTTAGGTTTTATTTTGAAATTCATTCCCATATGGAAAGGAGAGTAACTAATAACCATTTTACTGCCCACTGCCAGCAGCTAATTGCACAAATATACATGCAAAGCATATATACACACCAGCAAAATCTGTTAAAAGATGTATGGTTTATTACTATTTCACAAAACATTTGGAGAATTAGAGTAATAAATATATTAAAAAATATATATACATATTTTCATCATATCAGGCAAAACTAAGGTCTGCCTTCTAACATATTTGTCACCATGTTTCAGGAGGAAAACCTATTCATTTAACTGAAATGGCCTGAGAATTAAAGCAGCATTCATCTGAAACAGCTGAAGTATTCAGCTATTAACAAAACCAATGAGCTCTTATCAATGATATGTGATGCCCCTTTCCTTCCTTAAACTAATTTATTGTTAGGCAGTTTATGAGCAAGATCCATACTAGAAAACTTCAAGCAAAGAAAATTAAACAATGCATAGATACATGCAAACAATTACTAGCCAGTACATCTGACTGAAAATCACACTAACTCTATAACACATGTAAAGTCTTTTACTGGGTTTGGAGGAAGGAGGTTAGTATGATCCCTACACAGGTATATTTTTCTTTCACTATCTCAGACTGCATAAAGAAAATGCCATTTGTATTCTCTTCATTAATGACTTAATCAAGAAAAGAAATTAAAAATAAACATGTATGTATTATCCTATAAATTTCTCCTTCATCTGAGCACCAGCCTTTAATTTCAGTTCTAAGGAAGTTTAGTGCCTGAATGTTTTTGTTTTTACTAAAGACTTAGTGAATTTTCTGTGAATTATTAAATTATTATTTTAGTGAATTATTCCACAATGATTTTTAGGTAAACAATGTTCATAAAAATTATGATATTTTTCATAATCTAAAATAATTGTTTTATTTTCAACTTAATCAATGCAGTAAATGTACAGTTCTTATATAACTTTCACTTCCTACATCTTTATCTTATTCAGAATTTATAGCCACCATAAAAGCAATGCTTTTAATCCTTTAGTTATTATCCTGTAATTCATTTTACAGAAATATCTGGATTGCATAATGATACACTATGCTCTTGATTGTAAATGCATTCTTATGCAATACATAAAAACACAGATAAATAAATAAACATGTAAGAAAGAGGATCTGAATATTACCTGAAAGACATTCCATATGATAGTTTTGTATTTTACATATTCTATACTAATATTCCCCCAAACAACATACAGAGCATAATATAGCCAATAGAATGTCGCATTAAGTCCAGGGCTACCTGGACTTGTGTAAAGCATTTGACACTGTCCCACATGAGATCCTTCTCTCCAAACTGGAGAGACATGGATTTGATGGCTTGACCACTCAGTGGATAAGGAATTGGCTGAGTTGTCACCCTCAAAGAGTTGTGTTCAACGGCTTGATATCCAGGTGGAGACTGGTGATGAGTGGTGCCCCTCGAGGGATTGTATTGGGACCGATACTATTCAATATCTTTATCAATGACATAGACAGTGGGATTGAGTGCACCATCAGCAAGTTTGCAGATGACACAAAGCTGAGTGGTGCAGTCAGCCCACTGGAGGGAAGAGATGCCATGACCTTGACAGGCTCAACAGGTGGGCCTGTGTGAACCTCATGAAGTTCAACAAGGCCAAGTGCAAGGTCCTGCATCTGGGTTAGAGCAATCCCAAATATGAACACACAGGTTGCATGACAAGTAGATAGACAGCAGCTCTGAGGAGAAGGACTTGGGGATACCAGTGGATGATCATTATATACCCTACAGACTTTCTCTTGTTGTATCATAATCACACACTTGTATTGTAAACATAAGCTTAATAATCAGCTTCAACTTGTACATCTTTCTGATTATGACTATCATGTTATTGTCTATTTCAAAGCTCATATGTTGTAAAGGGATAGTTAGCTGCAATTTGGTTTTATATCTAGTTAAAATATATATGTATGTTAAGAGATTTTAAAACTGTTAGTTTGTCTCAAGCCTTTCAGTTTAATGGAAGTACAATATCATGAATCATCCCAGTAGTTCCTGGATAAAAGCAAGTGTTTTCTAGTTATAAATTCAGCACAGAAAACATTTGTAAATAATGCAAAATTGTTGAAGACATAAAGCAACTATTGGGAAACCTTAGATTCCATGGTAATGTAGGATATTTCACAGAATCACAGAGTAGTTGAGGTTTGAAGCACAATCTTTCTCTTGTACTGAGGGACCCACAACTGGACACCTTGCTCCAGGCGTGGCCTCAGCAGCGCCGAGTTAAGGGGAAGGATCACATCCCTCCATCTGCTGGCAATTCCTCATCCAGTCCACAACACCATTAGCCTTCCTTGCAGCAAGGGCACATTGCTAGCTCATGTTCAACTTGGTGTTCACCAGGAGCCAAAGGTCATATTCTGCAGAGCTGTTTTCCAGCTGGGTGGCCTGTATCATATATGAGGTACCTGAGGTTGTTCCTTCCCAGGTGCAGGACTTTGCACCTGGGGAGGAACAGCCTGCAAAGGCAGGCTTATCAAACAGCCTGCCCTTGCAAATTTCATCACATCTCCCTTATAGAAGCATTTCTTTTTTAATCTAAACTGCCTTTATTTATGTGCTGTTACTGCTTTGATCCATGCCATCCATATTACCATTTTGTTATCCATCATGATGACAAAATGCTATCCTGTTTTTCTCAGTAATGCAGAATCTTAGTACTGAAAGTGAGATGTGATCAGCTCTTGACTGAGATACATTTAGGTGTCTAAATATGAACAATTTCCCACTGTAAATGGAGAGTTATGGAACATAGTCTCTACAGCATATCTGCAATCTTTGTTAGTATTTATTACTTCCTCATCTTTGAGATGCACTAACCCATCTCAAATAACACTAGGCCCATTTAAGAAAATAACTTCTGCCCCCAGTGTTCTTGAAGACAGAGGAGAATCTGGCTCCACCATTCCAGTCTCCATCTGGGCTGGGGCCATATTCACCAGCCCTAAATGCATGCCTCAAATATGCCAGGGCATATCATATAGCATTAAACACTTAAATTCAGGTAACGGAATCCAAAGCCCCCACCCTTACTGACAAAGTTCATTTGTAGACATTTAGATGACAACTGGTGCTGAATCTGAACCTCAGAGTTCAAAGATTTTAGGGTCTTAATACACCTTTCACAACAACACTGACAACCTCCTTCAACAAATTCCTTACAACAAGGCATATGGTATATGCCCAAACATTCGACATACAAGACAACTAATTCCACTGTTACTTTAGTGTACTGTTACACTATTACACAACAATTATGGCACTGCTGTTCCCAGTAGCTACTGCCTGATGCAGGAGGGCCGTGTTAGAATATGTTGTGGCATACTTGCATCCGTTTTTCATAATTTGAAGTTAGTGTTGCTTTAATTCATCACTTTCTGGTGTTCTATAATGTACTACTATATTGCAGGAGAATTTAAAATAATTAAACTCAAGAGTTGAAAGTGCCCTTGGTGACCCTAACTCTGGTGTAGACTTCTGGACAGCTAACGTACACTTGCTAGGAACCACAAATCAATGTTACCACCAGACTGTTAAAGCACAACTTCATCAAAAGATAGAGACATACAGAGACCAGGACAAACTCTCTTGCTGCTATTACAGTTTTCTCATTGCTGCCTGTGCATAATCCTAAATAACATCTCAGCTGAAAACTACATGGCTCACTTACTTAAAAAACAAAACTTGTTCATATAAGGAGAAACAGGACCTCAGAAACTATTCATTACCATAGTCCCTTAAGACTCTCACAGCATGATTTTTCAGATCAGCTAGCCATCTGGAATCATCAGCACTCTTATATAAATTCTAGTGATTCTCCTTTCAGTCATCCATTTTTGTTGTTGTTTTGTCACCATTTTTTTATTATTATTTTTTTTTAGTCAACAGCTACAGCTGTCTTTGACAAAACACTTTATTCCTTGATAATTATGCAAAGAGCAAAATGGTACATGGAAGAGAAACTATACAACAAGGAAGGAGGAAAATGAGTTTCCAAGAAGGAGAATGTGGGACGTAGAAATAGAGACAGAAGAGAAGAAGTGGTATGAATACAGGAGAAAGAAAAGGCATGGCAGGAAAACACACACAAGGAAGACCAATGCAGAATAAAGAAAGAGCTGTGAAGAGAAAAATATTGGAATGGATAGGATGGCAGAAATGACAAAGTCTTACAGAAAGGGCATATTTCACAAGCAGAACAGAATAGATGCAGCTAAACTACCAGAAGAACTCATAGCATCTAGGTAACTGAAAAAGTGGCAGCCCTGAAAATGGCAGCTGAAACCGGTAAACCCAATACATCTTAGGTTCTTAAGACTGATGACAACAGCATGTGAAAACATTATTGGATGTACAGGGTGAATGAACAAATCAATAAAAGAAAACTTGAAAGAAACTTTGCAAATGGAAAGAAATTTGTTGTTCATATTATTGTCTTGAATTACGTTTGCAACTCTACTTGTAATAGAAATATTTGGAGAAACATAAACTACAGTACCAGAGGGAGCAGGGATGAGAGATGGAAAGATGAATCTTTCATACAGAAAGATATAGGTCCTTTTGTTACAGGCATATGTATTTATTATTTCTCTGCTCAATACTTTTCAAGCTATATCGCACTGCTATGAATTTATTGATTTTAGCTGGCACAGGCAATTTGCAGTGGAAGTAATGACTCCAAGACATATTTGGAGAATTTGTCGGACTTCGTAAGCCAGCTAATTCATGTTACTACTGTTGGAGATATATTCTTCAGGGGTCAGGACATTTAAGTCCAAGGTTACTACTGACGTTTAACTAATTAACTAAGAATGATGTAAATCAGACTAATATCCTATTTTATTACTTTTCGAAGGTTATTAGAAGGTTATTAGAAATATAAGATATATTATTTAGTTGTGTTATAACTGATCATAGATTTCATTTAGACACTAAAGTAACAGAATTCAAGTTGATAATGTTAATTTTACATCATTTATGTTAACTTAAAATATATTAAAATATATTTTTACAAGCCAAATTGAAATTTTAAAAGATTTCTACATGAGATATATTTTGTCTGAAAATGTAATTTCGTGAAAGAGAAACTTAGGGAAAAACATATTATTCCACCTAAATAAAAATTATTTTAATGAAGTTCTTGATTAATAAAATTGTTTATTTAGTCAAAGAAAAAAAATATAACTTTTATTTTTTTTTACTTTTTTTTTTAATAAAGTGGAAGTCATGACAACCACCATGTCAAAAAAAAAAAAAAAAAAAGACATTACATTACACCAAACATTCTGAAAAACACAAAGAGCTTGTGATATCAGGACTCAAGCTCCAGTTTGCAAAGCACTTCAACATGTGCCTAATTTTAACACCTTGCGTCAGATCCACCTGCTGCAAGCAAGGAGGTTATATTCATTGTTGCAAAGAACTGGACCAAAGCATACAGTTAAAAATTAATATGTTAATCATAGATTATAAAGCTGTTAAGACCTGCATGTTTCTCTGATTTGGCCTTCCGTGTAATAAAGGACAGAGGATTACCCTGACTCTATTCTAGTTTGAGCTATGTGCTTGCAAATGTTTTTCAGTGCCTAGAAATCTTTTTCTCCCTCAAGTGGAAATTGTTGAGAACATATTTATAAAAGATATGCCTGTTTCCTCCTAAGTACACAATCATCACTTGTAAAAAATGCTTTAAAAAGGAAAATAATATAATTAATGTCAGTCAGAATAAACTAATGATGGCTCATTTTGTCTTATTTTAATATTCATATTGTAGTACCTTTCTGAATGAGACCATAGAATCATAGAATCATAGAATATCCCGAGTTGGAAGGGACCCGTAAAGATCATCGAGTCCAACTCCTATAAGATGCTATACAAATGAAGGTTTTTCAGCTTTTACTGCTTTATTAAGCACTCATATCTAATCTCAGAAACATTAGATTATCGATGACCTTGACTTGTTCTGCTACTACTGTTTTTGAAATGTTATTCAAAGTATATATAGGCTATTCTAGTTAAAAGAGAAGCTCTATTTTTGTCAAGAGAGTTAAATTATACCGATATACAACGTAATACGGCTAGGACCCTGTCAGTCCTTATGAGCCCATGGTGCTTGCATTATGGATAGCCATCATAAATGAAATACGAAGCCTTCTCCAAAGAAATACTAATCTTCATCCTGATCCTGTGGGGAAGATGGCATAGCATATGAAGGATAAGGAGTTCCAGTCCTCTTGCCCAGCAATTTGTGCTTTGAAAATAAGCAGTGTGAATTATATTACACGTACTTACAAATTAAGCATACATATCATTTATTCTCTGTGGAAAGCAATAGGAAGTATTTATTTTTTATTTTTTTTTTAATTACTTTTATTCTAGTTAAAAAATGTTTGACTACTGAGACAGATATTCTGCTAATCATAATGGTCTAGAAATTTGTAACCTGCTCTCAGCTGAAACCTATTCAATGTAGTCACAGAATCACAGAATCACAGAATTATGGAATCACAGAATCACAGAATCATAGAATCACAAAATCACAGAATCACAGAATGGGTGGGGTTGGAAGGGGTCTCTGAAGATCATCTAGTCCAACCCCCCTGCTGAGCAGGATCACCTAGAGCACATTGAGCAGGATGGCATCCAGGCAGGTTTTGAATATCTCCAGAGAAGGAGACTCCACCACCTCTCTGAGTAACCTGTTCCAGTGCTCTGTCACCCTCACAGTAAAGAATTGTGTTGAGAATTACTCAGCTGAGCAAATGTGATTGATTTTAGCTGCCATGTGCCATCTGAGGTTTTTCACCACATCCAAACCACTCCAGTTGGCCTATAGGGTAGGACACCTGTATCCTTCTGAAGCAGCATCTGTAAGACAGCTGGGTATCTCAAGTGGGACCATTATGGCCAAACGAATCCGAGTCACGGCACCGTCCTCTTTAATATCTTTATCGATGACCTGGATGAGGGGATCGAGTGCACCCTCAGTAAGTTTGCAGATGACACCAAGTTAGGTGCGTGTGTCGATCTGCTCGAGGGAAGGAAGGCTCTGCAGGAGGATTTGGATAGGCTGGACTGATGGGCTGAGGTCAACTGCATGAAGTTCAACAAGGCCAAGTGCCGGGTCCTGCATCTGGGGCGTAACAACCCCAAGCAGCGCTACAGGCTGGGAGATGAGTGGTTGGAAAGCTGCCTGGAGGAGAAGGACCTGGGAGTACTGGTTGATAGTCGGCTGAATATGAGCCAGCAGTGTGCTCAGGTGGCCAAGAAGGCCAACAGCATCCTGGCTTGCATAAGAAGCAGTGTGGCCAGCAGGTCTAAGGAGGTGATTGTCCCCCTGTACTCGGCTCTGGTGAGGCCGCACCTCGAGTACTGTGTTCAGTTTTGGGCCCCTCGCTACAAGAAGGACATGGAGGTGCTCGAGAGAGTCCAGAGAAGGGCAATGAAGCTGGTGAGGGGTCTGGAGAACAAGTCTTACGAGGAGCGGCTGAGGGAGCTGGGACTGTTCAGCCTGGAGAAGAGGAGGCTCAGGGGAGACCTCATCGCTCTCTATAGGTACCTTAAAGGAGGCTGTAAAGAGGTGGGGGTTGGTCTATTCTCCCACGTGCCTGGTGACAGGACGAGGGGGAATGGGCTAAAGTTGCGCCAGGGGAGGTTTAGGTTGGATGTTAGGAAGAACTTCTTTACTGAAAGGGTTGTTAGGCATTGGAATGGGCTGCCCAGGGAGGTGGTGGAGTCACCATCCCTGGAGGTCTTTAAAAGACGTTTAGATGTAGCCCTTAGTGATATGGTTAAGTGTAGGACTTGTTAGTGTTAGGGCAGAGGTTGGACTAGATGATCTTGGAGGTCTCTTCCAACCTAGACGATTCTGTGATTCTGTGATATTCAGTGTGTTAACTTTAATGTGAGCTGAATAGCACTCCTGGCCACATTGACCACTTTGCCTACAACTGCAATGTCTCTACGGGAAGCCTGGACCCCTTGTTCACATTTAGAAGTGTATACCTATGTTTAGGTGTTTATTTTGAAGTTGAATCCAATTTTTATTTAATTTTCAGTCATCTTATGGGAAACAGAGTAGAAAACTGAACTTCCTCTAATAAATGAAAATACACATATGCACATGTATGTGCAGAATGTAGTTCTCATGGTGTGCACCACTCACACCACAGTACTGCAGATGCTTGCTTGGCACGTGCACTGAAATATTGGGAATCTGTAATCCTTAAAATAATTTGAGAGCTGTATACTCATATACTATACACACTCCAGATGCTAGCAGGTCCTTAACAGGCCTCCTGTCAGACCCTGCATAAATGAGTAGGAAGAACAAAAAAACTCAGTGCCTTTAAGAAATTTCTGAGTCCTCTAGTGAGCTTCAGAATCAATCAGGAAGCACACAAATCAGGAAGCAGCAAAAGCTAATGAGAGAATAAAAAGGAAAACATACGAGAAGTTTGTTTCTTTGCCGTGGTAGCACTCCAGGTAGTATAATCACCACTAGCCCCAGTGTAATCTCCTCTTAATGGTGTTATAAAATGTGTTTTGTGTTGTTCCTGTCAAATTAAGTCAAACTGAGGTAAAAATAAGTAGAGGGTCAGCAATGGATGAACCAGTGCAATGGGTTGATACATTCACAGTAATTTTTTTTTAAAGAATGTACACTAAATTCCTGAAACTAGTAAAGTTTCTGAGAAAAGAAGTTCACTTTCACACAATGAAATAGAAAAATATCAAAAAGGTATAAATATACAACATCAGTCTTGACACTACATTTCCTGCATTTTAGTTGTTTACCTGTTGCAGTTACCATTATTTAAAGCACTAAATCCTATACAATATCAGGTTTAAAATGTTTCGAAAAATGAAGAAACTATCCTCATTTACCAGAGTTATGCTTTAAAAAATAACATTTGTCCATATTTACTAGAGAGAACACATGTATTGGGAATCACTCCTGCTTTTTGCTTAAATTATATGCATTTAAAAAGTACTGTTTAATTACATGCTTAAAGTACCTAGTCAGTTTGAGAAAATGCAGTAAATTAAACTTTAAAGTAAAAAAAAAAAAACAGTAATATATTCATACATTTTGTATAAGTAGCATTATTTATGCAAAAACTATAACCAATTTAGGCTAGCATATAATTAGAGTACATTTTTAGCAAGTATGCTATGTCTATATGAATATACTCACAGTAATTTTCTGAAAATAAATGGGTGATGGTGGTATGCCACAAAAAAAAAAAAAAGGATACAAAATCCTATCTTGGCTTCTTCCATTTATCTTATGAATATATATATATATATATAACGGTAAATGTGTACATATGGAAAAAGGGGCCTTTTAAGAAACACTGACTTTTGATGAAAACATCTTTAACCCATGTCTTAATAGATCAAAATACATACTTTTTCCACTGTCCCTTATATGCTATAAACATCTTTTCTCCTCAAAGGATAAAAATGAAAAGAGAAAGCATTCCATAATTTGAGGGCCAAAACATATGAGCAACATTGTAAGTCAGTGAGGAAAACAGCTCCGGAGCCAACAATCCAGAGGACTGAGGAAGCTCACTTTTCCTTTTGTTGTTGTTGTTGTTGTTGTTGTTCAGGTGACTGAATATCTTTACATTATCTCGATCAGTATGAATATCCAAATTAAAAATATCTTGATTAAGAGAAGGGTCCCTTGAACTTCTACTCAGATCCATTATTTTTATTGTTACATAAATACTGTAAATTTACAAAATGCAAATGAAAAAAAGTACTTCAAACAGATCATGAAATATCATCAGTGGCTTAAGCTTACACTGTGTCATCACAAGTCATACATTATTTAGTATTTTCCTTAGATATCCATTTAAATATAATTATTCAAGACTCCCGACTTTCATCTGAAACAAGAACCACACTTATTATAAGGAAAAAATACAAAAAATGGTAAGCATGTATAAAAAGGCCCACTACAAACATTAGATTTGTTTTCATACTATTTCATAATTAAGAGATTTGTAACTTCTAAATATATTATTAGATCTCAAAACCTAAGATCTAATAAAACTCAAAAATCTAAGGAAAAATATATCAGAGAAAAAGAAACCATGAAAGGATTAATGCTGCAAAGAAGGATTTTACGAATCTTGTAACGGATTTGAAGAAGATAATTGAAAGTGCAAAGTATGCTGCATAGTGTAAAAGAAGAATTCTTTTTTTCTTGTTGTTGTTTCCTGATAGATGCTGTTCTGAAGGCACAAAAACATGAGGATAGAATAATACCATTGCATAAAAGTAAACACTGCTAACAATACAGATGGGAACTGGAAACATAAGAACATCATTGTCCTTCAGGTTGTCCAAGATTAATGCCAGCTCAGATATGATGTAAAACCTAACATAGAACATAAGATTGAGAAATGCCAAATTTATGGTCTCAGGTTTGCCAGGATGTGCTTAAACAAGCAGGATTTTCTCTGTCTTGGACTGGAGAAGAAGGGCTCTTCCCATGCCACCCCTATGCAAGTACAAGAAGTGTGGAAAATGTATGTGGGCTACTTCATCAATGTATTCTTCAGATGCACTGGAAACTATTGAATTTATTGAATTTTGCCTATGGGAATAAAACAAAACAAAACAAAAAAAACCCTATACTATCAGCCCATTGAAATCTGAAACCACTACAAAGCAGAGAAGAGAACATTCCTTGGACCCTTATCTCCGCTGACCTGTATATACATTTCAGTTTTCAAATAATGATAATTATATTACCAGAAGTAACTGCAAAATTTGAAACAAAAAGCATTTCTAAAAATTTGTTTTCATGAAGACACTTACGCTATTTGTATTCTACTCCTGCATTCCTCTCTGTTATTGTTGATGCAAAGCTCAGCATGATGACAGTACTGTATACGTCTCTGTATCTCAGCCCAGCGTGGGGAAAGACATATCTGCCTTTTTACATTGCCTATTATCTTCACTTAGTTACTTTGCTCTGGAAAAGCTCCTAGTGAAGGCTACAGATCTGCCTGTGAGTGATACAAGACAGACTTCTGTGAGACTTCTCTTTATTCATTACCAACGTTGCAAAAACTGGTATAATATGAACCCATCTTAAGATCTATCTGAACTCAGTCTCTCTGCACGTACAGGAGAACTAGAGAATGTACAGCCAAGATGGAGACGGCAAAGATAAACAAAGGTATGGATCAGCTTCTGTTTGAGAGGAGATTAAATAAATAACAACACTTAACTGTAAAATAAAAATGTAAAATCAATAATATTATAGAGATGGTGAATAGGAAACCACATGCCTAAAGAACCATGCACCATAGTACAAGTATCAGAGGGCTATCAAATGAAATTATTGGGTCATTCACACACAACAAGAAAAAGAAGATTCATATAGCATCTGGGCAATGCTGAAATTCTTTTCAATGGGAATTTATAAGTGCCAAACAACTAGATGCATTTATATGAAAATCTAACAGAAGCTATTTAAGGGGAAAAACAAAACAAAACAAAAATGCCGGTTTAGAAAATCTCCAAGCCACAGATCACAGGCAATCGCAGTCAACGTATAACTGTGTGTTGATGCAGACCTTGCACCCTGTTCTAAGCATTCCCTACTGGGCCTTATCTGACAGAAGAAACTCGGGCAGATGGACACGGGGTCTGATTTAGTAACCAAGGGTTAACATGATTTTTTAAAACAAGGAGTTAAACTTAGATTAGGTAGTAACTTTATATGGGACAGAACAAAGATCCTTCAACGTATCATTTGTCTGACACAATGTAATTGAGAGAAAACTTTTTTACAGAGAGGGTGACAGGACACTGGAACAGGCTGCTCAGTGGGGTTGTGGAGTCCCCTTCTCTGGAGACATTCAAAACCTGCCTGTATGCATTTCTGTGTGACATGATTTAGGTGTTCCTGCTCCAGCAGGGGGATTGATCTTTCAAGGTCCCTTCCAATCCCTAACATTCTGTGATTCTGTGTAATCACAGAATGGTCGAGGTTGGGAAGGACCTCTGTAGGTCATCTGCTCAAGCAGGGCCACCTAGAGAAGGTAGCCCATTGATTATATAATGAATATAACCACCATTTCAAATCTCCTTAATGCAGAACAATCACATAAGACTTCCACACCATCTGCTCCCAGTTCCCAGCAGTGTGTGTTTTCAGGACTTTGTAAACTAGATTTGCATTCGAGTGTTTGACACTCCGTGTGGGAATCCTCTTCCATGAATTCATTCGGTCATTGAACATCTATGTATTTTTGGACTCCAGAGCTGCCTATGGAAATAAACTCCATGATTACATTACACACTGCATGAAAAAATATTTTCTTTTCCTCAATTTTATACATTCTAGCTGATAATTTGATTTAATGATCCATGATACTTGTGAGAAAAAGTGAATAATCATTTTTCTACTCAACCCCGGCATGATTTTATAGACTTTTATCTTATCCACCTTTAGTCACTTCTTGTATCTTACTGAAGCCTTACTCTACTAAGATCTCCTTGCCTAGACAGCACCCCATATCTACAATTAAACCTGTCATTGCTCTCCAATATTTTATAGAACTATCTAGCTCAAAAATGCATTTTTGGTTTTAACAGCCAGTTCAGAGACAATCCCTACATATGAATAGATAAAACTGGTTTTCTCCAACATGCCTATCTTTATATTTATCATGACTGAACTTCATCTACAGTGTTACCACCTTCTTACTCAGTATCTTAAAATCTGAGTTTACTTTTGAGTATACTACCCTGAATAGTTTAGCATCACTAGAAAATGGCACATTGTTATCTACTATATCATTATGCATATGTAGGGATAAATAGCTGTGAAATTCCACTATTCCACTATTGTGAATATAGATTTTTTTTTAATTCTTTAATTTCATAATTATTCTTTCCTTCATATCCTTAAGCATAGGCCTATGGGAAGATGTTCCCTCTTATTCCATGGAAGCTCAATTTCTTATTAAAAACTTGATAAGGAAATTTGCTGAGAGATTTTTGCAAATCCAGGATGGCTATATTAACTATTCAGCCTTTGTCCATATTCTCCTTTAGTTCTTTCAGAAGACTTTAGCAGACAGAAACACTACTTCCTTCCACAAAAAGAACAATCCCTACTACACTATATTATCCTTCTGTCCTTCAGATCCAGATTACACTTTCCAGTAATTTGCCTGCTTGTCCACAGGTGGAAAAGCACAAGCCAGTACTACATGAATTTACTCCAAAGTCAATGTCCAGAACTTTAATTGATAGGTTTGCTTCCATATTTTTCAGTATCAATACAGTATTCATCTTTATCTTTGCTAGTTTTTAAACTGTCTCAGTCAGGTGTGGGAATACTTTCTGTCTCCTGGTAAGATATTTTATCTGATCACCCAACACTTTAGATTTTCAGGAAAGCAAATTCATAGCTCTATTTGAATGGTTATATTTACATTTTCTTCTTTAAAATAAATAAATAAATAAATAAAATCAAACTGAACTTAAATATTCTTCTTTCTAAAAACAGAGAAAACATATTTCTACCAACATGTTATCTAAGGGCTAAAAAAAAAAAATAATTAAAAATATATATAAAAAAAGAGTCAAATGAATCAACTTATTTTACCATTTGTAATATGATGACTGAGTAGTTCATTATTTGAGGTAGGACTGCCCTCACATTTCTATGAAACAGCAATATTGAATAAAATATGCTAAGGACGTGGTCTAAAATGAAAATAACAACAACAACAAAAAAAGATTACTAGTACATAAAATATACTGCATATTTTTTTCTAAGAATATAAGGAATTAGGACTTTGAAAATAAATAACTAAAAATTAAATAAATAAATAAATAAACAGCAAACAGGTACAGGCAAAGTTTCTTTAAATTGCGCATGGCAAAGGTCAGTTACAACAGGAAAAAAAAAAGGAAACTTTCATAAAAGTTAAATAAAACATTTCTGATGCAAAATCTGAAGAGCAGTTTATGATCATACCCTACGAATACCAACTAACCATGTGTTGATACAATTTTCCCCACCACAGTACTATGAAAGACAAGCTGATGACCCATGACCAGGAACAAAGTATTTGTACATGGTTTACAAACTTGTACTTAAAATCAGGACAGGAGTGTTCACATTAGCTTTAATTCTGGTGACCCTGTGGCAATAGCAGTGAGAAAGGGTAGCTCTGAGATCAGCCTTGGCAAGCAAGTCCAGATCCCACCAGCTTCACACAGCCCACTGTGAAACTCATGCCATAACATTTTACCTGTGATAGTAAGATTAACATTTCCGTCACTCTTTTCACTGATTATTTTGCTGAGTGAACACCAATGACACTATGTAAAAAAGTCTGACAGTATAAGCTGATACCTGGAAGTAGTTAGAAAGTCAGAAGAAATGATTAACTTGTGTATCAAACTTAAAACCTAAACTTCACAGCATTTTCTCCACAGGAAATTCAGCATGTCTCATGGCCTTCAGAATGTCTCCAGGCACTTTAGCCTTCTTCACAGTCAGTTTCCACCAATGTTATTCACTTAATAGGTGCTCCTTGTCTGAAGTCACTACAGACCTATCATAAGCATTGTCCACACTGTTAGAAAGGTTGAGTGCCTCTGTTTTAAGCTTGTATAAGTGTAGCTGGCAAGGGTTATGCATTCATCATCAGTGCCCATAGCTCATTTGACAAGGAATAGCCATGAAGCTTCGGTGTCTTGATCTCCTGTAATCGTTTGAGCATAAAAGATTTAAGAATCATAGTTATGGTTTCTTTAAACTGTGTGCTTGTCTCCAAGTATATGCAAACCTGTGGAAATTCAGAATAGTATAGATAAGAAAGGGTTTTAATCTGGGAAATAGAATATTCCTCAGATTAAAGGGAAGTAACAGCACATAATTATCTCTTGTTATGCAAGATGAATAGGACTTTTTTTGGTTGCTATGCAAGAGGAAAACTTGACCCTTGTAAGTGACAATATAACAAATAAAATGACAAGAAAAATGGCTAAATATTAGAATTATTATATTTTTTAAGTTACATTATCAGAACTTTGTCATTTATATATTTATTTTTTTACTGATATTTGTTTGAATATCAGTAAAATATCTTACCCATGTTTAAGTAAGCCTTAGTGGTTTGTATGTGTACAACCCTTAGAAAACCTTCAAATCACATCACCTATAAGAAAAGAACAATATTCTATATTCAAACCTGTCAGTACCTTTCATTTTTCTTTGTAGAAATATATCCCACAACACAACTGTAGGCACATACTTCAACTTTGCCCTTTGTTTTCCCTTTGGTGTGTCTTGTAAAGTATGCAAAGTCTTCAGACTTTAAGTATTAGGTAGAATGATGTTTATGGTTGGAAAATAATCAAAACAAAACAAACAAAAATGCTTGCTATATCTAATGAATGTTTCAAATATTATGACAAAAAAGTTCCTTTCACCAAAATCCCAAAAATATTCTAGTTTTTAATAACAACATTTTATTATGCCATTATCAGGAGCAGAGAAAGCTGTTTTATATATAAAGTTTGAGATTATTTGGTCTTTTAAGTGGTTATCAGCAAGCTGCTAGACTTGCAGAGACAAGAATAAACCCAAGAGGAAAGAAAAAAAAAAAAAGAAGAAGAAAAGAAAAAAAAAAAAGATTAAATTATTCGATAGCTACCTATTCTAAGCTTTTTTTTTTTTTTTTCTCTCCATCATGCTAACCAATACTTCAGGTAAAGAGACTATATTTGTGGTTATCGTTTCTATACAAAGCATTAGGAAAAAAAAAAACAACTTTTATTTTATCAGTGTTTCTGCAACATGAGGTAGTACTAAGAGTAAAGTTGGTGAAAACTTTGATAAATCTGAAAATCACTGGAAAATTCTAGATACAGATTCTTCTTAATAATTTTACAGAATTTGCATACAAAAAAAGGATTCTAACTATACACTCCACTTTACTAATACAACTGAAATTTTGCTGATATCTATATATTGAATTACATATATTCGATATTCGATCCACCATTTTAACCAAAGACTAATTTTGGAGGGAAACATTATAGACAGAAGAAATCACTTTACTGGAACAGTGATGTGCTACTTCAAAATATTGCAGTAATCATGTTCTCAGTGGATTAACACTTAATCCCAGTATAACAGGTGTTGCACAGTCTTGTGAAAAGGGAAAAGACATGCAAGAACAAAGCAAGTGATCTTACAGTTCTTGTATAACTTATTGCTTGGCAGTATGCTTTACACAAGCATATCTACTGCTTTCTTGCACAAGTGAACTCTCCTTGTCAGAGGAAGAAGCAGAAAAAAAAAATTATCTGCCACTGATCACAGACTATCAGATTCAACTTAACCCAATTTAGACATCTGAAAGCCAAATATCAAGTCTAAGCCATTGAGGATTTCTCTGCTGTTAACAGAGAGTATTTTTAGCTCATAATTCATATCAAAATAAAATTCATATCTTAGGCAGAATGAATCATAAACACACACATACACTAGACGCCTGTCTTTTTCTCTCCACTAATAAAACTAGTTTAGGTTGGATAAAAAAAATAAAAGTCACCTTTAGATGACTCAGATTAGACATTACAAAATCCAGCCCAGAAGATAAGGAGCTGCCAACAAGATGGTGAAGCCAATAAACAAAAAGGTAGCAAAATACCTAAAGTTCCTTCTAGTACCTAAAGCGGACCTATAGGTAAAATGAAAAAGGACTCTACACCAGGGAGTGTAGCGAGAGGACAAATGACTTTAAACTGAAAAAGGGTAGATTTAGATTAGCTACTAGGAAGCAATTCTGTACTATGAGTGTGGCAAGGCACTGGAACTGGTAGCCCAGAGAAGCTGTGGATGCCCCATCCCTGTAAGTGTTCAAGGCCAGGTTGGATGGGGCTTTGGGCAACCTGATCTAGTGGGAGGTGTCCTTGCCTATGGCAGGGGGGTTGGAACTAGATGGTCTTTAAGGTCCCTTCCAACCCAAACCATTCTAAGATTCTGTGATTAAAGTACTAGCCTAGGAGTATGTGAAGCAGAAATACAGAAAGAGAGAAAAGAGTTTGTGCTATTTTGTAACCTCAGCTGCAATACCTTTTTACCCAATACTCAAAACAAGATGAAGGGAAAACGGAAGAGTGCATGGGTGAACTGGGTAACCTAAGCAAGAAGGATAACACATAAGTGGGCAAAATGTGATAATTATTTTGAAAAGACAGTTCCGTTTGTTTACAAAAGGAACAGCAGGACATTCTAACTGTGGTGGATACTGGACATGATTATTCAGTAGGCATAAACTATTTCACAGATGTTTAGCAAACGATTAAAATGCTGACTGTTGCCAATATACATTCACTATTTTCCTCTTAATTACTACAAAATATAAGAACAAAAATCCTGAAGCACTGTATTTTTCTTTAAATATGTTTATGAAAGAGAAACATAGTGACTTTTCACTAAAGAATTACAAGTTTATTATACTTTTTAATACAATGTATCACTTTTATAGAAATGTGTCCAAGTAAAAATTAATTGTATTGTACAGTACAAGTTTTTCTATGAGACTGTTTAGCCTTATGCTGTGTTTTTGGACTTTCCTTGAAAAACATTGGAATCCAAAGACAAACTGGTAGAGGTTAATGGTAGATGAAAAATATACAGGATTCTAAATAACTCATGGTATTATGAATTCAAATTCTGTAAGAAAACATCTGAGGAAAAAGACATAAAAAACATTTCTATGCCTATTAAACACCATTTATTGTATATTATGCTTAATACATTAAAAAAAATATATGCCAGATCCAAGCTGGAGGATTATATGACTATCAGACCTGAACTGTGCAATATCTGTGCAATGAACTGTCTGTCCACCTAACTGTCTGTTTTTGTTAGAAAATAGGCAAGATTCTTCTGGTACCAATTTATATTCATATCCACATGTCAAAAGTAAGTTCAAAGGAGCTGGAAGGTGGACTATTCATAAACAGCAGCCTTATTATGCTATGCTTTGTGCATAGTTTTATTAGAGGAATTTAGCATGAAGTAATTTTACAAATGTCTTTAAAATGTAAGATATAAAAGATTTTTTCTTGTTCTAGTAATCTAAGTACATAAACAGAATATCAAACAGCAACTGTCTTCATAAAGTATTTATTTGTTTATTTATTTCAGTTCTCCCTGTTAGTTCTTGACAAAGCTAAAAAAAAATTCTGTCACAGAAAACAGCTAACTACCCTGCTAAACTTTTGCAAAATTCAAAAGCTCTAACCCTACACCAATCCTAATCTGAACTGCCAAACATAGCGTGAAGTTTTTACGATGTATATCCAACTATAACCAGTATTATTATAATGGCACTGTCATTAAAATTCTGTGCTATGTCTCATTATTTCTAGAAAAACTCATAAAAACAGAACCTTTAATTTATTTACAGGAGACAGGAAGTTTCAGTACTTATATTACACAAAACTTTCCATGACATTCCATACTTTCAGGAATATACAATTTTGCCTGTAACTTTAAAAAAAAAAAGTCTATTACCTGTTATCTGATTGAGGGTTTTGGTTGGTTGGTAGGCTGGTTGGTTGGTTGGTTGGTTTGTTTGCTTATTGTTAAGTATGGAAAAATTATTCCGATATTCCATTCCAGGCTACAATTTGACTGGAAAACAGAGGAAAAGATTTGCTTTGTCAAAGCTTTAAACGTTCTTTCTTCAGTTTCTTTGGATAGCTTGTCAGTTTGCTCTCTGGAGCAACAGAGTGAAATGCATAAATAAAGTTGTCTTGAAAAACATACTGGATCTGAACAAAACACAATATCCTGGAAGACTTCTCTCCTAACATACTCTATGAAAATGAATTTGGCAACTAAAAGCTCCAAGAAGTCCCCAGTGCCCCAGTGTGCCCTGGTTCAAGGTTACTGTGGTTAAGCAAGGCATCCCCTAAAGTGTATCTTCTCACTGCTCAGTGTGCTGAAAATGAGAGCAACACCAGACACTGTGAGGACTGAAGCATCCGTCCTGAGGCTGAGCTGCTTTCAGCTTGGAATGCAATGTATAGTGAGATGGAAAGTCTATAGGAAAGCTGACACGGACCAGGTAAAGTGGAGAAAGTGGACAGGGCCAAGGATTGGTTGGAAACCACACCTAAGGAACAGATGGGAAGAGGAGTGGGTAAGAGCAGTGGAAGATGAGGGTGAATACCAAACACACTGAGGGGGAAGGAGACCTTTGCATCAAGTAGGTAAGTGAAGAAAGCAGGTTGCTCATGAACAGTAACCTCTTCCAAGTAACTTTGCTCCTTCAGCACATCCATCTTAATCCATACACATACTGGGCCTCTTCTCAAGTGTGGAGGGAAGGTGGCTCAAAATGGTCTTTATTTTCTCTCTCCTACTTCAGGCATGGAGAACCAAGAATAGAGAGCGGAATGAATTTAAAACATTGTCAAATATTGAAAAAAAAAAAAAAAGGAGGGCAGGGCAGGGCAGGGCAGGGCAGGGAAGGGAATGGCAGTGGGAAAAAGAAAGCCAACATCAAAACTGCAAGACTTTTTCTGGTCTTGTGGCTTTTTGTAGCAAAGGTACTGACTGCTTCTTTGGCCTGTATCTAGCATCTCCTGAGGGAATGACTGCTGTTTGGCCTCAATGGCAGGTCAGGCTGGTAACTCTGAATCAGAGTGGAAAGCACTAAAGAAAGCTGCAATAAACAGAGTGATGATCTCATGGTACACTCTCAAGGTATGCTCTCCAAGTACTTCCACTGTGCGATTCCTTATTACTGGTGCTCCCATGAAAATCAGTAAGAGGCAGTATTACATAAACAGCAATGACATGATGTAACTGCAGAGGAAAGTAGTCTTCCAGGAGGGGTCTTTTAAGACATAAATCCAGTGAATGTGGTACTAATTTAATGGGAATATTTTTAAGTGTAAAAGTCAGGTTTCAGGATGAGAACTTAATGTAACTGTTTTGAAACGTAATTCTGGAATAGTTAACAAATTCTGCATTACAGTATATTATCTGAAGAATATAGGTGAAGGAAACAGCTAACCTTCATTTATCAACATAAAGTAATTTAAATTTTGTTTATTTGTTTAATTTGATCTCCATACTACAACTGGCATTTGAAAGAAAAACAGTATCCAGCAACTACCTGGAAGAAATTTCAACAAAAGTATATAGATGTGTTACTAAAAAATAAAAAAATTCAGGTCCACATGATGGATAAAACAATGGCTAAAGAAATTGTGACCTCCCTGGAAGACAGGGATAATAAGAGGAAAATAATAAGAGGAAAAGAGGGTAATTAAGAATAAAATATTTTCAAATTAGACAAGCTAGACAAAGGTGGGCTGGATGTGACACTAACAGTGTTATCATTTGGAAAAATGCCAAGCCATTCTGTTTTGTTTGTTTGTTTGTTTGTTTTTGTCATTGTTGTTGTTTTTAACGTTCTTATTACAAATTTTAAGAGTGAAAGTTCAGTGCTTACTTTCGAGATAAAGTGAAAGAGGGTGACAGAGCACTGGAACAGGTTGCCCAGAGAGGTTGTGGAGTCTCCTCTGGAGATCTTCAAAACCCTCCTGAATGCCATCCTGTGCAAAGTGCTCTACGTGATCCTGCTCAGCAGGGGGGTTGGACTAGATGATCTTCAGAGGTGTCTTCCAACCTCAGCCATTCTGTGATTCTGTGAAAAACAGCACCAAATAAATAAAACTACTTTGTGGTCTTGTTGATGAGGTTTTGTCATGGTTTTGGCTGGGATAGAGTTAATTTCCTTTATAGAGGTTCACACAATACTGTGTTTGGATTTTTGATATAAACAGTGGTCATAACAAAACAATGCTTTAGTTGCTGCAGAGAAATGCTTACAGAGCTAAGGACTTCTTTTGCTTCTTAAGCTGCCCAGCCAGCAAGGAGGCTGGGGTGCACCAGGAACTGGGAGGGGACACAGCCGGGACAGTTGACCCACACTGACCAAAGGGATATCCCATACCTTGTAAAGTCATGTTCAGCAATAAAAGCTGGCGTGAAGAAGGAGTAAGGGAGGAGACATTCAAAGTGATGGTGTTTGTCTTCCCAAGAAACTGTTACATGTGATGAGCCCTGCTTTGCTGGGAGTGGTTGAACACCTGCCTGCTGATGGTAACCAGTGAATGAATTCCTTGGTTTGCTTTGCTTGCAAGTGCAGTTTTTGCTTTGCCTAGTTAAACTGTCTTTATCTCAGCCCATGAGTTCTTGAACTTTTACCTTTCTGATTCTCTCCCCCGTCTCACCTAGGGAGAGTGAGCAAGTGGCTGTACGGTACTTAGCTACCTGCCAGGGATAAACCACAACAGGTTTGAAAATGTGAATTAAAGCATCACTGGTTGGGACTAATAGACCATAATTCTTATGCAGCCATTATATTGCATGAATAAATATAGAATGAAAAGGAAATATATATACATATATTTGCCTTTAAGAAATATTTTCTGTTTTTAACCTACATAATAAAACTGAATTGCAACTTTTTCTAGCTGTGATTAGTTTTATAGATTATTTTCCACCCCATAGATTCAGTAGTTTGAAGCAAGGCACCACAAGAACTGTTGTTTTAAGATCAGCTCTTAAGACAGTAACACACTTCTGTGGTTCTACTGACAGCTACTGCTCTCTAAGGTGTATATATTACAGTACCAACAACTGCAATGCAAACCCGTTAGAAACTATAAATCAAAAGAATGACGTCTTGTGAAAGACAATTGGTAACTGAAAAGTTACATACATATGGATTTGATATGTGAACACACTTGCCTTTAAATAGATACACAAAAGTCTGCGCCTACAATTTTACAATAAGCGTTGAAAACAATTAAAAAATGCAGAAGAACACTGATGTCTACCCAAATAAAACCATGCATTTAATTTTTTTTTCACAGGGCTAGTTTCCATAGCTTTGTTCACCAGCTACTGCAACCCACCTTCTCTCAGTTTTCCTTCTAGGAGTATATCCTACTTCTCCAATCTCATCTTAAATTAGCCTGCAACTTTCTTCTGCTTTGCTCTTCTGATCCCCATTCCCTCTTCTGATCCACAACTCTTCTCACAGTGGATATCTGACCATACACAGTGCAATATTTGAAAAGTAGCAAACTTCAGAAACGTGTTTCAATGGAAATCTGTCCTCAGGTGATGATGGAAAACAATTCCGGCTGCAATCCAACGCTACATTGCAGCATCAAGTTACCACACTGAAACTCCTCAATCAACCATAAGTTTAATTTGTTTTATTAGAATGATTAACAATTTCTAAACATACTACTCTGATCTTCTACCACGATTTCTGTAGCCTTTAGAAATTACGTATTTCTTCCAGATGTTTTGTTTTTCCATATTTTTCCTACTGCACAGTATGTGTCTACAATATAAGACATGAAAAAAAGATTTTATATCACTTAGCTCATTAGATGCTTAAATGTACCAGTTTTAAATGCATGATTTTGACCTCATCGGTGTCCTCAATCAATGAAATAAAAATGGCGGTTGTCATAACATCATATCTTGGATACGTTACTCGGGAATCAGTAATCAGAGCCTGCTCCTCACTAAAACTGCTATTAAATATATTTGCTAGTACTAAGCCTGAAGAAATAATAATAGAAAAAAAAAAAAAGATTTCTAGAACTCAATAAGCTAATCAAAATATCTTTGAGCAGACTGGAGGGGAAGAAGTATCCTACATCCATCTTGCCATAATCTTGGTTCACTTGCAAAATGCTGCAAAAAGGGAAAAAAAAATCCTCGCTTGGCATAGACACTATGCCATTGCCTAAATATGTCTTAACATGTGTGTATGTCACGTGCTGCAAATGTTGTAACAAAGATCAGCATGTCTGAAGCACTGTTCTGGAAGCAAAAGACTTTCTGTGTTTAAAAAACTTTTTTAAAACATTCCTTATCTTCAGAATGAGACTATCTCCTTTCACTGTCTTTCTCCATTTTTATGTTTAATTTCTTATATTCCACAGCTAAACAGCAACATAATGGTTAAAGAAAGACTCCCCCACCAAACACGTTCTTACTGCTCTTTGGTGACTTGTTTGAAATCATCTACCATAATTATCTACGCCATAATTTCTTCCTGCCTAGTTCAAAAATACTTAAAAAAAAAAAAAAAGCCACTTAAAAAAACCTCACTGATTCATTGTTGAAATGCACACATTGAATAGGGGAAGTGGTATGATAAGTTATTCGTTACTCAAAGAAATAGCATAATTCTTCATTATATGTCCAATATTCTGCCAGTGTTTACTATAAATAAGACTGTTCTATTCCAAGACTTCTTAAGACAGAAGATACAAATTACATGCTCTCAGCCAAAAGATTGAAAAATCTAAAAAGCATTTCTCAGTTAGCAGTTCCGGAAATATAATTGATGTTTGATTCCTAACTTTTAATTCCAGAAAAAAAAAATAAATAAATAAAAAAAGAAGTGAGCTGTTTTCATGCATTTTTGCAGCAACTTTCTCTCTCTCTCTCTTTTTTTTTTCTTTTTTCCCTGTAGAGTATCAGATGTTTTCCTTTGCATCCTCTCTGCTCATGTTAGAAATCAGGTGCATGTTGCCAGTACAACTTACTCATTCAAGGACCTGCTGCTGTCCAATTAAACTCTGTTCCAACCAGAGACAGAAATCAAAGAGAGACGGACGTTGACGTAGTAATTCTCTTTCCTAGTTTAGCAGTAACTGCAATGCATAGCCTGGGTATTAACATGTTCATTTGCAGGCACAGTGTAAGGTTAATCCCTGTTGATCTATGTTGGTCCAGGTGGAAAAAAAAAAAAAAAAAAAAAACAAGGAAGAAAATCAGGTATTTAAAGTACACTTAGGAAGAACAGAGATACAGAGATGCCTAAATTCAGGAATGTAATCCTGAAGACCTGAACTCAGGTGAAAGCTAACTCAAGGAATATTTTTTTGCTGCTCTTGCTGCTCAAAAGGGTCCTAGGTGCCTAAGAATTTCCTTTGGCACATACATAGATTTTCACCAGATTTGGGAATACTGAGAAGTTATTATGTAGCTAATTCTAAACATACAAATTAAGTTGCTAATCTTCTGCTTGCCTTCCATGATGAACTGAGTTCATGAGATGTTCTTTTGACATGCTGCATCAGGATGAAGCACCTCTAAAGTACAATGTTAACAAGCCCTTTTAAAATCCAACACAAAGTGCCAGTATTCACTGTTCTTCAACAGCTGAATGTAGCTTAACCTATTTTCAATTTGTCACCTGCAAATGTTAGAGGATGAACTATCTCAGGGTAATACATAAAAATAACATAAACAGCACGTGTACAAACAGTAGACTTAAATTTGTTATGGATACATATCTAAGATAGAACATTATAGGGAAAAAAAAATTCAAACTCTTGACTCAGTGGGTCAAGAATATACTCGGGATGTTTTCAAGAGATGATGGTTCAGCCCCTTTCTTCATCTACTGCAATTCAAGCCCCTGTCACCCACTACCCTGTACAATATTATCATGGAAGAGATACTCAGTCCAGGCTGATGAAGGATCCAAATAAACTCAAAGAACAGTGTTGAACTAGCCTGGAAGTAGCTGGCAATTAGCACAGTGGATCCATATATACCTTAAGAGCTCTCTCTTTCTATATCTCTGCACAGATGCACAGTGCAAAAATATTTCCTAAGAATAAGAAGACTTCTTTCAAAAATATGTTTGGGATCACTCCTATTTCATCCAACACCAATAAAAATCCATCTGTTCCCTTATGTGCGCTTGTCTAGTGGATTCAGATCTTGATTGAGGTGGGAGAGCTGAACATCCAGCTTCCCCAGAAACAGCCTTCACAAGTGGATTCCATATCATTCTGGCTGGGATAAAGCACCCTCCAGCTTTTTTGGTCAAGAGAAGAAGCAAAAAGCAGAGTGTGATTCTGTAGTTTCGAAGGCAAATCACCCAAGTGAGAGAGAAGAACTAAAGCTCCAGTTCCTTCTGTGAACACTGTTTATGAAATTTATTCAGCATCAGTTACATAAGGATCTAGACCACTTTGAACACAGATTCAGAAACCCTAGACTCCCTGTTTTCTCAGTAGCAGTTATGCTATCTCACACACAGTTCTCACCCTTGTAGCTTACATTGTTCTCATGCAGTAGATAAAATGCTGAGATTCCTAATGTAATTTCCAGTCTTGGCATTTAAAGATCAGTCAGTGGTTATACTCAGCATTCAGTAGCTAAATCTTATTTTTATTAGTTTTTTGTTTGGTTGGTTTTTATTTTTTTAAGTCTTCTCATGACTGCAAAATCAACTTTATTTCCAACTTCCTCAAAAAGGCCATCCAAAGGAGAAGATGACTTAGTTATAAAAGAGGCAAAATTAGCAGTCATGAAAAGTACAGAAGGCTTGAAATGAAATATATACATGCAGAGGTGGTAAGGATATAAAAGCAGTGACATTGACAATGTCATGTGAAATAGGAATCTGCAGACAGGATTTTAACAGACACTGAGGTCTGTAAGATACTGTACTTAACTTACTGCACAGTCAATATGTCCTTACTTAGAAAGGAAGGAGACGTGAGAGATGGGTGCTGATGAGCAGTCCATAGCCAGTACATTTCCCCTGCAATTAAGCAACAGGTTTACCAAGCCCTGGGGAACCTCCTCTGCATTTTGTGGACCCCATTTGAGCATTAGACCCAATGTGTCTAATCCTAAGAGTAAGACCGTCCTCAGACCTAGAAAAAAATGAGCAATATACATCAACTAGCAGAAATAGCATGGACAATATTAAATGTCAAGATCATATTTCTATAAAATATTTAAATACTTATTAATATACTATTTTAACCCCAATACATAATTCAAGGCATAAAAGACTCCACGTAGGAGAAGGGATTAAAAGATAACCAGGAAGCACAGTGTAGCAATGAAATGAATGAGCTGACCATCACTGAAAGTGATGCCACCTCTGTGTAATCTATGCAACAGTTATAAATTGTTCCTTTCATTGTAGCATAGATTTATTATACGTTATTATATATTATTATAATATATATTTATAATATTATTATAATAATATAATATATTATTATATTATATAATATTATTATTATCTGTATTTTGATAAAACCTAGTGTCACTTATCAGGACACAATGCTTCATCAGGGTGGGAACACAGTAACTTTTATGCAGCATTTATGTGTTTGAAACAGTTAGATCCAACAGCCAGGAAAACAGAATTTAAGTAGTGACTCAGAGTTACTGCAGTCTCGTAAGTATGCCTCTCTTGATAGTATTTTCATAAATTGCTCTTGAACTTGGGCAATACGTCTGCTGTATTTCCCAAGCTATTATATACAACAAGTTTCAAACTGTTATAATTTATAAATGGACCTCATGTTGTCCTCCCAGTTATTATTAAATGCAACCACAAGCGACCACTCCAGTATATACTCCACCATCTCTACAGCAATAACCGCACTTCAAGTTTGAAAAAGGATACCAAGAAGTTAACCAATAAAATAAAATAAAATAAAATAAAATAAAATAATAAAATAAAAGGGGGGGGGGGACAGGGAGAGGGATGACGAGGAAATATGGAAATATCTCGTTACATATGTCTCAGGGCTTCTCTGGGCTTCCTCAGAGACTGAGGAAGCAAAGAGGACAGTTTGTAATATAATGAATAGGTACAGTCAGCTTTGCATGATTACACTAATAATAAATCTCGATTTAGAAAATATCACAATTTGTAATGTCTTCATTCCCCCAAAATATCTAATTTAGCAACGTTTTTATCCTATGTTGGTACCTATACACTACCATTTAATTAAAGAAATTACAGTGGAAATATATTCTTATGAAGGAATAACACATTTTCTTGTTAGACAGAAGTAGAAAACTGAACTGAACAAAGGAAAGTGGAGTTGATTCCATGTCAATTCAATTGCTGATTTTTAATTTTATTGCAGTCCTTGGATGCTATAGCAACTCCCATTTTTGTACATCTTGCAGAATGCAGAAATGATCCCACAATGGATTAAGGGCATTATCTCCAGTGTTTAAGGGTTTTTTCTCGGGGACATCACAGCCCAATTCACGTTCTCATATAGCACCTGGAAAGAACAGAGGGGGAAGTGGGGGTCACATGTTTAGGGCAAATTTTCAGAAGAGCACAGAATTATCTATGGTTGTTCACATGAGTTTTATATAGAACCTCAATAAAAGCTTTTAAGAACTCCATCCTGAAAGTAAAGATATTAGGTCACCAGTGATGGTACATCAACCATTTCTTTCTAAGCCTCTTAGGGGCTGAAAACCTTTTTCAAGAAACCACTTTATATAGAGCCATCTCTTTCTTTGAGAACCACAAATGTATATGAAAAGACAGAGTTTGTTCCCATTTAGATGCAGTCTATTCACAGCAAGCAATAGCAGAAAACACTACTGATATTACATATATTCTCTTAGTGGTTCTGAAAGGGACCTAAACATACCTCTAGGGTATTTTTATCCCCTAACTTGTTTTAAAAACTACCATTAGGTCATCATTCCCATCTTGTGATAAATCTGTGTTCCTGGGTGTTTTTTGTTGGTGGGGAAGGAAGTTTTGTTTTGTTTTGTTTTGTTTGCCTTAAATACTGCTTGTCTGGTGACATTCCCATTTACAGACCCAGTGGCTGCAATCAAAATCTTTACAAAAGTTATGCAATTCTTCGTATCATGTGTGATAAACCTAAACTGTACAAGCATCTGCTTAGCTTAAATAAATATGCAGGGGATACAAGGTGGCTTCCTAAATTGTTTATTATGAAATTAATTTAAATGATAGGATCAATGATCAGGGACTCTCTCACATACACAGAAAAAACACTTGTTATGATTGTGGACTTAACTGTTTCTGAAAAGACTCTTAGATGTGCCAGAGATAAAAACAGATTAACTTTTATGACCTCCTTTACCAAACCTCTCCCAAGCAATACATAAAAACAAAATAGTGGCTGAAGGTGAGAGTTCCCAACTGCTACAATGATTTATCGAAATGCAGAAATAAGATATAGAAAACAACAGTATCAAAATTAAAAATTGTTTCAGTATTTATGTACATAACAAAAATCTTTCCACATTTTGTACTTCAGATATTTTTAATGTTACATTATTTTTCTAGTCTTTTGTACTTGCTTTAGCATTTTGCTAAGATACAATAACATATAAAGCTACCTATTCTGAGTTCACATGTTATGCCCAAAGCTTGAAACACCTGTTGAGTCATAATATTTATAATACAAAAGGCACAAAATTCACTTTTCAGTGAATGAGAGGCACATCTTAAAGTCTGTTGATCCTAGACAAATCCTTTTAAGTCTCCTTAGGAATGGTTTTTATACAAATTAAGCACACACATCTCCATCAGGCATTTCTCTGTTCGTCACTTTGAAGTAAGCAGTCACTAAAGCATCACTTGAGGAACCTTAGGGAGGAAGTAAAGAAACCCCTTCACTTCTTCCTCGGTGCCAAGGGTAGTCACCATGAGGAGTACTCAGTAAAAAGGAAAAAAACTAACACACAAACAAGCAAACAAACAAAACAACAACAAAAAGTCGTTTCTTACATGGCAAGTAAATAGACCAGATCATTCTAGCTCAGGGATGGCAGAGGAAAGCACTAGCTTATTTGGAAACATTTTCTTTAGAGTAAGCAAACTAAAAGGGACGTAGGGGTCTGGAATTAAGAATCAATTAAGAGAGGGAGAGTCTGTGCTGAGAGAAAAGCAAGAGAGATGAAATCTTTCAGAGAGGCTGGAGCAGTGAAGGAAGACTGCTGTTATTAAGTATAGTATTAATCCTGTTGTATCTTTCTGTATTTAGGTCCCATTATTGCAAATGTATACTTAATGGCATGCTATTTAGTTCTTAAATTGGGAACATAGCCTGAATGATTTGACAGACAAGAAGACATCCCTGATGAAATGACATAGTAGATCTTTAAAAAAAGGTACTGAAACATTTAACCCCCCCACACACACACAACCTCCCCCCCACCCCCCCAACTATTTCTGGAGCATTCAGAGATTAAGAAGTATATTTCTATGGAACAGGATATTTTAAGGATCAGCACATCAAACATGAGGAAAGGAAGATGGATTTTCCAATGTTTTCCTGGAAATAATCAGGAAAAACTCTCTGGCACATTGCATAACAGTAGAGAGCATACTTGTAAACTGAGCTAATTTATGATGGAAAGATTAAAACAAAACAAATAAAATTCTGAGAGTTGCTTTTTTTTTTTTTTTTTTCCACCCAAGAATTTTAAATCTTGCCCAACCTTTCAGCAAGCAACTTATTAATAGCTGGCCTAACTAAATTTCACTTTTCTGACCTCAGTCCCATTACTCAAGACCTCAACTCCAAGGCCTCAAACATTTCACTCTACTTGATTTTAAAAGTCTCACTTCTCTGTGGTTACAAACTGTAGCATCAGTTCTGCTCCACTATATGAAATACTATATGAAATACTATATGAAATACTGTTATACTGAGAATACAACACAGCAGCTATATTCATTCTCCCTCCACAGTTTCTATCATAGGGTTATGTATGCTTTATATTGCTCACAAAGAACAACACTGCACTAAAACCATTTTTCTCAAAGCACTTCTATTTTTAAAAATTAGTAATTTCACCACTGAAGGTACACAGTCTTCTAGCTAACCTGCTTTTAGAAATGTTCAGTGCAACAGTGCATATGGGTCACTCAGAGAAGTTTGGGAAAGAGTCAGCTTTGTTCCTCCCGCAAAGCATTTGCAGGATTCAAGAATCAGCAAGGAGCTGTGACTGCCTGCTAAACGAGATTCAGGGGACCTTTATCAAAGGGACAGGGTAGTTCTATTTGTAAGTTCAATAAGGAAAAAGAGGGTCCTGCAAAGAATGAAGAATGTCTTGAACTTTTTCCTACTTTAAAAAAATGGTTTCACGGTCATTTATTTTCTCAGACTGATGAGAATTATCTTTCTAATATTTCATTTTAGGCCAGAGGCACCCAAGGTGTAAATGTTATCCTCTAATGAAGTATATAACTGAAGTATATGTGCATACTTAGATATACAGATGTATAGCTACATCTATCAATCTGTCATCTATCTGTTTACATGCTAAATGTCTGGGAGCATCTTAACCATGGATTTATGAGGTCCTACTGGCTAGGACTAGGTTATTTTGGTTCAGGACAAGTTATTATACAAGACTAATCTTGTGGTCCCAAGGCCCAATAAGTTTGAGGGAACTGTGTGTGAGGGAAGTTTCTGCCCAGTATAGATGGTCCCACCCCAAGATCCCTTTTATCTCATCAATATTGGAGAAATGAGGGGAAATTTTCCACAGTGCCTGCAGTGCCCGCTGATTATAAGCTACAAATAAGGCATAGTGAGCTGTCATTTGAAGCTGATGTTAAAGCATTAAAAACTCAGTTGATGAAGACTAAGCTGAGAGGAATCTCTTTGGAAATGAGCTGTTTGGTTTCTGATCCAGGTTATATTTACTGGGGGAAGAAAAGATGAGTGAGAAAGAAGGAACTGCAAGGGAAAAGCTAATGCCGATGCCTGCAGAAAACAAAGCTGGAGACTTATTTCCTCCCTGGGTAGCCAATCATCTGACTTTCACAGGTGGAGAAAGTGGGAGCATTACTGCAATATTTTTCAGCGCTGTTACTTTGGGAAAGGATGAGATAACCAGCAAATCACCTTGTAGTGTTCTCTAAATATTTGGGATTTAACATTTACATACCAAAGGAAAAAAAAAAAAAAAAAAGAAAGAAAAAAAAATAGAGGGCTACTTAACAAACTCAAACACTGATTCTACAACAGTCCTCAGTGTTTAATTAGAATCCAGTTCCCTGAGTATTTTAAACTGTTTTAACTAGCCTTCTTCAAGATAAGTCTTACTGGCTTATCCTGAGACCAGTTTCTGACAGCTATAGTAGCATATAGACAAGGCATGGCTATTGTTTTTCAGTATTATAAGCATGATAGCTTTTCAACCTGTTTATGCTGAAATACTCCTGAGGAAGGCTCATCTAGAGCCCAGATGACCTTGCTCTTTGTTCTAGTATCTGAAGTGGTAAGTCCCATTTTCAATATTTTCTTGCAACATAAACAGGACTTAAAAAATCTCTGGTAGATGATGACCAGGTGGAAAGATTTTGTCTGTCCCATCTGTCAGAATTACGTGGGGAAACACTTTTGAAAAATACTGGGTTTTATGGCACATAATGATAGTGTCCTTGACTCAAATAATGTTGTGGTTAAAAGACTATGAGGTAGAGGATTGAAATTTGCATCTTTTATGTCCTCATCTCGTGGGAATCATAACTTTTTATTGGCACTTCAAATGTGGTCACAAAAACACACTGAAAGCAGGCTACCACTAACATTTGGTAAGAAAACCTACAGCTTAACATATTTCATTATGTGGTGAAGATAGAAGGTGAAAGTTCATCAAAGAGTATATGTAAACCAAATCATAAAAACTTCAGCAACCAAAACACATCAAAATTAGATATTGTAATAAAATTCCTCATTTGAGTAGCCAGCCTGTGGTTAGGGGAAATGAGAACAGAGAAAGCAGATCTAAGTATATTTGACAGTTTCATAAGTCTTCTACTGCCAGTGCTTCAAACACTCAAAAAAATCAGGATATTCTGGGGCTATTTAATGGTCCTTGAAAATAGCTGAGTTTGTTTGGTTTTGATTTTGTTTTTACAGTAAAGGAAATTAAAACAATATAAATCCCCACTCTCATGACTTTAAGTCAGAGTACACTGTTGAAATTTCCTCTTTTCTATTAAGAGTGGCACATATTTGTCCCTGTAACAGCAAGCCAAAAATCAAAAAAGTGATACCCCATCTAATTCCCTGAAGTTTCAACCCATTATCAGTAACCTTTCAGAAACAAGTTAATTCAATGTTACATTCCTAAGTAATAGACTGTTTCAAATACATGCACTGAGGAAAAAGGCAAAATGATTTCTAGTACTGCATGGCACGACAATTCGCCACAATGACATAAATCTTCATATTTCTACATAGCATTTCTAGACTATTCTGAGTTGAGAGCTTTTATTGATGAAGAAAGGAAACCCTAAGGTAAGTAAAGTTACACTTTCCTACCTTTTATCACACTAAGGTCCATAAATCTATTACTGTGCAATTTTTCACATTTATGATCTTGAAAAATCTATGTTACTTGGAAATACAGATCATACTGTAAATATGGAAATTCAAAACTAACTTTATGTATTATATATAATTTCTTTTTTTCCTCTACTTTGTATGACCAAAGCAGAAATAGTAAATTTATGTACTGATAGCCATGCATTCATTCCCATAGATCTCAAAATATATGTCATGACTTCCCTCCCTCAGATTGATAGTACTATTATAAAAGCTCTGATGCTTACCTAAAAGGAAGAATGCTATTCAGATTTATTTTGAAAATGAATGTTACGTGAGTTATAAAAAGTACTTGTCTGAATTAATAGTGCAATCCTATCTTTTATCGGTAAATGTTTCCAGCTTCAAAAGTGATGTTTGCTTGAAAGTTGTGCTTATACTTCTGTAATCAAATAGAACTCCTGACAGTGATATCTCTGTAAAGCTCACTCTGTCTCTCTGATCTTCATAGGTCTGTAAGAATAATTTTATAAGGTCTTAACATTTTTGGTCTGAAATAAAAATAGGTAACCCTAAGAAAGAACTTATTATTGGCATTTCTAGGAAAGAGGCTTTTCTTCGAATATGCTGATAATATAGTATAGCAAATTCACTGACTGTTTTTGTGTTAAGTCATCTAATTATAAGTCCTTATAACTGGTCACCTAAAAACTATATTTCCTTTTATTTATTGTGACATTTAGTGCACAGTTCTGGGTTTTCTATAAAGACTTGCATTACTTATGCAACTTCTAGGATTCCTGCTTAGGATGAATCAGTTTTTCTTTGATCAGAGATCTCTGAATGAAAAAAAACAAAAACAAAAACAAACCTCTTTTCAATATGAGATATTCTTCAGATATCTCTATTTCCCTCTTTCCTATAATATGCACTGTACTCCAAATTACTCTAGAACAGGAAAACATATAGCACACAATGTTTTAGCAGCTAAATCAAACCCTGTGCTGGAGAAAGGCTACAACTAGAACACACATTTTTTTTTTCCCTTCAACTGCAACAGGATTTAAGAAACACCAAAACAGAAATTCAGTAGAAGCTTGTCTATGAAACAAATGAATAGAAAATTTTAAAACATATCATAATAAGAAACCAATTTCTCACAAATTATTAATATTCTGAAAGAAAAAAAAATATGTATAAGATGCAACTGATAAACAAAGAGTAGATGGATTTCCAAAAGCCTTCTGATAGCATCCATGAAAGGATCTTCAAGTAACCAAGCCATCATGGGAGGAAAGGGAAGAGTCTCTCTGTTTTAATAGATGGTTAGCACATAGGAAATATACATTAGAAATAAATGGTCGGTATTCGCAATAGAGGAAGGAAGAGTCACCAAGAATTTCTCTCTTGTTCTTGTGCCATTGAACTCATTTCTAATGTTTGAGAAAAGAGGATGAAGAATGAAGAGAGTCTGATGACACGAAATTACCCAGAATAGAAAGAATCAAAACTGACTGCAAAGAGATGTGCAAGGATCTCACAATACTGAGTCACTTGGAAAAAAAGGAAGAAAAAAAAAAAGGCAAAATTCCCAGTTGCTATCTGAAAAGTACTGCATATGCAAGGCAAGAAGGAACAGCTCTAAAATATGGATACATAACCCCAGACTCTTAGAAATTTTATTAGTATTGATAACTAATTTAAACCCTTTGATTATTGTTCTTCATGCGTAGTAGCAGTTAAGAACAAAATATAATTCAGGAATGATTAATTATAGGACATAATATATATATATATATTTTTTTACTGTATAAACTTATGTAGTGGGTTTAAGTGGCAAGGTTTTAGTAGCAGTGTACCATAGGGTTCACTTCTGTGAGAAGAATCCAGAAGTGGATTCATTCATGTTAGGACCCCACTGCTGGCCAGAGCCAAGCCAATAAGCGATGTTGTTTGCGCCTCTGTGAGAGCATATTTAAGAAAGGGAAAAAAACTGCTGTGACACAGCAGTTGGGGGAGTGAGAGGAGTGAGAAACAGCCTGGCAGACACCAAGGTCAGTGAAGAAGGAGGAGGAGAGGTACTCCAGGTGCTGGAGAAGTTCCCCTGCAGCCTGTGGTGTCGACCATGGTGAAACAGGCTGTTCCCCTGCAGCCCATGGCATACCACGGTGGAGCAGGGTTCCACCCTGCAGCCCGTGGAGGAGACCATGGTGGAGCAGGCGGACCTGCACTGAAGAAGGTTGTGGAGGACCCCCACCAGAGCGGATTCTGAGCTGGACCTGTAGCCTGTGGAGAGGATCCCATCAATGCAAGAGCAGGTGACCTGTCAGGAGCTGCTGCCTGTGGGGTAAACAGGTTGGAGCAGTTTACTCCTCCTGATGGATCGACCCTGTGGTATAGACCCAAACCTGGAGCAGTTATTGAAGAGCTGCTGCCTGTGGGAAGCCCACTCAGGATCAGTTCGGGAAGGACTGTATCCTGTGGGAGGGACCCCATGTTGGAGTAGGGGAAGAGAGTGACTGAGTGGAAGAGACAAAGTGATATAGAGTGACCGCAGACCCCATTCCCCAATTCCCCTGTACCGCTCGGGGAGAGGAAGTGGAAGAGGGTGGATGGGGGGAAGGTGTTTTGGGTTTCTTTACTTTGTTTCTCACTTCTCTAGCTTGTTAGTAATAGGCAATAAATTTTACTGTCTCCCTACTCTGAGCCTGTTTTTCCCATCACGATAATTGTTGAGCGATCTCCTTGTCCTTATCTCAACCCTTGATCCCTTTGCATCGTATTTTCTCCCCCTTCCCTTTCAAGGAGGGGGAGTGAGAGAGCGGCTGTGGTGGAGCTTGGCTGCCCACCCAAGTAAAACCACAACTTATAATGCACAACACCAGCACAACAACTTCAACAGGATGGAATACTCAGAAAATGTATCGAGAAGAAAGACCACAATGAATAAACATAAGGAAAAGCTTCTGTACTTGATCTTTGAAGAGATTAAATAAATTAGGAAACTTTAATTTGAAAAACAGATACATTTAGATTTTATTTTATGAATAATGTCTGCTGTATGCTTGTCTTGGAGTAGACCAGCTAGTTATGTTTAATTTTATTTCTGCCTTTTCAAGATGATGATGCAGACTCTGCCTATATCAGTTATATGTGATCGTAGGCTTTGGGGATGGGAGTTAAGTAGAAGAAAACCTTATTAGCTTTTTTTTTTGTGTGTGTGTGTGTGTGCGGTTTTCTTTTTCTAGTATGCTCCTTGAAGTCTACTAGGGCACCAGCTATGGTAATTATGTCAGAAGACAGGAGAGGAAGATGAGAGAAGATAATGAAATTTCTTTAGAATGCAGGGAAGGCACAAATGAAATTAGATGTGGGCAATGAACACATTTCAGAATTAGAATTTAAAATTAAGCCTTGAAATTAAGCCTTCAACATGAAAGATCTGCTTCTGGGAAAACCAGCTCAGCTGTCAGTTGCTGTGGAGACAGGTAAAATTATGGAGAAGGAGGAGCATTTATATTGCCAATGAGTGACATCTTACTGATACCATAGTGCTGGCTGGTTATGTACTGTCTGGCAAGGTTATGTAGCTGCACACAGAAGCTGCATTACATGCTGCAAACCTCAACATAATGAAAAATGTTACCAAGATTATGAAAACAAAACCTTCTCATGACAGAAATAATAATAGGAAACAAGTTTCTCAATGTACACATGAAATGGTTGAAGTGGTAGTCTGATAATGCAGAAGTGGCTTGTGCCAACTGAAAAGTATTGGACAAGGGACACCACACGATGGTATGTCTCCTAAAACTTGCAACTTCTTCAAATTGTGTAATTCAGTCTTAACTCTAACTTCACTAACAAGTGAGGATGAGGAGATAAGCTAGGTTTCTCTCGCTCATGGACTTTCCAAGGAGGTCTTGAACTTTGTGGTATGATAACCACAGAAACTCTCAAAAGGAAACAGAAACAATAATAAACTACTCAAGATTAAATGAAGTCTAGTCTGCTGAAAGTAAATCATTCTAAGAGAAACATTTGAAATAAATAAATGCTTTAGCTTTCAACTCATTTTTGTGGTGTGTTCAAAATAAGTCTGCATTCTATTTCTGTATGAACCTGGCACTTTAATATACTCACAGCAGTATTTTAGCAGCTGCCACTTGATCTGAACAAACTGTTTTTTTCACCTCTCTGGAAGAGTTCATGCATAAACCAAGCATTAGTCCTTAAACTCTGTTTTTCCCCAGCCTTTCTGCTGACAGGTCCATGCCACATGCAAAACATGTTTTCTCATTAGTTATCTCTTGGTCCCCTGGTGACCAATAGTCTTGGAGTAGAATAAACTTCATAAAGAAGAGGATCTGTGAGTTAAATCCCCAGCAACCCTGTTCATGCATGTATGAACCTGCGTCTCATTCAGATGCTCAGAAGAATCAAATTGTACATCATCTCTATTACTATTTTCTTTCCTAAATGTCCTTCTAATTTTCCTTTTAGCTTTCCTAAGTGAAAAGGAGCATTGTGGTGCTGCTTTGTGTATCATTTGAAGCAAATCTCCTGATTTTATCAACTGGTCAAAGTTACAGAATACTTAGTTGTGCAGCTGATCTAACATTTTTCATCGAATTGTCCATTTTAACAAAATCCCCGTCCATTTTAACACAATTCTCACTAAGCTAATACTTTACAAACACCAGGGAAAATTATCACAATGCAAAGTTTCTGGAAAGGACTTTTCTTTTAATGAACTAAGACATGATTGAGCAGAGCAGAGATCGCAGGGAGACAGATGTGGAGTGTATTTTATACAGAAAGAATGCATAACAGTAAGAAAGTCTAAATTCAATACACCTTCACTATAACTTATATAGAGTCCTGTTTAAAGATCATTATGAAAGTTAAGAAATTTAATATTCAAACAATAAAACCATATCTTCTGTATCTTGTGCATATGTATCACAATAGTGAACAGTATAGATCTAAACTGGTTTTAGAATGGGTGAGATTGGGTATTTTTCAGTCTGTAGCACAGTTTTATTTTTTTTCCAGTGGAAAGCGTTTTGTGAATGGAGACAGGACTTGAGGCTAGAGAAAGGATATGTTATGATGTCAAGAGCATTTCTCTGGAGCACGACATTATACCACTATTTTTGCTACAGTTTCCTGCATCTCAGCCAAACTTTCACAAATGATTTTCCATATACATTTCCATATACATATACATTAATCATTTTGTAATGTGCAAAACCAGTTATAATGGAGCCTGATATGCAGATGTTCTACTTGGAGACTGCAGTTGAAACTATTGTTAGTACTGCTCTGAAAATATCAAGTGTTAAGTACTCTTCCAACACAAGCTGAGCATCTGAAAATTTAAAAAATATGTTTCGTGCTCATCTGTGAAAGAAGAAGATCTCAGAAAGTATTGTGAAAATAACGCGGTTTTACTAAATTTCCTGATATGGTAGATATGCAAGAAAAGGTTATGAGAATATTTTATAGTCTTGTCTTAGAAAAAAAAATCAAAATTCAGTAAATAAGAAAAATAAAATAATTATATAAGAATCACTGATAAAAGATCATGTACAAGTATTTGTGAATGATCATACAACTAGAACTATCTTTACTCATACATACAAGGGAGCTAAACTGAAGTTCCTGCAATTAATTACCTATATTTTTCATGAGCAATGATACAATTCTAAGTTTCTAGTAATACACTAGATATTGTCTCATTTTTGGCCCTACTTGAGAGCTAATGTAGTATTTTGAAGTGTTTTAAGGAAAAATATATGCTACAAATACTTATGAAAATCAGTAAACTATGGAAAAGTGCATCACTAGAGACTACTATTCTGTATTTCATCTATTATGGTCTTGACATGAAATATGTACTTGTAAACTATTTTTGGAATGAATTGAGAGCTCTGTTTTCTGGGAGGGAGGAACAATATCTAAACTGACAGTGAAACAAGATTTACAGAATAACTTTTGAAAGAACAAGCAGGAAAAAGGAGTTAATACTAGTAATGATTTAGATGTTTTACTTAATAGCCCTAGTACCAGATCAAATTATTTGTTTAGCTTTAGCCAAGTGATTACAGACAACTGAATGCAGGCGTGGGGAAGGGTGTCTCAGAAGAAACGGTGTGGTTTTTCAGGGTGTGTGGTTTTTTTTTTTTCCCTGTTTATATGTTTTAGTATATAAATTTTTTGTAATATTATCAATTTAATATTATCAATGTCCCTCTAAAACATAAAAACTGTCAACAACTGGAACAGTAAAGATGCAGTGAGATCCTGATCCAGCATGTCACTCCATGTTGTTAGCTCTGCTTCAGTGGGTTCCATTTGAGCGCAGACAGAATAACTTGCTGAAGGGGACTGAAATAAGAAGTGATGTACAGCTGCTGCCTGCATTGCCTTACACTATTTTATATGAACAATAAGGACTGTATTTATATCACCTACTTTAGACAGCTAACGTGAATGTTTCAGTGCCTCAGATTTAGGCACCTTACTGCAACAGAGTGATTCAGATGGACTGTGCTGATGACCTCGACTCACCCTGTAGCTAAAAGAGAGAAAGCAAGAAGAAATCTGTGGTTGTATCAACATTAGCAAGTAGAGCACTGCAATAGGAGAAAATCTTTGGAGTAAAATACTGACAATGACAACCTGACATCCACACTACACATATTAAAGGTTTGAGACCTATTCTGATCTGGGACTGTGGTTTTGAATATCTGGTAATAATTGAAGTACACCTACCGGTTAACCAAAAGATGACTAGCTTGTGTTCTCAAAGACTACACTGTGATGCAAATCCAAGCACAGCAAGTAGAGACAATGGGGAGATTGTCATCAAAAGTAATTTGTACTAAGATACTAAGGTACGTTCTCTGAATGCTTCCAGGGAACAATGCAGAACATCCTAATTAGAAGTCTTCTATTCTCAATTGACTACAAAGAATTACACAGAAAAAATGTGTATTTTATGTCTTCATATTTATGTTTCAATGTACTGGGAAAAAAAATAAAAAGAAAAAAAAAAAGGAACCTATATAATTCCAAGGGAAACTGGAAACTGCAAGGTAGCCATATGCAAACACAACAAGCTCAGGAGCACAAAAAAAAAAAAAAAAGAAAAAAAAAAAAGCAGGTTAAGCAGATTAAGCAGATGCCTAAATCCAGTTGGGATTCAAAGTGTCGAACACATCTTTTAGGATGAAAGATACAGACAGGAGAATAGCTCTACACAATGCAACTCATGGGGGGATGGGACTGGTTATGGAGGTGATGGGGTTCTTGAGAAGAAGCTGCCTGAACTGCTGGCTGAGATTTTCATATCTAAATTCCACATAAAGTCCTTTTAATTCTCATTTAGGTCTGAATATGTTTCTGTTCAGTGGACTATATGATTTCCATGTAATAACAGATTTGTAATACCACCTACATTCCAACTTTTGTCCCTAGGTAAAACAGCATCTTCATTTTTGCTTGCTTTCATGTTTACTATTACGACATATCATTTCATATGTTGAGACTATCCTTTCTCACATGACTATTAAAAAAAAACAAAAGTTATTTCACAACTGTCAGCAAATGAACAGCTTTGCTTCAACTACCTATATAAAGCTGTACATACCTAATATATGTGTGTACGCACATCATTAATAGGATACAAAGTTCAGCCTGCATTAAAAATCAACTAACATACTTAGATTAATAGTATTTGGGAACATTTCTCTTTGTTCTTTTTCAGGTAGTTATGTTGTGTTCATAACAGGAACATATGGTGAGAATCAAAACCTTTAAAATTACCTTTTCTTTATGAGATCATGAACAATTTATATTTAACAATTTAAGTCTTTGAAAAAATGTACTTGATTGAGTGAGAGTGATTAATTATGAGAATCAAAGCAACAGGATAAAAGATGTGTTGAAGGAACTAATCACAACTATGAAGTTCAGAGACTAGGAGTACTGTCAGAAATACTCCAACAAGCACTTGTGCCTGATGAGATTTTGAAAGCAAATACAATTCTACAGAATTTATATGCAAAACAAGCAAAAACAAATTAAAGTCTCACATCCGAAGTAAAGTTACAGCTTGCCACTTCCTTCACCTCTGTTACCCTCTGTGTGCTATTATATGCTGCTTGTGGAGTGCCTCTTATCCTTCCTGTACTTTTTATTTCCCATTTGCTTCCTGTTTGATCCTATTGCCAATGGGCTTCCAAGTATTTTTCTCTTTGGATTCACCTCCTCTACTTGTCCCTAGCGTCATAAAAAATACAAATTCAACCATCGTCTCAATCCAGTCCTCATATTTTCCTCTCTCCCTTTTTTTTTTTTGTCTCCATTTCTGTTCAGACTGAAATCTTTTTTTTTTTTTTTCCCCTAAAACCTTCTGATGAATTAAACAGTACATAATAATTTTAAACAGTGATCACAGTTCCTGGTTCAGCATTTGTATATGTATTTTTTGTGCCCAAAATTTGAATCCGTAACAACTATGAACTTTTTGGAAGGAATGAGTAACTAGTTTTTTTTTGTTTTTTTTTTTTTTTTTAAAAATACTGTTTCCTTGCCGTACAGATGTATATAGTAAGAAGCCAAAAATCAGCACTCAGGGTAGGCTGTTCTACTTACATGGAGTTAGTAAAATAGTTGTACCTTGATCATGTATTTTTTATAACATGATTATAAAGGCAAATTAGTCATGGTTAAACAAGGTGGGGGGAGTACTGCAACAATTTAACATTAACACCAGAACAACGTGTAAGAATAATTTTGCTGATGCACAAATTTTCACTTTCCATGAGTTCATAATACACTACCATATAATTTATTATTATTATTATTATTAATAATAATAATAATAATAATACAATTTTAAAATATATTTTTTTACTGTATTGGTGTTTTTCTCTGAAAATTTGGATATATTTGCTGTTACCAAGCCAACAGTTAAGACACATCAAAAACATCAACAAATGTTCAACATTCAACAATCAAATCAAACAATCAACAAAAGTTCATGCCTATTGGCAATTTGGAAGCCAGGAAAGGAGATTAAAGTAGCTGTAAGTAGATCTGTTAGGTCTGTTATGCCATGCATGCCCTTGCACAGACTCCAGTTTAGACTGAAGTTGCATCTGCCTTTGGTATTCATTACTTTTAGGTAGTAAGAGCTATTTCTCATAATCTGAAACTATCTTCTTTGGGTCAAAAATTATATTATTTGCTTTTTTTCTAATAAAAAGAGAGAAATTATACTTTTCATTGTAGCTTTTTTCAAAGTTCATGTGTATCTTAAAAAAATATCTCTGGGGATTGAATATTAATTTTATATTTGTATTTGATTAAGCTGATTATTTTTCAGCACTGTTCAACAGGATGAAAAAGCTGTTGGCAGTGCTAGATGTCTCTGTTCCAAACTTGGTGGAGTAATTATGAAATAATGGCATTAAAAATTACCATGCTAATGAAAAATTGAATTTTCCAGTCCCAAAATACAGTGTCCTTCTTTTTATCTTAAGACTCAACATCACAGTAAATGGTATATCAGCAGTGTTTTGCTTGGAGCTAGCCCATTTTCACAGCAATTTTGTCAGGCTGCAATCTAGGATAATGTCTTTTTTTTTTTTCTATGTTTTGAAGAGGATTTTGACTTTTCTGATTACAGCAGAATGACAAAATAGTACATTTCAACATGTTACTGCCACTTCTGTCTTACTACTGCTTTTTTCTTGTTTTGTCCTTTGTCTGTATTGATCCCAAAGTGCTGATAATTGATAAGTAAAAATACATTTGTACAGCCATTATTACTTAACCCTCCTTCAAGAGTAAAGGGGGGGAAAAAAAGTAACAAATTTCTTATTCCTAATTTCTTCATTTGATTTCCTATCCATTTTCAGACAGATTTAATACCATCATCTACTCCAAATAGCATTGTTCTCCACATGGTATAAAACTACAGAGAGCAGTGACATTCAACATAGGTAAAGTTATTTTACACGGGAGTGGTTAAGGATGTTTTTAAGGATTGGGGTTGAAATATCTGACCTTGTGTGAAGTTCAGAAATACACTTACATATGTATGTATGCCAGGTTGGCCAGCCTAAGGATCCCACACTGCAGGTCCGGTGAAACATCCTTACCTGGGCCCCACCATATCACTCACAATTGAGTGGCACATCACTGGTGCTTTTAATACAACAATCAAGACTTGAAGATCCAGAAAAGCTCATTTGACTCAGACTCATTTGACAGCAGAGCCAGGGGATAGTATATTGTTTTCATCTCCCACCAGTGACCCCTCATAGAGCTGTCCTTCCTGCTGTCTCATGAAGCTGCCTCTGCATCTCTTGGGCACATAAAGATTTTAGCATGCAGCTCCAAGGACCTCTGCTGTGATGGGAACATGGAGGGACAGTTGGTGGCTTTCAGATCCCTTTTGACAAAGGATAGGAACTTACTGTTTTTAAGTGTTACAGTCTATAAATTAAATAAAGGCACTCATTATATTGGGGTCAAAAAATTACTTTGTAAACAAGATTCCACTATTGTCAAAATTTGCACAACACATAACTTGAAATTATAAAAGATTATTTCAGTTATTGCGTCTTTTGTTCTTGCAAATATTGCTGGACTTGGACTTCGTGAAGGAACGAAGCATTTAGGAGCACAAACTTGAGCACAAAGTGCACAAGTTTGCTCTTCAGAGCTATGTGAAAGTAGAAGAACAAAGACTGAAGGAGCTCCCTTCTATATCCACATGGATAAAAAGTTTCTTACATATTGGTTTAACTATTGAGCAAATAATTAAAATTTTTCAGAACAAATAGTCCAGGAAAAACTCTGAGTAAAGAAACAAGTCATGGCCCTTCTAAAATCCAAGAGTTTTGCCATAGACTTTGGCAAAACCAGTAGCTGGGAAAAGCTTCAATGACAGACCATGTCTTCATATGAAGAGATGATTTCTGCAATACAGATAAAGCCAAACTTGTGTCTCACAAGCTAAAAATGTAATTCTAAGACAGGCTGACAGAAAATTCGCTGAAAGGAGACTAAATCATGAATGTAAGAAGACCACACTCAGTAACACTTCTGGTGTAACTGGCAGATAAAGCTGGTGTTTGGAGTGTCAGAAGCAGAATATTAAGATAATTTGAAAATAATAATAATAATATAGCATTAGCAAAAGACTGAGTAACTAGAAAAGTGGCATGGAGTGAAGCTACTGAATATTTATGATCAGGTTATCTTTATAATAAAATCGATACAAATTAAATACAAAGACCTGGCAATGATCAGAGGACAATGATAGATGGATGAACTCTAGTAACCTAGACAGTGAAAGACAGAGGACATTGAATTGGCAACTCTTCTGACAACTCAAGGAGAAAGATTGGTTGATAAGACTTTTGTATCTATTATGAAACAAAAAAATAAGAAAGAAAACTCTTTTCCCTGTATGCTCTGTGTACAAAACAGTCTTATTGTTCGCAGAGGTAAAGGACTCATTAAAGGATGGGTGCAGAGAGAAGAGCATTCTGAGACCATGTCAAAGCTTTGAGGTACACTATGGCGGCTGTGGAGATGTTGAAAATGCACAGCATGTTTCAGGAAGGACCACAGAGGGGAAATCAGAAGGGACTAAGTGGAGGGACTTTCAATAAGGCATCACGCAGAACTGATGAAATCCTTAGTCACTCAGGAAAACATAGTCAAAGATATGTGATAAATGCATCATGTTAATTTCCAAGTTAGTATTAACCAAGTTTCTATAAAGTGATTATAAAATTCTTAATAAAGGAGGCATGATTCCAGTTTTATTTTTGGATAGATAGAAGTAAGGAGGGAATTCAGTCAAATAATCTCAGCCTTTTATATCCACCCATCATCATTCCACCATATATACACATCCTTAGTCATGGTTATATGTATGTAACTGCACAAGAAATGCTTCTTCAGTTCCCACATCTTTCTATGTTACAATTCAGTAGCAAAATGAATGTAAAACTACCTCAGTCCTCCCAGCCCACTCTGCATCCTACTTTCTCTAAAAATCAAATATATTATTAGTTGTATGTATTTTACTGTTTTTCTCATTTTGTCATTACAAAGCTCCTCTGAAATTTTCTGCATAAGTCCTGAATGAATATAATGTCCTGAATGAATGAGAATATAATGATGTTAATCACAAAGGAAAGCTGTTCTCATTTATTTTACTATTGCCTGAAATAACCTTGCCAAAATGTTTTTCGTCTTTTTAATTTCATTTTAAGTATTTACCTTCAGTTCACATTTATATACTGCTTAAATTAATTTCCACATGGGAAGATTATTAGAAGGAGTAGGAAAGTTCACTAGTGAAGGTCAGCAAACTACAATCAATAGATTCATCACATCAGGTATATAGATTCATCAGAACTTAATTTCCTTAAACTTTGTGATATTTGGAACATCTCTTGCATTTAGATGAACAGCCTCTGGATTTCTTGAAAAGAAGCCCAATTAAAAAATAATGAAGCTGTTCTTTCTTAAACTGACTCATTATCCTGGTGGTTTCAAACAGCAACTTAGAGCTCAATTTTACATCAAATTATCTTGTGCCTGTTGGCCAGTGGTACCTTTGTAACCTTCTAAGGTGCTTCTGAAATCAAGTGATTTCCCCAGGAGAAAATATTAAAGCTGCTGTTATTCCCACTGTCAAGACTGTATTTAGGCTCAGAAAGCAAATAAAACTTCTAGTGAAAACAGGCAGAACCCATGGGACGTTCAAGGCCTCTCTTCTACCTTAACCTTAATGGAACACCTGAAAAGAATAGTTTCATCTCAAGCAAAGAACACTAATATTTCTGCTGCCAATTCTCCATGGAATATTTTCTTTACAGTGTTATTAATAAAAATGAAAATAAATAAACAAATAATTTAGAATGAAAGACATTAAACCTTTTGGCAGGGGTCTATGAACTAAGAACTCCTCTGCCCCACCACCCACTCCCACTAAAAGGAACACAAAAACACCTTCCAAGTAACGCCTTCTCTGTTTCATGTATAAATTTGAGGAAGAATTAACCCATTCGTGGAAATACAAACTACTGAAATCTCACCTTTAATGTTATTCTTGATATATTTCTACTACTTATTTCTGTGCACTTCCAATAGTTACACCTACTGCTTTTTCACAAAAGACTCACTCCAGCGGAGAATAGAAAATATTTCTGCATAGGCTCCTACACCCACATTTTTTGAGGATTCTGCTCAGTGGGAGTAGGCAAGACTTACCCTCTCAGGCTGTATGATTCCTTGGAACAAAACTGATATATCTGAAGGAATTAAGTCATCTGAGAATCCACAAGTTGAAGGGTGACCTACACCAGAAGTTGTGTTAACCCAAAGTGGACCCAAAAGAACCTCATTGTTCAACATATAGGTGCTTGTTTTCACCGTGGTTTGTTTGTTTAGAGTACTTGAAGAAAAAAGGCCTGTTATCACTACTGGCAAATCCTAACAAGGTAATAGGAACATCTAATTCACTCTGTTTTGTCCAATTTAGGATAAAATGACCCATGCAATGAATTTCCCATAAAAAACCCTCGGAAGATTATTCCATAAACCAAAGTATTTCTCAAACTGCTGTTACATTATTGGTGACTGCTTGCAATCTAGTATTTGATTACTAATAATTTAAATAACATTACCAGCACAGAAAGAAAATAGGAATTGTTAAAATATTCCTCAAAGAAAAAATAAAGGAAACAAACCTTCTATCCTGAGCTATTTTCAAGTTGTTTGAGATTCTTTATTAAGAATTTTTCAAGATATGCAATGTTTTCAAGATAATAGCAATGTTAATGTACTTTAAAGCTACCTCATGTTTAAATAGATTTACTACAGACAGATTTCTCCTTGTCACGGAAAAATAATTTTAACAACCTGATCTCAATCACTTTATTGAAATTCATTTGCTTTGCTTCCAATAACAATTTATTAGGCAGAAACAGAATGAAGAGTGCCCTCACCTCAAAACAGGGTCCCAGATCCAAACTGGTTGTTTCAGTCAGCTTTACACCTAAACAATTTACACCTGAAAGAATTATACATTTATTGGGCTGGAGCCTAAAAGAGTGTTTCAGCTCTTCCAAAACAGTGTCCTGCTATGTGCATACAAACATGCACAAAACCAAACATTGCCTCTGGCTTAGCAAATATGCAATTATTCATGCACTATGGAATTGCTTCAAAAGAAAAGATCACATGCATCCCTCCAGAACAACCTTGAAGATATTCTCTCAAAAGTTGAGAAGTGACGATTCAAATCTCTTACTCATCAGCATCACTCTCAGGAGTTTAGTCTTAGGTTAGATTCACTGCCTGATTACTCACCACAATTGTTGTTATGCGTTATATCTCCTTATGCATTATATCATAGCCTTAGATACCTATATGAAAACTCTATCCTGCAAGACAGGAATATACCTAAAAATAAGAGGTTTTCAATACACACAGAGTTGTACTAACTCTTTTTACGAGCATTAAATATTCCAGAAACACAAGAAATGGTAAAAAAAAAAAAAAAGATAAAAAGGTAAAAATTGTAAAAATGGTTTAAAAAATATAATAAATGGTAAACATTTTTTCTTCTTTTGAAATATGTTGGTATGTATTTGTCTATGTAGAATAAACACAAAATATTCTGAGCAAAATAGAAAAGGACTGATTTAGAAAGAAAAGTAAGAGGAGTCCTCCATAAGCAATTGAAAAAGTATTCAGAATATATTCTTTAGATTGTCTTTGCAAAGTAACTCCTCACTCTTGAAAGACATGCATACGGCTCTCTTGTAGAATTAGATCAAGAGGTTTTTTTTTCAATAACGATTTGTTTGAATATTAAGTTTCTGCTATATGTAACATAACTTGGTAAATATCTTTGCTCCAAAGAGCTCTGAATGATTAGCATTTGCAGATCACAGAGGAAAAAATAAAAATATAAATAAGAAAAATGTTTATGGAACAAATACTAGTAATATTTAAAAATGTGTTTTTCATATTGATATCACAGTATCACAGATTTCTAGGTTGGAAGAGACCTCAAGATCATCAAGTCCAACCTCCGACCTAACACTAAGTACTCCACTAAACCATATCGCTAAGCTCTACATCTAAATGTCTTTTAAAGACCTCCAGGGATGGTGACTCCACCACCTCCCTGGGCAGCCCGTTCCAATGCTTAATAACCCTTTCGGTAAAGAAGTACTTCCTAACATCCAACCTAATAATAGGTTGATTATAATATAAGAGTATCAAAAGAGTATCAAGAGTATCAAAGAGTATCAAGAGTATCAAAACCACAAATGTGTACTAATCATACAATGTGACTGCTAACTGTTACTATCATCTTGAAAAATGCTTACCCTACACATTTCAACTGGCTCTTGAAAAACAAACGAACAAACAAACAAACAAACAAACAAACAAAAAGCTCATATTTGTGGATTTAAACTAATTAAGATTACAATGCAAAGGTATAGAAACAGTACTGTCTTTGGTTTTATTCTGTTATATCAGTTCTTTCAGCATGACTCATCTGAACAGTCATTGCATTCAACAGTTTGATCAGCTGCTAACATCACAGAATGGAACAAAAAGATTAGCATTTATGTATCAACCATTAAAATGATGAGCCTAATTTGCCAACTCCATTAGTCTTTCTAGAAAGGTTTATTGTCTGTGCTGTACAATAACTGTAATAACGATGTTGAAATGACTATAAAAACTAACCTAAAACTATATAAATCAATGGCAAAGTTACATGCAGGATTCTTTAGCCCAAGTGCAGTTTATGGACCTGCATCTCATTTGTTCAGCAACACAGACTAAAAACTGCATGAATCTGCTCTTTATAATTTTCTTCATCTTGCATTTGATTTTGCTCATGTTTCAGAAAAAAAAAAAAAAAAAGGACAGGGAAATTATACAGGTTTTCTTCTTCAAAAGCAGACTTAGCTTGAGAGGTCCATTAAGCATGAGGGACGGCATTGACCATCCTACCACCAGAAGAATAAAAATTGTTCTAGAATATTTGAAGAAGCAAAAACTAACAATGAAAACTATATAAATGTTAAAAGGAAAATTGGACCTCACTTATGATCCAAAATGTATCCACAGTGAAAAAAGCTGTCTTGTATATGACAGAATTTCAGCATACTTTTTGAGTGTTAGGGGCTGTTCAGGTGCATGAGTATATACAAATATCCATACACTGTGTTTACTCATGATGCATAGACTCTAATATTTCCAGGTGTTCTTCTCAGGAGAACAGAAAGCATTAGTCTCTTGGGTAGCAACTGGGACAGATGAGCAATTTAAATCCATTCATCAGATACGCAAAAGTTCCACTTGATCAACAATCTGTATTTCTGTTTTTCCATCAGCAACTAGATTTGGTACACAAGTTGCAGGCAAGAGTATGTGGTTTGGCCAGTTTCTGTACTGATTGTGCTCTAGACAGTGATTTACAGTGTCCAGCTGGAGCTGCTTTAAAAAAAGAAAACTCAGATACTAAATTACTAATTAACAAGGTACAAAGATGCTTCTACAAAGGATCCATCAATTACTCCAGTAATCTCAATGGGATATGAAGCTGATGCCCTTTAAAAGGACAACTGAAAAATTAAGCAGCATATTTACTTGCACTATATTTGTTATTTAAGTAATAGAAAAATATTTAAACAATATGTACATTGCTATTTTATGATCAAATGACATGTAAGTCTCATGAGGAAACGTCATAAATATAAAATGTACTTTTTTTGTAGAAAGGACTGTACACTGTATTTGCTCAGTGTTTCACACAATTAAATTCTGATTTTGAATTCTGATAATCTATTGCTTTACTTAATTTTGTAAAAAAAAAAAATAAAAAAAATGCAGTTAAATCTCAATTAAATTCTGCCATTCACTGCATTTAATGGAGATGGGTAAAAATCTGTTTTGGCAGAATTTGACTAAAAAATCCTTGTAACAAGTGTGCATGTGCGTCACAACCAATCTGATTCTAGTCAATTTATACATGGCTTTCAGTACTATGTCTTAGTAACTAAAGAAGAAAGAGGCTTTGGAGTTCTCATTCAAAGAATGGTACAGGATTTCTGAAGATCAACTTTAAGAACAAACAAATTGCTTTTTCAGTGTTCAATTTCAGGTAGCTGTTCCTTCATCAGCCAGGCTACATTGCAAAGAGAGGTGTTTGTATTAAATCAATGCATTTTAGTTATGTTCCAGGTATCAATTAACAATGCTCATTGCTAGCCAATAGCAAGCACGATGGACCATCTTGGAACAGAAGCAGTCAAGGAATATTGCTCCTGGCTTTTCACCAGTTCGATAAATGAAGCTCCCCTGTGCTGCTCTTTTAAATACCTTCATTTTTAAATTAGATTTTGATTTTCTGCTCAGAAACAACTATATCTCTACTGAGCTATCACAACCTATTTTGCAATTTTGATTAGCATGATCTTTCCACCCTGCTTTTTTACAGCTGTACTACTAGCGGAGTATAGACTGCTTCACAAAATAAACAATAAAGATTTTATTAAAGAGGTTTCTTTTGCAGGCCAACTTTGCCAATTTCTTTTACATTTTGAAACCGCATTAAATATGTGCATGTTATGCAAAGTTTAGACTAGATAAAAATATTGTAAATTGCAAGGACTCTAACTGGTTAAAGAGAATATGGTCTGAGTCAGAAACAGTTCAAGAGGTATTTTTCATATTTCTCGAAAATACAGATACTGATGATGGACAAAATCCCATATTGCTAAAGTTGTAAAGCCAAAAGCTAATATATGAGAAATAAATATTTATTTTCTGTTTATACTGTGAGTCAATTTTTTGAAACTAAATAAAATGTAGTCACTGTTTGAACTCTCAGCTTCTTTCTTTGCCAAACATTCTGCCAGTTTAAGAGCTTTGGAAAACGCTTTGTTTGGCCACTGATGATCATCATCCCTTTACTTTGATGGATCACTGCATTGTTTGAGTTTCCTGGGGACTAGAACACATTTAAAAACAAGGGCAGTGATAAATTAAAAGACATTTAAACATTCTGCAACAGTTTCTGGAGTCAGCTGACTGATCACTTATTACATGCAAAGGTACTTATTACATGCAAAGAACTGTTCTGCCACTGTTTTTAACAATTTATATTTCAACAGTACCACTACCATAAGTTCAATTTTATTTTACATGTGGAAGCTGCATATAGTTGTGAATGGGTACCTTCGTGTAGAAAAGATTTAAAACATGAAAACAACAATAAATGGCAGTATATAAACCTGTGGACTAATAATCCAATCCATTTGCCTCATAAACCACAAATTTAAATATGCAATAAAATCAGCAGACACCTAGTAAACTGACCACATGAACAATCACACATCAACATGATAAGAAGCAGACAGTTCCCTAAGCTAGTGAAGCATTCTTGCTATGATCACTCAGACCAGGCAGATGTTCAGCTCATTCAGTTTTGGAGAACAGATGAATTTACTAGTACAGCTTGTCAAATTTTGGTGATGCAGTAATAAAATCAAGTGCAAAAGTGAGGATAAAACGCAGGAATGCTCAGCTGTTGGTAATTTCTTCTCAATTATACCATAAAAGTACTATACTACTGGCACATTGCACTGTGCTGCCATGTGAAGAAAAAAAAAAAAGGAACTATTCACTTGCAGGTTCATGATAATCTTCTTAAGGTACATACCAGAAAGCCACCATCAAGAGAATGAGCCCCGCTTTCTCATCATGACTTCAGGTATACATTTCCACATACTGTTTTGTGTAACTTCAAGATCTTTTTAGTGGGTTAGCTATCAGATCAGCTTGCTGGTCTAGGTCATCACATCTGACTGCAAGACCTGATGAAAGGGAAGCAGTCACAAGCAGGAACAGAGAACACACTTAACTTTTCTGACAGAAAACTCCCATCCAATGGGGTTAGGAGTAAATGAAAACATACTTTGACAGTCTGAACCCAAGTCTTTTACAACATTTTTTTTTTTTTCCTGGTTGAAAGGAAGTATAACCTAGAAACTCACAGCCTGCCCTGCAAGGTTATGGAGCACAGTTACATAAAGTTATGACATAGAGAATTGTGCAAAATCTGCATTGTGCAAAATCTGCATTGTTCTCTCTGAAACAAGGCAATTACATATCACACGTTGAGCTTGATTTATCGATAGTTTTGCTTTCACAAAGCACACAAAGCAAAGAAAAGAGCTTTGAAGGAACTGTTTAACATTGGAAATGCCAAAACATCTTGATTAGAACTTTTTCCATTTTGGAGCATGACTGATCAGGCCACCACAATCTGCTTTACACGGGATGTTTAACCACCTAGATGGTAACAAAAAGGAGAAATCTGACTGTAAAGACCAAGTAGGGCTCCAAAAAATAAAGAAAAAATAAAGAAAAATGGACCATCTCTGCTCCCTCCCTTATTCTTTGTATCCTATTCATCCAAAACTTTGACTAGAATGAATGCACTTTTTCAGTCTGGTTGCCGTCTCCTACATAGGTTTTTAACTATGAGAAGGGCCTTAATACCTAACACAGTGATTGCAAAGTGACTTGAGCCATGAAAGAAGTATCCCCATTCATGTTTCGTTCATTTTCCAGAAACAGTCCACTCTCCAACAATTCATTCTACCTTATATTTTCTCCCCTGTTCTCTAAGTCAGCTTTTTACTAACCTCATTTCCTCTATCTAGAGCTGCATTTTTGGACTCCAAAGCCACAGATGGCAACACTCACAGAAATCTATCCAAAACCATAACACAGATCAATGTGGCATTTACAAGGCAAGAGAAAGGGTTGTTCTAGATTCAAATGCTGCAACCATAAATACCAACACTTTCTCTAAAAAGTCAACCCTGTTGCATGATTGAAAACACCAGAAAAATGAAACCTAGAAAAGAGCAATTGAAAGAGAAACATTTCCAGAAGATAGGAAACTGTATCCTGGACTGATAAGAACCAAATATACACAGAATTCTGGTGGGAGCCTCCCTGGAAATAGCCATCAATCAGCACAATCACACTTTCGATAGGATAACTGCACATAAAGATCCTTTCCATAATGCTATGCTTCACTTCTTAAAACATAATTCAGTTTAAGAAAGCCATTCTAGTTTCCTGTATTAATTACTTTTTATGGGCTGTCAAAGGAAAAATCCAAGGGATACCATAGCCCAAAAGCCAACTGCAAACAACATATGTGACAACTGCAGTGCGACACTCACAGACTACATTTTGCCAGATTTGGGGTACTTCTATATACAGCAACAGTTCTCACAACCATGGCAGAATCAATATACCTACTCACGCTATGCCATATTGGTGTCTGATACCCAGCTGTGCAACAGCCTCACCCCACACGTTGACTTCCCTCCAAGATAAACTCAGACGGGTGTCTCTGCAGTCTTTAGTATGTTAAACAGCTAACCCATAAGTCAGTTGGACATAGCCAAAAATATCAGAGGCTGCCACCACAGATATGGCAAGACCTATTGCTATGGAGGTTCAGGAAGAATCTGTTTCTGGCAACAGAACGGACTTGTTTTTTTTTGTTAAAAGGCAGGTTGTATTGCATACTTCTTAGTCAAGCATGAGGTTTGAACTAATTAGATTACCCAATCCGCAGGATTGGCACAGCTGCCTTGGCCTTTGATCTTTCTGAGATAAATGAACTGAACTCTGTGTAGTTTTTCATTGTGTTTATGTTTGTATTTGTGTGTGTTTGGGCACGTTTTTCAGATTGGTCCTGTAAAATAAAGTTTCAACTGGTTCACAAATACCTGTCCTGGTAAACATGCAGCTTGCCTGTTTTTTTCAGTGCCTAAATGTGGCTTTGAGGGGATTCCAGATAAAAGCCATGATTTCACCTCCATGTATGCATGCACAGTACATTATTCTGTAAAGCATACTGAACTGAATAGCCCTTGTAAGGCACCTGTTAAAAATAGTTGAGACTTCCACTTATTCTGGGAAATTTTCTCTGCTATTTTAAACCCAACAGGTCACTGAGCAGGTCCGAGGCTCCATTGTTATCAGAGTGTCTGTAGAAATGTTCCTTTCAGGAGAGAGGAAAAAAAAAAAAAAAAAAAAAAACAGCTCTCAACGCTCCGTATCCTTTACATCTGCTGCTCAGCTGGAAACGCTGTTAAAAGGCCATTAAAAGCTTAAGGTAACAGACCTCGCAGGCTGCGAGAGCCAGAGAGCAATTTGCTGTTTGCGTTTGGAGCACCGGCCCTCGCCGCTTCCTCTCCGTGGACCGAAAGCAGCTCCTGTCGGGAGAGGTGGAAATCAATCCCCCGCCGGGGGGCTCCCGGCCGGGTTGGCGAGGGGCGGCAGAGCCGCCTCCTGGGCGCGCCCCGCCGCTGCAGCGCGGAGAGGCGGCTGCGGGGGAAGAGCGGGGAAAGCCCTCCCACTCCGCCGCCGGCCTCACGCCCAGGGGAGGCCGGCTCGGCGGCGGGCAGCGCCCGCAGCCCGCGGTACCTCTCACCCCTTTAGGGTTCGGAGCTCGAGAGGCGGCGTGGAAAGGTACCGACGCTGCGCTTAGCTCGAAGGAAGAGGTCGCGTTAAGTGAAGGAAGTTCATACGAGGGTGCTGGCGGTCTTTGTGGCAGCCTCCTAGGACACGGGCTGAAAAAACGCTGTGAGGGAAAGGTCGGGTTTGGAGCGTGTGCAGCAGCTCTGTAGCAATAAACGGGGAAGAAAGCAAACCTTCTTTTCAGAAGGTTTTAGGCTGTTTTTACATGCAGAAGAATAAAGTGCTATGAATTTCACCAGGCACATGTTTTCCTGCCATCTGCAACACATTTTAAATTCCTTTTGCATCTTGTAATGTATTCTGTCTGTTTAGCATAATAACTACTCTGCTTTTAAACTCCAACCTTTAAATGCTGTTCCTAGGAATTTGTGGAGAAGTATTAATTCTTTTACACATATTTAAGCTGCTAAAATAATTATGCCTGGCAGTATGAACAGTCAAAACCACAGAATGAAGGCTCCCTTCCCAGGGAGATAGCACCCATTAACCAGGTATGAAGGGTAGCATAAAGTCATAGTTCATTGAAAATGTAATTTCATTTTGCTAGTAATGGGAGTGCTGATACTTTGATACTGTAATGGAGTTTTAAGCACCAAGCTTGTTATTTCAACTAGAAACTTTAATGTAATTATGCATTTTCACTTTGCTAAGCAGAAAGGAAGATTAGTATGCATAGTTTTCTTACACATATCGTGGGGAATAAGACAGAGATCTCTGAGTGATATTGCAAGATCCTCAAGTCATTCAAAGAAATGGCAGGTGGTAATTTTAAAGACAGATTACCCAGGAAAGCTTTTATTGTTGATCACTTGTTATAAGATTTGCCATTTGCAAGTAATTGTACATTCAGCTGAAACTGACCTTTTATGAGAGCCAAGTGGTAATATAAATGAAATGAATATATTCTTTATTGCAGTAATATAAAAAGAATGGCCTGAGCTTTTAACATAGTGCTTGACCTCTCTGGTGTCTGAACACCACCTAATCTCAGGAGTATTTCACAATAGCATATGATGAAACCAGTACTAATACAGCATTACAACAGTTTAACACAATAGCACTTAGAAGTGTAGAAATTATTATAGCTTTAGGTATGCTTTTGGATTATAAATCAGACAAACCAGACAGTTAATAGAAAGGAAAAAAAAAAGATGATTAGGATGATTAGAGTACAGTACACTGAAATTCATCATTACACTAATTATTAAAGCATTGCTGCTTCTACTTTAAATCCTCTTTTCCAAAATACACTACCATAAAATCAGATCGGAAAACTCCAGATGCTAAGATTTAAAATTCTCAGTCAAAATCAATTATTTATAAGCATTAAAAACATGCTATTTCTCCTCCAAGGCCCTGATCTTACAGAGTACTTTTAGGTTTAGATATGCATACATAAGTTGTATTCACTTTAATGGACCTGGTCACATACAAACCAATAAATATGCACAACAGTGATAGCAAAGCCAGGTCTTAGAAGAACTATATTCCCTCCTTGCTAAATGCACACATGCACTCACAATGGGAAAATAGGGCAGGTCATTAGGGAGTGTGACCAGAGACTCTCCTGCTGCTGCAGTTCCTGAAATCACGGAGGTGAGAAGCAGTCATATACAAGGTAGAGGATACTTTTACAACAGGGTTAAAACAAGACAAGCACAATAGATTACGTCAAATTCCACATTCATCTTCATTTTCACTACTAAATTCAGGAATTAATTAACCTCCAGTGGCCCAATTCAGATTTCACAAGTTTGCATCGATTATATTATTGATTTTGATAAGCCTATTCCTATTTTATACTCATGAGACAACTACACAAGGTTTATTTGAATCCCCATTTGTTCACAGAATTCTCAGTGACATCAGTAAAGAAACAGTAAAAGAAAACATTAATTAAGAAGCACTTTGACGCAGACATGGTCAGGAGAATTTTCCACTGTTCTTCTGTAAATCTGTCATTACATATTAGAGCTACTTAAAGCAAAGAAAAACATTCATATATTGGAATATTTGGCATGGACGAATAGCTCAATTGCATGAGTGACTACTGAGTTTATTTTTATTATTATTATTACCACTTTAGAGCTACAAGCAACTGTGTTATGTTTGCTAGTTTTCTTCAGCCAACACCTCTGAATTATGCCACTATGAAACCCATTCATCAAAGTACAATTTCAAGTGACTCCTGACCTTCAAAATGAAGGGTTTGCTTCTGCTTTCATTTCAGTTACTTTCACTATAGTGTCTATGTGTTGCCAGAATCTCACCTCTTTCATCATCTCCACAGGAGAACAAAGCCCTCTAACTTCTTAAGAACTATTTAGAATTCAACATCTTTACAGTAGGACACTTCACCGGAACACTTCTAGTGTTTCTTTAAATACACTATTAAATACACTATTGTTCAACATCTATTAAAAAAAAAAAAAAAAGCAACAAAACAAAACAAATCCAACAACAGAACAGTTTGAGGTAAGGACATGCTCCACCTTTAACTTTGATGTCTCATACTCCTGGTTTCCCATACAATGCTTACTTAAAGTTACTAAAATCATGGCTGGATTAAAAACAAGTATTATTAACAGATATGTGCTGTGACTTCACTTTTGAATTAACTTTTAGGTGACAGATTTTCCTAGAGTGAAACATTTCTGTATAGTCATTAAGAGCTCTGCTCAGAGCTCCTGAATGTTGGATTATGGTAGCATGAACCTGGCAGTTCAATTCTTTTTCAAATGCAGGATGCTCAGTTCTACAAGAGGACAGATTTTACAAGGATATCTCAGTGTACAACACAAGCTACTGACACCCACCCTGTGACTAATGCTGTTTTTGCACAGAATCAGGCCCACAGCAGCATAATACATACACAACAAACTTTCCTCTGTCTACCCCCTCACCATTCACAGGCAAAGTTCCTTTATTGAGGACTTACTTTGATGACCTGTGTTATAAACCAACTTTGTATGTCATACTCAGTGTAGGTCAGCACCAGAATTTGGTGATCAGACAGGATGTTAGAAGCAAACAAGCTGATTACAAATAACTGCTATACAATTTCATTGAACAATTTAGCATTGTTATAAGGGCATAGCAGATGACTATAATTATATTATTACCAACTTCAACAAATTTCACTTGTAATAAAACACAGTAGGAAAACCTTGCCTTACAGTGCACAAACAGGTAGCTTTTAAAATCCTATACTTCCACCTTCTCCATTCAGAATTTTATAGTGAGTGCTGGTATAAATAATTTTACAAAAAGTTATCAAACAAGTTTGGTTTTGCTGCTCCTTTCAACAGAGGGGCACCTCTGTGTCCATAGCCTCTCTTATTTAAATAGATTGTTGAGCTCTTTGCATAAGCACATCTGTGCTACCACTTCAGTTTATCCAGTTTCAACAGTCCTTGCTAGGAAGTAGCTTTTTAACAAATGACAATTGGAAACATATGACTACTGCTAAATCAAAAGACATCAACCATACTATGTAATACTATTTTCCATCATATAATCAAGTCATCGATTAAAAGTCTCTTAAAAACACACTTGTTCAGAAATATGAACGTAATTAAAGTACTTTAAACTCTTTAAAACATGGGGCCTTTGACAGACTACACTTGTTTCATAACAGTAACAAATTGCTTTTTTAACCAAATCAGTATGGTGGAAAAGGACAGAATGAAAACAATTATTCTGAAATCTGTATGTTAATTGCTTTAATTAAGCAGTTCCAACATTGTGCCTGGTTGCAAATAGGTAGCTTTCACATTAACAAGATCCCATGTTTCATGAGAGGTTATTACAAAACCTCTCAGCACCACAGGAAAAGAGTGTTCTCTGATACACACCTTAAACAATCTCAATCTTCCAACAACTGAGTAGCTACACACAAACTGCTTTAAAGTTGATACACCTATACACCAACTAGCCAAAAGTCAGATAAGCCACAAAGAAAATAAACAACCTGTAATAGGAAGTGCAGAAAACAATAATTCATACCTGCATAAAACATAAAGTATGTGTTACTTGTAAACCTTAAGAGGAAACTAAAAAGTGATATTAGATGTAACTATTATTAAATATTTAGCTACCATGAGTCTTTCTATATTGGTACATGTTAACAGAAACTTGCAAACTGAGTAACCAGAATTCCTTAAAAGTGCATGGCAACTTTGCTTTGAATGTTCAAAAAATAAGATGATAAAACTGGTCTGTGAGCTGAAAGCAACAAGTGTTTAAACAAAGTTTAAACACTAAAACACTGAAATTCACTGGAATTCATTCTTTTTTAAATGTGACAGGGAATATTCTACCACTCTGTCTCCACGCAGATGGAGTAACAGTAAGTAAAAGGAAAGAAAGTATGACCACGGGGTCTGTGGCTCACAAGAGAGATTTCATAAAACTGTGCATGTAACTGACAAGCAACTTAAGCAGAAGTTTTAAAATAAGAACACAGAAAGACCAGACAATTGGTGAGCCCAAGGGATGAAGGTGCCTGTGGAACAGTAACATGCACAGGCCCCACTCTCTCCCACCTTGTTCCAACACGTCAGTGGGTCAGATCTGCTTGTCCGAAGGAACCACGAAGGCTATGCAGAGACAGGGTCTGTTATGCATTGGCAACGTGGAACAACCTTCCTAACATTTTTGTGAAATACATCCTCACTGTCCTAACATTTTCCGCATTTATCATTCCTCTTGAAAAGTGCTAAATTGTGCACAGTAAGTAACCGTGGCTTTATTTCACCTCAGGAAAAATGTACTGCTTCCAACTTTAAAAAGGAAGCAAGCAAAGTGAGGAGCATCTAATTCACTGTACTAACAGCAAAATCTAGCAGCAAAGCCTTGGTGGCAAAGCAGAAACCTTTCTTGAGGGCTCAAGCAGTCCAATTTGAGCAGCTCAAGCTCATGCCTTCTCATATTATTTCTCTCTTTTTGTCATGCTCTCCAATCGCTAAAGGATTATCTGCCTCAGACATATTTTCATTCAATCAGTTCCAAAGATGCAATATGGATAAGGGAAAAGCTGGCAAATAAAAATTACAATTGTTATAATAATAAAACACCTTTCGTATGTAGAGTGAGGTATAACCTGTTGTAGGCACGTTTCAGCAGAAGGAAGAGCTAACTGACAGGCTGCCCGGCGTCTCCGGCGGCGGAGTGTGTGTGGGGGGGGGGGGGGGGGGGGCGGAGAGGGGGGATTTCTCCCCAGCAGCTGATGCTTCTGCTCTTTTTGGGCTGCGCCTCCAAGAGGCTGTCCTCGCTCCGTCGGAACAGGCGGCGGCGGCGGCACGGAGCGGCCGGGGACACAGCCTGCCAGCCTCGGAGGCCCCAGGCAGGGTTGCCTCTCCCCCCTCCTCCTCCTCCCTCACGCCCCGTCCCCGCTGGCAGAGGGCAAAGTTATTGCCCCCTGCCCACAGCGGCAGCAGGAGCCACTGCGGAACAGCTTTCTGCCTCCAGCAACCCGGCTGCAACTCTCAAGAAGTTTCTGCAGACGAACACAATCGCTGCTGAGGCTCGCCCGCGTCCTCGTTTTTTTTTTTCTCTTTTCTTTCCTTTTTCTTACCCCCACCCCCATAGTTTTTTTTTTGGTTTTTGTTGTTGTTGTTGTTGCTGCTGTTTGTTTCATAAATCCATTCATTTCTTTACACGCGCGCGCCCCGCCGGCGAGCACCGGGTGCCCCCGGGAGCCGGCAGAGCCGCTCCACGCCGCGCACGCAGCCCGGCGGTGCCCAGCCCCGCACCCGCGGCGAGTGCGCGCAGCCGGCCGCCGGTAGCACCCCCACACACACCACCACCACCCCTCCGCGACCCCGGCCCCTTACCTGCGATCTCCTGGTAGGGCACGCTGGCCAGGCTGAAGCCCTTGGCGCTGTACGCCTGCCGCACCTCGCCGCAGCTCCGCGCTTTGCCGTCGGCCCCCGCGGCCGCGGGCGGCAGCAGCAGCAGCAGCGGGAGCAGGAGCAGGAGCAGCCCCGCCAGGGCGCAGCGCGCAGCCCCCCGCGCCGCCGGCATGGCGCGGCGCGCAAGTCCCGCGCAGCGCGCAAGTCCCGCGCCGTCGCCGCGCAGCCACCGCGCCGCCGCCGCGCCCCCCGGCTGAGGGGGCGGCGGCCCGGGAGCCCCCCGGCCGCCGAGGCAAACTTTTGGGAGGCGGGGGGAAGGTGGGCGCGCACACACACTCATGCGCGCACGGTGCGCAGGGGAAGGAAAGAGGCAGCTTCGTCCCTCCGGCTGCTGGTCCAAATGCAAAAGGGTCTCGCCCCCCGCCAAAAAAAAAAAAAAAGAAAAAAAAAAAGAAAAAGAAAAAGAAAAAAAATGTGGTGGTGGGGAATCTTGCTATTGGTGGTGGAGATTGACACCGCGGGCGCGTTGCTGCGAGCGGAGTCCCGGGTCAGCGGCGGCGCGATCTGCCGCGGAGCTGCGCCTGCCGCCTCTGCGAGGCTGGAGGTGGTGGAGAAAGCAGCCGGCGTGGGGATGGACTGGACAGCGGCTGTGTGCGTGCGTGTGTCTGTGTGTGTGTGTGTGCATGTGAATGCGTGTGGTGCACTGGGTGCGTGTGCCTGTATTTACGGGATCCGGGGAAACCTCTGCTCCGCGCAGCGCTAGAGCAGCCTCCTGAGCCAGGCAGGGCGAAATCCTGGAGGCAGATACAGAGAGGGAGAGACACACGCACATACGCATACACACACAGACACACACAGACACACACAGACACACACACACACACACACCACACACACACACCACACACACACACACACACAGAGAGAAACGTGCTACACATTGCATCGCCGAAATACAGGAGCAGAAAGCAAATCCTGGCGTGGATTGCTGTTTGCTGGTGGAAGGAAGGAAAAGCACCCACATCTCTGAAAACTTCCTGCTTACCACAAATCCAGGCGCTTCTGGCCCTAAAATTACAAACTGCCTGCTAGCAAGAAGTCAAAAAAAGGTACTCATCGACAGTTTTGCTCTCTGTAATGTCATGTTTGGAGTGGGCCCCATAAATACTTTTATTCTCATTATTATTTGTTGCACACGTAAATGCCTAAGCTGAAGAGCTATAATGAGGAAGAGCCCATCAGCTAAAGGAGAGGGAAGGAAGGCTGTGTCTGTGCAAGAGACAGAGCAGAATGAGGGAGAGACAAAGAAAAAAAAAAAAGGCAGTCCTTGACCCAGGTAATTTGCGCCACCCTAGGAGAGGAGAACAGGGGACAAAGCCATAAATTCTCTCCTGCAAATGAGCACCTGCAAAGAACTGAATGGGGGAAGTGAAGAAAATTCCTGCAAGGTGAATTCAGTCTCTGCTTAAGGAGAAAGAAAAATATTCTGTTCTTAAGTGTTTGATAGTAAAATCCAAAGTTAGAGTTTGAAAGGATTTATTGCAGTGCTTTTTACGAGTGCTGTAGAGAAGTGTGATATTTTGTCAAAAGTATACAGACAGAGATGTCAGGCCCAGGATGAAGTGAAGCAGGCCAACAGAAGAGATAAAAGACCACAAGCCTTCAGGCACACTTATCAGTGAGGAGCCACACAGCAATGCTATGTCAGTATCATAATTCAAGATGGATTCAAATTAGACCAAAATTATTAGGTACCAATACTACTGTAGTGTCACAGTAAGTGCAATATTAGTCTTGGGTCTGGGCCAGTGTATACAGGCTGGTCTCACCAGTCATATACTTCCCTAGCCTCCCTTACCATTTTCGCTCTCCCACATTGTCATTTCTTATTCTTCCCTCTTCTTTTCTCCACCAACAGAATGATGGTGCTCTGACACTGCTTTTGTACCTGCAGAGAAGCAGAATTCACATGTGCTTGTCTTGTCCTCCCTCTTCCTAGCAAAGTTCCTGGGCATGTAGAGCCAAGGGGCCCAGGAAAGTGTGGATGAGCAATGACTTTTATTAGAATAGAGTCCTGTAAGCCAGCCAATGGTAACATCCAGGTTTATCTGGTGTTAAGACAGGATGGAAGTCCTCTGTCACCTGCCCACTACAAATGATAAGCTGCTTGTGTGTGGCAGTGACACCAGATAAATGAAATGTTAGGCAAGGTCCATAAATTTACTACTATGTGGAGAAGCTTTGTCAGATCTTAAAATACATCCATTTCACCCCAAGATAGGATCAAGAGGGTGTTACGAATGTTATGTGCACTTCATTTCTTTTGGAATGCTCAAACTTTCCTCTGCACTGTGGTCAAAGCACAGAGTTAGCTTACAACATATGACAGACGCCCCCACAATCCAATCTTCTTCAACACTTTTTCAACCCACAGAAAAATTATTTGACACAAACTCAAAGATGCACATGAGTAAAATTAGAGCAAACTGGTTCAAAATGCAGAAATCATTGTAGAAGAGCAAAAGAGATTCTATGATTAACTCAGGAGTTGATCTAGTTAATCAATACTTCTTTTCCAGAAAATTGTAAATTTGCTAGAAAGAAAAGAGAGCTTATTCACCCTCCCATTTTTATTATTTTTATTTTTATTTTTTTTGCAAATATCAGTTGAATTCATACCTTTGATAGTATGGCTGTAATTTATATAAGGCAACAATAGTTGCCTTATATATGAAATAGCATGTATGTTATGTTATGTATGTTATATTTTATATATAAAATATATATGTATGTATGTTACATATAATATAATAAATAATAAATATAGTATAATAAAATATATATGCATGTATGTTATATTATGAAATAGCATGCATGTTATATGGAAAACTGCTGTGGGAAACTCAGACTCATTTCCATCCTTGAATCGTGCCTCTGACATAAATGGCCAGGACATCCGGCTGCATCACAGTTCTACATGTTAAATGAACACTTGTTCTCCCAAGAGTTCTAATTGAATCTCACGTTTCAACACAGATATTTTTACCATTTCCACAAATCTCCCACTCATCACATGGGAGAATCATTGTGCGTTCTCAGTACATATGTAATTAATTTTATACAAAGTGGAAGATCTCCAAAGCAAGCCCAGGTCAGAATGTTCTCTAAGCCAGTGGCTTTAGCAATCCCTTAGAAACATAACACCTCCTGTCAGGTATGATAGGCACAAGATAAAATCTCTCATATTTCAGTACCTAGACTATTAGGATATTTCATGTGGTCTCACTATATCTTCCCTTTTTTCAGCTGTCTGAGCTTATAAAAAACACATAACTAGCATGTTGCAAAAGAGGTGAAAATGCCTCTTTAACTTGTTATTTTAGAAGGAGGAACTAGTGACCACTGGTTGCTGATTTAGAAACAATTTAATGTATAAAAAATGTTGAATAAAGCCCTGCTTCCTCCTCCTTGACATGGTGATTAATACCTTCCTGGTTAAAGTGTTCTCCAGCTGAGATGGACTTGATTCTGAGTTGCTGCATATTGGTGGATGCTGAGGCCTCTAAATTTTCTGGCAAATGCCTAGCTTTTCCTACATCAATTTTAGGAAGCAACAAATTTAGTTAATTTGCATAAGCACCAACAGGAAACATTTAGTTTTACTTAATGGAACATTTTAATCACCAGGGGTTGCTTCTTTTGCTTATTTTCTATTTCTGTGAAAAAAAATAAATAAACAATATATATATAAATATATTTAATATTTTGCTTGCTTGGCAACCAGACTGAAAATCAATCATTTACTCTTGTGGAGAGCCCCCTCCACCAAACTCGTTCAATGTAGCAACATAGATTACTCCTGGAATGAAGATTTTGCAATGCATCTACTTGTCAAGCTTACCATGACTATGGGCTTTGTTGGTGGTGGTGTTTTTTCCCGAAGTTATTCCAAGTACAAAGTGTTCATTCATATCAAGTTCTACTGATTCATTTTTTGTGAACTCTTTCCCACAGTTGTGCCAAAAACGTGGAAGACAAATGATTTTTAACCTTTGTTTCCAAATACTTTTATAACAAATGAATTAAAAGTAATCATTCACACTACATCATAATAAAACTATCAATCCAAAGTGGAGCAACAGCCAGCATTAATTCCTCCAACCACTGGAACACTCTGCCCCACGTAGCTGAGACAGTTTTATAGTGTGCAGGAATGGAGCTATGAAATCTCCAAACAATCAGGACAAAAATAAATATTGAATTGCTGCATCATTTGCCAAGCAGACATCATCCTGAGCTCTGAACAATTCAAGGACACGGTGGAAAAATATGATTATGAATTTTAAAAATTGTAATGTGTAGTACATAGGAGTGAAATTGAGATTGTAAAAGGAAGTTGTACTCATTTTTTCATATTTTTGAGTTATTTCAGTTTGCAAACATGATAAATGATGTTACTTTGAAAGATGCATAGATTTATTTTCAGGTGTTATCAAAAAACTCTCGTTGATGTCATAGGTATTAAGGGGACTGTATAGACAAAAGCATCTTTCATCTGACTTGACAACAAAGCTTTGGCAAATGTCAAAAAGTTCTATAACTCAACTTTACAAAAAAAAAAAAAAAAGAAGAAGAAGAAGCTGACTTCTGGGCTCACTGTTAAATCTATGTGCTCCTTAGATTTTCAGCTTTCACATAATAGACTTCTAGCAAGAAGGTTTCCTGGGATGAGACAATAATCAGTGAGATTCTTAGATGTTCGATAGAATTATTGCTGCTGAAGTGACTCTGGTGTCTTAGTTAATTTCTAAATGAGAAAGACTTCTGTGGAATCAGCCTCAGTCTGTGGATAAAAGGCCTTGAAGAACTTCAGAACTGTAGCCCTGCATGTGGGAGTGGCAGGACCTTTTCTTCATTTTAGGGGGAGATCCAGTCCCATACGAATATCCAATGTGTATCTTTTTAGAGTACAGAGCACATCCTGGATATTGAGGACCAAGTCACATACACACCAGGCGGTACCCACATATGCCTCAACAGAGAAATATGAACATGTTCCTTTTTCACTAAAACTGTGTGCACAAACACGAAGAAATAACATGAAGAAAATATTCTTATTCTAGGTCTACGGTGTCTACCCCAGGTGGACATGATTATTTAAAAGCCCAGAAATCTTTAACTTTATGGTGATGACATAACACTGTGACTGAAATTAAGCTATGAATTTGTACCAATAAAACTTTCCAAAGACCAATTCAATGAAGGCATGCATGACAGTGTGAAATGGTCCTTTTTACTTTTTTGTTGTTGTTGTTTTTTTTCATGTTGTGTCCAGAGCCTTCATTGATAATCTTCCTTCACACCTCACAAACTGATTTTACTTATTATTCTATGTTAGAAGGGGATTTTTTTTCCCTTTATACTGTATAGTGTTTTCTGCAAAATTAATGCAAAATCCAACTCTTTCCAAAAAATAAGCTCTAGAAGCACAGGTGTGAAGAATTCATCTTGCTCTTGAAGTTGCACTCAAAAAATAGAATTGTCAACACAGCTGTTAGATAAGTCCTTTTAGAAAAGGTTTTCAGACTCATGGCCAAGAAAAGAGACCTGCTAAATATACAAAATAATGAAATACAGCTAGCTTTTTTTCCTCTGAAATTTTCAGAGACAGAAGGTAAAAAAATGATCTAAGATTCCATATGCTCAGTTACACATAATATAGGAGGCTTAGGCTCCCATAAGAAAGGTTTATAAGTGGTAATCAGTGATATCATATTAATTATAAGCAGTAGTGGTTGTTCTTGAAATCTGCAGGCTATGCTATTTTGGGCAAATAGCAGCATTTTATTTTAGCTGTTCATTTTATGAAACCTTTTGTGAATAAATTCTAGAAGTTTATGACTCTGTATTATAAATATCGTAACAACTGAATGGGTAGGTGGAAATGCCTGGGCTTTGAAGTAAGAGTAATCAAAGGGTGGACAGAACCATTGATCCTTTTAGCTGATGACTACAACAAATCATTCAGGGCTGTTCATAGTATGTGTATACACATATATATGTATGTGTGTATATATATATATTTACTTATCCTTTTTTTTTTTTTTTTAGGTACTGTCATGCAATCTGCCTATATTTAATATTAATAATGGACCATATGATGTTCTCTCTTAAACAAAATTCCTACAGTTATTTTTTTTTTAGAAAATCCAGTTACAAAAAGGGGGAAAGCTAAGTGATTTTTAAGACCATAACTTTTCTTTACAATAAAACAGCAAAACCATCAGTGCATATATATAGACAAATTCGGTTCTTACACTCGATTTCACTGAAAACCAAAACATTTTTAAAGCTTGAATAGACATTGGAAAAATTCCAAAATCCAAGTATTTATATATCTTTGTAGATCTTAAACTGACCAACCAGTAGCATTTTAAATATTATGTACTGCTTCTTTTTTGCTCTTATGATGCTTTTCTTCTAAGTGACTGTTCTCTACCTCAGGCAGATTTTGGCTAGATCTCTCAATAGTAAAAGACATTTTTTCATAAATAAAAATATATACAAATTCATGTTTATTTTCAAATGGATACTTTTATGAATGTGCTCTTCTCTAGTTAATCCATAGATAAGATGCAACATCTGTCTGGATTCTTAACTGTGCGAGAAGATTATATTAAAGATTCCTAAAAATGGCTAAGCATCTTTTTATCCTTGTTTTCCTGCACCATCCTATCGTCATTAGAAAGTAACAACTGAAATAAAACAAAAAAAAATACTTGAAACACAAGGTCAAAGAAAACTAATAATTTTCAAACATTATTTAGACTATAGGTTAATATCTTTTTTACTAATATTATTTAATTTTAAACAGATGCATAAATCAGAAATGAAACTATACAGAATATCATAGCAATATTACAGAGTTGAAAACATTCAGCATGCTATAGATTACCACCAGAAAGTCTAACTAATTTAGATAATAGGCCAGAGTAATGCAAAAGCCAAAAGGTTTCAATTTATGACAATTCGCATTCATATCTTTTTTTTTCATATCAGTTTTGTATTGTCACATTTGTTTTTCTGTTCAGCTGAAAATTGAGGCAATGTTATGCAATGGGCAGAACATGGACATTATTTCTGGTAGAAAACTACGGTCTGATACATGCATTAAAGCTGTGAATGCAAGGTTTATAGTTTTTAAATTACAACTTCCGAGCAATGTGTTTAAAAGTATGTGATATGTTCTCTGAAAAAGATCAAAGGGCTTAATATATTTTGTAAATTACAGCTGTAATGATTTCATTTGCAAAAGATGTAATTTGCTGGTCTATTTTCATAATGAATGGGAGCCTAACGAATCACACAACCTTATACATTCAGCAAAAATACAGGACATCTTAGACTTCAGTTGGAGTATGCGTTATGATAATACTTGAGATTTTATTGGAGACTGGATTTCCTTTTTGTTTCTTGCCACACTCACCTTATCAGCTTTTCTTAGCTATTTTAGGTTTCTTTACAGAAGGAAAACATCTTTTAGGAATATCAGTGAATGAAGTGTGCAGGAGGAGGCTGCTATGGTGCATTCATTCTTGTACACACACAAGTGTTCTGGAAAAGAAGTAAAAATAGACAAGAGGACACTCATAAGGATTAAAGAAAAATGCATTTCAGGTAGAGTTGTATCATTTCATTTTTTTTTGCGCTTTTAACAGAAAAATGTTGCCAACTCCTTGTCATGGGGTATGCATGGCGTGTATAATAAATTTATAATTGTATAGAATGTAAAAAAAAAATAGTCTTTTTCCCCCACCCCACCCCCCCATGGATGTTGTATACAGATTTCAATGGGTTTGCAGAGAGATTAGACAAGTTAAAGGAAAAGAAAGTAGCTGAGAATAATTAACTAGACAGAGTCAACTTCTGGTTTAGGAATGATTTGAGAAACCAGTTACAGAAAGATGACAGATTATCTTAACAAATGTGTCCTTTTCTGTTATTTTCATTGGCTCCTGCTTTGGACCACAGTCAGAGAAGAAAGCCAGCTAGATCCACCCTTTGCTTAAACCCAGTCTGGCTATTTGTATGTTACATTCTTTCTTTGCTTCTTTGTTTTTGGGATGACAGAGCACTGGAAAAGGTTGCCCAGAGAGGCTGTGGAGTCTCCTTCTGTAAAGATATTAAAAACTCATATGGATGCCATCCTGTGATATGTGCTCTAGGTGATCCTGCTCACCAGGGGGTTGGACTAGATGATCTCCAGAGGTCCCTTCCAACCTCAACAATTCTGTGATTCTGTGATTCCATGATAACGTAAATGTAGAGAAAAATCTTATCTCTCTGGGTCCAGAAAAACATAACAGTTTCTAAAGTACATCCAGTGAATTCAAACCTCCATCATAAAGCGTTGTAGACCCCGCCCCCCCCCAAACTTGCATGCTTTGTAAATCCCTCATAAACCTCCAGTTTACCAACCAGACTCTTCAAACATTATAGAGATTGACAAAACCTGACTCTTTTGCACTTCCCATAGCCAGGGCAGTTCACAAAATTACCATATTCTACAAGATCACTGGCCAGACAAATACAGTATCTTCCTTCAGAAAATATATTCTCCTTCAAAGGAAAAAAAAATCCTTCCCTTGCTTCCTTCTCTTTCAGTATGTCCATCAGACTTACTACTGAGTGACATTACATGGGAAGGGATTTTTTTCTAGTCCCTGAAGTGGCTTCTAGTTTAATTCAATGTAGCTCATGTTCATTTGAACTTTATGTACATAAAATGGCAAATCTGCTAATATTTTATTAACAGTGGTGTAAAATTCTGTAGCTGTTTAGCCTCAGGTTACTAAGTTTTACACATTGAATCAAATAAAAGGATCACTCCTCCTAAGGAGATGAAAGCTCAGAGAACCTGTCTTATATATTCACCCTCCTACTGTTCAGATTGATGCCTGTCTGCTATAGCCTTATGTTCATATTCAGTAAGTTATAATTCCAAGTTTATGGGAAAAAAAAAATTCTCCGTGAGTTTACCCCACTTCCATTTGGAAACTTTTTGCAGCTATTTAAAATGAAAGGACTCCATTCATTTAACAATACTTGTAGTCAGGTAATTCTGTTGAATTACATTTTTGATACAGAAAAATCAAATATGGCCACTGACCTGTCCCTATTCAAATCCTTGTTGGCCTATAAGGCCTTTTTGCTTCAGCTACAACAAGCCTCACACTCACAGTCTCTCATCATGATGGAGGATTTCAGCCACCTGTGTGTCTACTGGAAAAGCTACACAGCAGGATGTAAGCAATCCAGCAGACTCCCAGAGTGCACTGAGGATAATTTCCTGGCCTAGGTATTAGACAAACCAACCAGAGGGGAAGTGTTCCTGGACCTGGTGCTGACTAATGTGGATGAACTCATTAAAGAGGTCAAGATCAGAGGCAGTCTGGACTGCAGTGACCATGCCCTGGTTGAGTTCATGACCTTGAGGAATATGGGCCTGGTGGAGAGCAAAGTCAGGACCCTGGTGGATGAGATCCCCTGGCATACTGCCCTTAGGGACAGAGGAACTGATCAGAGATGGCACTTCTTTAAGGATACTTTTCTTAGAGCATAAGAACTCACAATCTCCCTGTGAAAGAAAGCAAGCAGGGAATCCGGGAAACAGATGGCTGTGCAAAGACCTGTTGGTCAAACTGAGGTGCAAGAAGGAAATGTACAGGTAGTGGAAGCAGGGACACGTGGCCTGGGAAGAGAACAGGGACACTGTTCAGAATAATGAGAAGGGAGAACTGGTAACAACAGATGTGGAGAAGGCTGAGGTACTCAATAACTTCTTTGCCTCAGTCTTCACTGCCAGTTAGGCTTCCCAAAATAATGCATTACCTTTAACTCTTCTGTGATAGTTAGGTTTGTATTCAGCCTCCCTCAGTCTTCAAAGAGTAGCTGGCTTTAGTTATAAAACAAATATTTTTAAATATCTCAGATGCACTCTACTTTGTTTCCAGGCTCACAAATTTTAAATGGAGGCATCTTTCTCTCAGAGACTTTTTCCATTATTCTCATATGAACTCTTCATCAAGATATTCCAGTATATTTTACTCTGACACTTTTTAATTCTATCAGCAAAATTATCATAAGTATGGATCACTATTTTTTTTTCTCAGAGCTGGGTCTTAATATTAGGATTTCAAAAAGTAATAGGAGTGAGAATGACAGTTCATTCATAGAAAGAAAGAAGAAAATATGGGCCACTTTTTTTCACTGCAAGTAGTTCTTTGCAGTTTCCTCTGCAGCAACTACACAATCATGACCCTTCACAATGTTCCAAAGCAGTTTAAAACACAGTAGAGAAACTGTGGGAACCCAGAAGATAAAGGTGTATGTATTTATAAAGGATCCAGTAGTATACCTGATCCTTATGCATGGCTTGTTCCCTTGTGATATCATGCGATCATATGGCCCCACAAGCATGTAACAATACATGGCAGAGGACACCTTTGGAAGACCATTTGCCTAACCTGGTAAGGTGAAGATAATTGGCTAAAACACTTCTGATGTTTGATAAAGTCTTCATATGACTTCTTATGAAGACCACAAGCCAATGCCCTGCCTTCCCTAGAACAGAAAAGGCACTGAGTTAAAAAAGAGTCACTTCCGTCCTCAGATCTTTGAAAATAAGTTTCTCTGTGGAGTCAGAATATCAGGACAAATATCAATTCCTTTAGAATAAACAGAAGAAATATAAAATATTTTTCTGTGTTATCTGTGGTTCCAATGGGAGTTTTATATACAAAGATTGCTTAATATGTAGAAGGTCATTTTTAAGAAAAATTAAATACATAAATAAATCCACTTGTAATTCTTACACGTCAGTATAGCTGCTTTCAGTAGTGATGAGACCAGATGACTTTCTGAGTTCCCTCCTGCATAATGTTTTCTATGACTCTGTGACCTCAACATGATATGCTATTTTTGGGGTGAGAAATAAAGCTATGCAAAGAAAATAAAATATAATCCTTGAAAAAAAACTTGGAGCAGAGTTCCATCTCTCTCTCGATCCTTAGGAATTTGCTTTGCAAAATGGAACAACAAAGCTGGCTTGGGAGGACTGAAACTTGGAAGTGTTTCTTTGAGACAGAGCAGAGAAGCAACTCTGTGATGCCTATTCCTAAAATGCAGCCTCCTGTATTCTTTTCTTTCTGGACGAGTGGACTCATCACAGCTCAGCATCAGTACATCCCCTTTCCGTCTCTTTAATTAGTACTTCCTTATGTATAGCTAAAATGGCTTCCTGGTGCTTGTTTTCTTACTAAAATATATATAAATCCTATCACAATAAATATTTACAAAATCTACATCTGATAAAACTCACAATTTTATAATGCTTTTGGAAACCTTCTTAGAAATCACAGCTATCTTAATAACAATTTAAGTGAGCCTTGGTATCCTGGCCCATAGAGTGTGCAGATCCTCTTGTAAATCTGCTTTCCCTTTCTCCCAGGCAAGAGCTACAGAAACAGTCTCTTGATGATTTTCCTACAACTTGTGCTTGTTTTCAGATGCCAAGCTTAAAAAACAAAGCTAAGCTATGAAAATAAAAGAATTACTACATTACTCTGATCTGGATAGAATTATTGCAATTGATTTCTTCACAAATGCTATCTCTGCTTGTACCTTACTAGACTGTATGCAGATTATATATGTTTAAATGGATACACTAAATGTATAGTCAGTCTAGTCATGTGCAGTAGATTGTATTTAGACACACATAGGCTACCTGTGTGCAGGGTCCTTTTATCTGGATTTCAGGTTAGATTAACTGGAGTCTCCTGTCTCCAGCTGTTGAAGAATTCTGGATAACTAGCCCCAAACAATGAACTGAAATCACTGATAACATGCAAAAACGTATTGTCATGCAATAGAGATTAACAAGAATAAATAAATAAATAAATAAATAGATAGATAGATAAATAAATAAAAAGAGATATAGGGTGGACTTACCTAGATATCTAGCCAGACAGTAAAATAAAATAAAATGTGTGAAGAAGGAAGTGAAGGGGGGGGGGGAAATAAATAATAATAAAAAATCCTGTTATTGCTAGAACTGGTACATTCCTCTTTCTAAGATTGTTTAAGATTAATGTTGCAAACTAATCCAAAAGGTAACCTTTGGTTTTGGTAGGGTAAAATACCCCAAATACTGAGTTATGTCATTATAGAATCAGTCCAAGAGCTTCAAGCTCTGTTTGTCCATATTGTAGTGATTCTTTTCTGTATATTTGCTCAAGGATTTTATCTGAATGCAAGCTAAAAACTTCATGCAATCTCATCAGAAAAGTTTGTGGCAGAACTTTGCTGCCTCATATCTGTAATCTGCAAGTCTGAATGCTGCTTGAATACTAAACCACACACGTCTTGGAAAAAATGCAAGGATTAAGCAGGAAGATGCAAAGCAGAAGAGACTCAATAATTTGTCTTAACGCAGGGGACATGTAAGGCACATGCAAATAGTTATCTGAAGAGCACATTTCCATACCCCATATGCAATCCTTCCATTACATGATCCTCTTATTTTTTTCAGTTTGTAAAGAAGTTACACTGGCATTTTGAAATAGTGTGATTACTGGAGTGAAAGAGAACAATAAAAATATTGTGCAGTATACATTTGCTGATGTGGTGGGAAAGAAAGATTTCATTCACTATCTTCATTGTCATCTTGAATTCAGCCCAGTAATACCTTTGCAGAGCTTCTAGGGATATGTTTAAATGCTCACATAAAAGTGGCAGATGTTTTGAATTTTAAAACTGCAATTTATATAATATTTTCCAAAGTATATGTGAAAAAGATCATTAATAAGATGAAAAAGAAATCTGATTCCCACTTGCAGACATAGTTTCTGAACATTAAAATAGTATGTTTATTTTTAAAGGCAATTAATACAGTATTGAACTGCAAATAGACATATAGGTGTTTTTAGAGAAGTTATACTCATCCAAGACTTTTATGCTCAAGTGATAAATTGTTTTTTGGAAAAGAATGACTGTTTATCATGAATTTATGGGAGAGTAGTCTTGTTTATCATAAACTATTTGATCAAAAAATCAAGAAGAAAATATTGGATCTTTCCTCTGAACATCAATAGCAATGATACCATACCTTGCTTTGAAAGGAGGATTGAATGATAAGCTTATTTCTTTAAAATAATGTTGCAGATTTAGGGTTTGCAAACATATATTCTATATACAACACATATATACTTTGTATTATGACCTGAGTTTAGGCGTTTCTTACATAGAGAGATTTATTACCAAATCTATGGCTAATAAAGAAGTTGAATTTAAGAAAAATACCATTTATCTTCCCTGAAAATATTGGAAAATTACATGCAACTACTGCAAAAAGAAATAAAAGAGTCATAACTGAAAATGTCATTCATCATCTTTAATACCTGTTTGGTTTTCATTCTTTATTAAAAAAAAAAAAAAAAAGGAGGGGGATAGAGAAAATTTAGGCCTAACAACTTTACTTACCACAAGGAAATTAGATTTTGAGTTTATAAAAAATTACATACTGTAATATTCAGAATAACAACCTATTAGTTGGAAAGCAAAACAAAGATTTTATACTTTAGTTAAATGAAAATATTTGATCTCTTTCTAGAAATAATTTATTTGGTAACCTGAAAGGTTAATTTACAAAAAACGATAATAATGAGAAATGATGCAAACTTCAAACTTCAAATAAGAGTGAATAAATTATTTGTCTACAAAATAATCACAGTAAACAACAGAAGAAATACTTATAGAAAAAATACAAAAATACATCAAATAAATAAAAATAAGTTTTAAAAATACACAAAAGGGACATATTTATTTGTTGTTGTTGTTGTTCTGTTGTTTGTTTGCTTTTGGCAATATTCATTATTAATTGGCCACTCAGTTCCACTAGACTGTTTCACAGGTGATAGAGATAACTCTCTGAAGTCATGATGGGAAATAAACACTGTATTTTATAAATAGACTTTTAATCTGCATCTATATTTCTTCAATGTATCTAAACTTTACCATAGGATTTATGGTTTATATTTTTATAAAGTTATGACAAAACTTCTGTATGTATTGTAGAGTCCCAAATTAAAGATACCGCAAGTAAAGGTGACCAGCGTTAATGAGACACTCTCCTGACAGTGATCACTGTGAATATATTCTATAGCCATTAGACCTAAACCAGGGACATATTTATGGGGATATTGGTTTAGCAACAGGTGAGATATTCTGAAACTAGCAAATCTTGTGCAAAGTATTAGCTCCTGAGAATTTTACAACATAGTTACTTTCCAAAGGGAAATGGAATATTTGAGCTTAGCAGAGAGGATGATGTTTAAAAAGTCTCTAAATAGAAAGACAGTCACCTCAGCTTTCATGATTGTTAACAAAACATTAGTGATGTATTCAATGACCCCATATATTTCCACTTTACCTTATCTGTTTAGCTACTAAATATATCTTGAGATATAAAAGGCCATGAATGTTCATGATTGTAATTGCTGAGTGAAGCCAGACATTTTTAGCTAAGAGTTCCCACAGAATATAAAGCTGAAAACTGCTTCAACCTGTGAAACCTTCAATTATCTGTTATCCTGTCTGATAATTCAGGTAGGTATAGACTGCACACAATATATACGGAATTGATAGCCCTCCTGTGGGCTATCCTTCATCATATTAGTGTTTTCTCCTTTCTGATTTTTTTATCTACATTATTTTGTGAATGCTTCAAATATTGTTCTGCCACAAAGTGTAAGGTACAGAGCACAACTGTACAAATTTAATCCACATTAACGAAAAGAAAATGAAGCTAGCTAGGAAGGAAAAAACAAAAACTGACAAAACTGACTGGTTTGAATTCACCCAAGACACCATTTCTCACTAGAGAATATGCTGATGGAATGAAATGTTAACAGAGTTATAACAATATTCTTTTTAACATTACAACTGAAAAAAAGTAGAATAAATATTCACAGCAAGTGATCAAAACCTTGGATAACAGGAGGAAAATGGAAAAAAAAAATATTCCACAAAGTAATACTAATAAATGAATAAATCATTTTATTTACCAGGGCTTTATAGAAAACAAGGAAGGAAATAATATTATTTTAAAAAATATTTAGAGTAAATGTTCTCTTAATTCAGCTTTTAGCATCCTTGCAAGAAAAATGTTCCTTTAACACATTCAATGATAGAGTATGCTTTTATCATCTCAATCTCTCTGTGAAGTCTGAGCAAAAATATTCTGTGGGTGGTAGAATAATATCATTTGAGTCACAGCATAATTCTCCAGATGCTGGAAAAGGAGAGAGTTTTACTGATAAATATTTACCTATTTAAAGAAGCCAGCAGAAGTGCATAATATTTAATCATATCAATTTTATCACTTACCTGAGAGGGTTTAATGCATTGAATTCCAGCTTCCAAAGAATTTAGAATTCCAATACAGGAATAAATTTCAAAGATTATATCCCATATCTGCGATACAGCATGTAATTTTTTTAACGATATAATTTTCCTGCTTTTGCCATTATTCAAAGGACTTGTAAGTCTTCTCCTGATCTTCATTTAAACAAACAAACACACACACATGTTATGCTATGTATGCTGTCCTGTATCTACTTATTTTATTGGGTGGAAAAAAAACAGACCCTAAGACATTATGTATAAGGGAAATGGAAGTATACTCAAAGTATGTTAACACAAGTTTTCAGGTCCCTAATAAAATGAATGGACTTAATATAGTTGCAAGACATAGGTTTTTAAACATTGGTATCAATTCTTGTGTTTCTAACCTTGTTGGGTAATTTACTACAATGCTTGATCCAGTCATTTAAAAACATATCCTATGCAATGTCTTACTAAATTTTACCTGGTGCAGTAGATATGTTTTACTGTGAGGGTGGTCCAAAACCAGAACAGACTTCCTGGTGAGGTGGTTGATGCTCCATGCCTGTCAGCGTTCAACAGGCATTTGGATAATGCCCTTAATAATATTCTTTAACTTTTGGTTAGCCCTGAAATGGTCAGGCAGTTGGATTCAATGATATTCCTAGGTCCCTTCCAATTGAACTATTCTAATTCTAATTTTGGAGATTTTGAACTTAAGATGTCATATGGCTCAATTAGAACATCTGCATTTATTTATTTCATCATTGAATATAAGTTCCACTAGTTTCAGTTATTATCAACAGCTAGCTCAAAACACCTGTTGAAAGGCAAGCCCAGAAACATATGTATTCAGCAGGAAATTATGAAAAACAAGAGCGAGCGTTTAATAAAGTTGTTTGGGTATCCGTGCAGGACAGAATCCTTTCAGATCAATAGAGAAAATGGTTTTCTATTCAGTCCTTGCACTTAAGAAGAAATTTCCTTTTCTTACCTTATCAGCAGTGACATGTAAAATAACAGCCTTGTTCCCTTGCTGCTTGCTGAAATCAAGGTTAGAATATTGAAGACATCATGTCACCCTATACTACAGAGGACAGGCAAGTTCTTTAGGGATCCTTGACAGACTGAGGACTGGCCACAGGGTTTTGGTTATAATTAGAGATATATCATTACATTAAAAATAAGTAAGTGAGTAAATAAATAAATAAATTAGTATTGCTTGTTATCTACAGTTTCTAGCACTTAGTATGTTGTTGCACAGAATTTTTAAACTTCTCAGTCATACAGGCTTTTCAGTCATCTGGACAGACCTCCTGCAGGTCAGATCAAATTCTTATCAATAAGTGTGAGATAGAACCATGAACTAGACTCAGGCTTTATGTAAAGAACATGAGTCACTCACTCAGTCCTCAGAGGAAGAAAATGACAGTGGGTGCATCCTTGGCCACAGGGGAGATCACGGGTTTTGCTATCCAACAGGAGTTCTGGTCTAAGTCTGACTTGGGTCTTGCTGCTGCCTGATTTTACAGACCGTGCTCCCTGTGCTGTTGCACTTCCCTGTTCCACGACAGATGTCACCAACTCCTGGAAACCTAGCACCTGTGTATTAATAACACTGATGGGTTAAGCTGGCAGCGGGTGTTCCTCATACCTCCTTGGTGACTCAGTATTTAGGTCTTGATAATAATGCTCTTCATCACCCTGACAATGGGGTGATGGCCTGGGATGGGGGAAAGAAAGGGACAGGAGTTCACATTAACAGCTCACTTACATATTATGGATATTTGCCTTATTGTTGGTTACGCTAACCATAATGCCAGGAGTCAGGAGCAGGAGTTACCAGTCACACACTGGTATAGAGATATGTCCCAAAACAGTGAGCTAGATATTTTCCTGATAGAGTCTTCCTTCCTTCCTTCCTTCCTTCCTTCCTTCCTTCCTTCCTTCCTTTTTTTTTTTCTTTCCATATTTCTGACTAGAATTGTGTTGGAACAGTGAACATAAACAGAGCACAAGGAAACACTGCATCTCCCCAGGAGAAAGTTTCCACCAGTGTATTCTTATTATTAAACATCCAACTCTGTCACCACAGTGCATGGATAAAGAGCACCAGAAGGGACAAGGCTTCCCAGTCTTATGAATTTCAAATTCTAGATCAGATACTGTAGAAAAGAAAGCCACAGTACTTGCTTGTTAGATGTGGAATAAATGACTTTCTTTCCACAGTATGTGAGCAAAATTTTTGGAATTAAACCTAGAAATAAATGCTGATTTCAGATCTGAAGACAAGCTAGAATTTGAAAAACTAACAAACTGATTATGAGATCCCAGTAAAGCAACAGAAAAATAAATATAACAATAAATTAGCTGTCAGAGGACTTCAGCGATGTAGGGCTGGAAGGGAAGGCCACAGGGGGAGGAACACACAAAGGGACACAAAGGGACAGGCCACTTGGGAAGAATATAGGGATGCTGTCAGAGTATACAGGAATGTGACAAGGAAGGTCAAGGCCCAATTGGAATTAAATCTGGCAAGGGATGTCAAGGACAACAAGAAGGGCTTCTTCAAATACATCAGTAGAAAAAGGAAGACAGGGAAAATGTCAGCCTGCTGCTGAATGGAGTGAGTGCCCTGGTGAAAAACGATATGGAGAAGGCAGATTGCCTTTTTGTTGTGGTTTAACCCAGCCAGCAGCTAAGCACCACACAGCCGTTCACTCACCCTCTCTGGGATGGGGGAGAGAATCAGAAAAAAAATGAAGCCTGTGAGACGGTTGAGATAAAGACAGTTTATTAGGACAGAAAAGAAAGGAAAATAATAATAATAATAAAAGAAGAAGAAGAAGAAGAAGAAAAAAGAAGAAGAAGAAGAAGAAGAAGAAGAAGAAGAAGAAGAAGAAGAAGAAGAAGAAGAAGAAGAAAGAAGAAGAAAGAAGAAGAAGAAGAAGAAAGAAGAAGAAGAAGAAGAAGAAGAAGAAGAAGAAGAAGAAGAAGAAGAAGAAGAAGAGGAAGAAGAAGAAGAAGAGGAAGAAGAAGAAGAAGAAGAAGAAGAAGAAGAAGAATGTGTACAAAACAAGTGATACACAATGCAATTGCTCACCACCCGCTGACTGATGCCCAGTCTATCCCTGAGCAACCGGTCCCCCCAACCCCAGCTAGCCAGCCCTATATATTGTTCAGCATGACGTCAGATGGTATGGAATACCCCTTTGGCCAGTTTGGGTCAGCTGTCCTGGGTCTGTCCCCTCCCAGCTCCTGCTGCACCCCCAGCCTGCCCACTGGCAGGGCAGTATGAGAAGCTGAAAAGTTCTTGGCTTAGTGTAAGCACTGCTCTGCAACAATTAAAATATCAGTGTGATATCAACATTCTTCTCATCCTAAATCCTAAACACAGCACCCTACCAGCTACTAGGAGGAAAATTAACTCTATCCTATCTGAAACCAGGACACTTTTTTGCTTCAGTATTTACTGCTAAGATCAGGTCTCAGGAATCTCAGGCCCTGGAGACAAGAAGTCTGGAGAAAGGAAGACGTTCCCTTGGTTGAAGAAGATCAGGTCAGAAATCAGCTAAGCAAACTTTACATCCACAAATCCTTGGGCCCCGATGGAAAGCACCCACGGGTGCTGAGGGAGCTGCCCGATGTTATTACTAGGCCACTCTCCATCATCTTTGAAAGGTCGTGGGGAACAGGAGAGGTGCCTGAGGACTGGAAGAGAGCCAATATCATGACACTTTTCTAAAAGGGCAAGAAGGAGGACCCAGGCAACTACAGGTCAGTCAGCCTCACCTCTACCCCTGGAAAGGTAACGGAACAGCTCATCCTGGAGGTCATCTCCAAGCATGTGGAGGACAAGAACGTGATCAGAAATAGTCAGCATGGATTCACCAAGGGGAAGTCATGTTTTACCAATCTGCTATCTTTCTATGATGAGATGACTAGTTGGATAGATGAGGGGAGAGCAGTGGACGTCGTCTACCTTGACTTCAGCAAGGCTTTTGACACTGTTTCCCATAACATCCTCAAAAACAAGCTCAGGAAGTGTGGCCTAGATGAGTAGATGGTGAGGTGGATTGTGAATTGGCTGGACGACAGAGCTCAGAGAGTTGTGCTCAGTGGTCTTCACTTTTCTCCCTTTTGGAATTGATCTTGAATCATTTGCAAGTTCTTTGACAAATCTTCTGAAGGATTAAGCAGTTAAAAAAAAAAAAAAAAGACAGCTTTACAGCAGCTAGAACTCATCAGAAGTCTGAGTTTAGCGTGTAGCAACATCCTCCTTCCTGAAGAAAATATGTGGGGAAAAAACATTCCTATATTGAATTAATTCGCTAGCATAACAGAACAAGCGTACTATTAGGGAACATCAGAACTTTACCAGGCTTGTTTACTCATGTCTTGCCTTTATTTGAAAATGCAGAAAAACTAAGACATAATACCTTACTCAGATATGAATTGTTACGCATATATGTCATATTTTATAAAGAGTAATGATTTTGTTTGCTGAATCTATAATGTTTTAAAAGCATACTGCCCTTCAGAAAGCAAAAAATCTGTATTTTGGAAGTGTCATTCCTTTTAAGACTTAGATCAAACCCTCAAAATTTGAAACTTGAAATGACCGTAAGATTCACTGTCACAATGAAACTTATTGTCCTACTCCTTCAAATCTATTATTTCAGCCCTTTTAAAATTCCTCATTTATCAAAATAAATAAATAAATAAATAAAGGATTAAATATACAGAAGTAAGTGCATCAAATCAAGAGCTCGGAAAAAGTCATCATTAAAAAGGATGTGTAATATAGACAGCAACCAATGAGCCACCAAAACTTGTATCAGCCGTATCAGTTGTGTATCACAACTTGCAAAATTCAGTTTGGGATCATTTTTGTGCTTTTGGAAAAAAATAATAATAAAAAAAAAAAAATCTTGATTCCAGCTCTGAGAACTGCCAAAATTCTTAAACAAGGGAAAATAGAAAAAGTACAAGACACAGCTTATCTCTTTCATCTTAGACATACAGTTTCACACATCTGTTGTAGGGCTTTTGTTTTAAGTTTGTACGAGCACTTAGAATGAATTTTTCACTTAGCTATAAAGAGAAGAAAGGATGAACCAGTATACCAGCAATGAGGTTTCTCCACCCTATGTCCAACAGATTTATTTTTCCAAATACAACCCTGGTTTAATGGGAAAACTCTCTCTTGTCCAAAAAGTTTATTCAGAAAGTAACCTAAATACTGCATAAAAACTGTATAAAAACTGCATTAAAACAAGTAGCGTGTTGTAATAATTCTGTGAACTTCTGAGGTCAGCAGGTTTAAAAAAAAAAAAAAAGTGGAATAGTTGTCTATACCAGTAAAAGGGAAAAAAAAAGTTGTTGTTGTTGTTGTTGTTGTTTTTAATATTCTTATTCATATTATTTTATTTTTCTACTTATAATTCTGCTTTTATTTTACCCCTGACTAACACATAAACAATCTCAGCTTAAGTGCGACATTTTTGACTTTTCAAGCTAGCAAGAATTGAATCATATTTTTCTTTCATTTTTGTGCAGTCTGCATACACACATTCTTATTTTAGAATAAGAGTGGTTTATTTAGATGTCCACGAAATGTTGATGTTTCAGATACATATATATATATATATATATTTCCATTCTGAACTAGGAACAAATCCCAGACTACCTGTCCCTAAATCAAATCAAGGGCTCTTCATATTGAAAATTCTAGGCCAGCAGAAATCTTTTCCTATTTAAACGTGATTCCTGGAATGATTATGGGATTTTAGCATTGGAAACAGAAGAACAATGTAAGTGCCATTACATTTACATTTCTCTTTGAAAAATGTGGCTACTTCGAAGGAGATGATAGGTAAAAAGTGAAGAAGAGTATTATACCTACATATGTTTCTTGAAATGCTTAAGGAATGTGTTAGGAACAGAGTCTCAATGCTGCTACTGGCTAATAATAAAGCAACAAAATAGAAGTAAAAACATGTGGAAAATACTCCAGTAATTAAAGTTCTCAGAAGTGAGAATATACTAGTGTTTCTCTGCAAAATACAAGTAATATTTTCTGAGTTACAACTGGACAACCTGTGATGATCTGATTACTTTTCCGTAACTCAAGTACTATGTGACTCACATAGCATGTAAAAATACAAACAATGAAGGGATATTAAACAGCAGAGCTCAGCTTCCACTTGGAAAGACAGCTATGCCAAACATATTGCAGTTTATAATAAGATTGTGTTTATCCTTAATAAGCAAAACAGCAAGTATCAATAGCTACATTATACTCAGACTTCCAGGCAAGGGAAGAAATAGCAAACCTAAAGTCCACTGGCAGCTTTCTGAATCTCACAGCATCAAAGTCTTCGAGTATTAGTCCAACTGCACCCAACGTTACTAACTTCAGTTACGTTCCAGGAAAACAAACAACATACAAATAGCTATTAATATCTTTCTCATAACACAGCTTCTGACCTCTTCAGGCAGCATTACTGATCTGCACGTCTGTCTCTTACTAGCCAGCCATCATTTTTCGTAGTGGGCTTGTTAGCTAGACTTGAGGTTACTGCCCTGCCTGCCTGATATGGTAATGAGGCTCTGTTGCCCTCCATAAACATATACAAGATACAGAGAAAACTGAAAAAATCTAGCAATGAGGTTTCAAAAAGCTTCTCTCAAGTCCCTGGCATCAGTTATGAATCTATATAAGTTTATCTGGGAACTTCATCTAGGCTAAAAAAGTAGAGCTTTCCTTTGGACGGGACAGATTGACTTGCCAAACCTGCAGGACTTTTCACATTACTCACCAGAAGGACAGAACCAGCTCCCTGTTCTTCAGGAGAACACACAAAAATAGGATAACTAAACACATTGTGCAGCTTTTAGCATTTCAGACATTCCAAGTAGGTGTGTTGGGAGTGATTCACAGTAAATTTTGTGATCTACAGAATCTCTCAGCTGATTTGTAGGGTAAGCAGTTTGTACTCAAATTTAGGAATTGCGTTTATATATTGCATTTTATACACTCTCATGAGTGTTTTGTGAAGGTCATAACTAACCAGGCTCCATGTTGTCAGACTTTGTCACCGTGTCCAAGGGATAAGGCAGATGTCCTCCCTGAAGACATTACAATTTTTATTTTATTTGTCTGTGTCAGAGGACTCAACTGAATGCTGTGCAATTTGTTCCCATAAAACAAAGAATGTGGAGAAGGCAGATCCCATGCACCTCTGAGATGTGTTCAGAGTACAGCTGGGAAGGACTAGGATGAGCTTGCAAATCTCTCAGACTAGGACAGGTGTGCACGTGATGACCTGCTGATTTTAACGTGTGTATTAGTTATAGAGACTGGCTAATGGGAAGTTCCTGTTCATTCAGAAAGGGTATTAATCTTTTTTTTCAGGCACCACACTACCACTGATTCTCTGCTCTCCTCTCTGCCTTAGAGGAACCCAGAATACTGAAACAACTGAGAAAAAATAAATAAATAAATAAATAAATCCACATTTAAAGCAGCAGCAGGCCTAAAGTTAGCTAACAGCTACCCATGCCTGAAATCCCAGTACTTTTAGAATTGCCAGTTTCTTAGGAAAATTAAATTAAGAGAACACACAGATGTCTTCACCACTTAGCATCCAGATCCTGGAAACCACATATATGCCTGTGCACTGAAAGACGCTAGTAAGATGATAAAGCATCAGGAGAACATGACATTGACACACATTTCCTACTTTTCAAGGCTTGTTTACAAAATTAGAAAACCATTCAATGACAAAATAAAAAGCCTAGATTCTATTCCCTGCTCATCTAGAAATATATCAGAGCTACATTTCCAAGTGAATACATAGATTTACTTGTTTTCTGGCCACTGGAATTTTACATTCTTCAGCACACTGAAACAGCCTCATTGCATAGAAGAGAATCTAGCTTCTGCTTTGAGAGTCTCATAGTAGCCTTAAGATGTGAATTTATGTCTTCCTAGACTGAGGAGAGATGGGAATCTAGATCACCTACATCTATTTTCTAGGAGAGTAAGCATATTCTTCCTCAGTGTTTTAAAAATTATGTAATAATAATAATAATAAACAATTTGTCTTTAGAAAGGCCTGGGTATTGGATGCATTCAAAGCACACATGCTTTATTAAGCTTGCAGGGATCAAATGTGCTGCTGCTACAAAGCAGGCCTGATGTAGACAATAAAGTGACCAGTTGTAAATGTTTTTTATAAATTGTCAAGTGCTAGCTTTGCACTAGATTATTTAAAATTTACTTTTATACTGTTTTAAGAAACATAAAACTTTCTTGAAGCTGGTTCAGATATATGTTTCTACTCAAATACTTCTACTATAGCACCTCAGTTATTTTTTGTGTCAAAAAGGATTACAGATTAAACAAGCAGGACAACATTTTTTTTGACCAACACAAGATCATTTTACACTACTCCAGTTTTATCAGTGGCGCAACTAGAAGGCAGATTTTTGGGGCTATGTAAACTCTGATTAAAAACTTATTGGAATTATATATGAAATCCAATGTATAAAATTCAAATGTGTAGGAATAAACAGAGTTAGCATGCTTTAGAAAATTCTACTCTTTCTTTGGGAATAATATGCATAGAAAGAATGAATTAAAATCACAAAAATCGTTCATCATGGAATTACTAGCCAACTAAGTAAGACCAGAAACAGTGGTGAGAAGAGCTGGGTAGTCATTGGTAGTCATTTATTGATAGTCATTAGTTTTTCTTACTTTTGTGACAAGTAAGAAATGTAATGAAAGTATTGTGGATGGTCAGGGGTTCAGCTCCTGAATTGTCTTGATGGTGTTAATTGTTCCCATGGTTCAGACCAGTGGGACATTCAGCATGAAACCAAACTTCAAAATGCTGACCTTGTAGCAAAATTCAGAATAGGGCCCAAGCCCAACAGAAGACCTAATGTTAGCTATTTTGACACCCAGCTTTTGAGTGGCTGGCGCCTTCATTAAATCCACATCTTTCTACACATGTACCTCTTCATAGGAACGTAAAATCAGAACCATGACAGAACATGATAATATGAACATTTTACATTCAGCTGCATGGTAACTCCAAATTCTGTTTTGTTGTTGTTGGTGGTGGTGGTGGTGGTGGTGGTTTTGTTGTTTGCTTTTTGTTTGCTTGTTTGTTTTTATTGTGATGAAAAAGCCTAGCCAATTTGGCTGCCTGACATTAGCCACGTCTTGCAAATGTAGGCAGCATGAAACGTGTAAAAATATAATTGACCATTACCAGGTGTCTGTGCATCTCTGTTAGATCCTTGATGCACTAAGCGGTTTTAAGTACTGTATTAAGGTGTCTCCTGAGCTCCAGATCCCCTATCTCCCCAACACATTATGTTTTGAAATGTGCCCAAAGCCTAAATACGACACAATTAAACTTCAGCACATGAGGCTAAAAGGTGGACTAGTCACAGAAAGAAGAAGAATGGCAAGAATTAAACCATAGTTTCTTGGCAGGTTAACACTCCCCCCCCCTCCCCCCACTCCCATTCATGTCTGACACTGTTTTCCTACTCTCTTTCTTGAGCCTTTGAGCTTGTGAGACCAGACAATGAATCAATTCAGAGAGCTGATTTGGATTAAAACTTACATTTTTTTTGCCAGGTTAGCTTTTGTCTGGCCACTCATAAATTCAGATGGCAAGAATCCCAAGGATGCATTTATTTTCACTGTGATGACTAACATCAGAGTAACACTTTTTTGTAAGATGCACACAGAAAGATCTGTTTATTGGATCGAACTTCCTTGAAAGCTAATTTTGAGGTGACAGACCCAAGAAGATGAAAAGACCAGTTTTGACATCCAAAGGTATATTGTTAAAATACCAATATATGGAACACTATGCAGCTAATTAACTTTTACAGCCAGTATATAGCCAATTAACTTTTTCACATTTACCATATGTTTATCTTCCTGCAGGGAGTATTTCCAGGAGGAAATCATAATGGGAGATAGTTCTGTCTTTTATATGGGAATAAGATCCGTTGATGATACCTACAAATTCTTACATAGCTCATAGTAGCTTCAAAAGAGGGTGCTGTTTCAAATCAGAGAAGTGAAATACAGGAATTCAGTAATGAATTTCATGGTTTCACGATGTTCATTTCCATGACTGGTTAACTTTATAAATGTTCTTATATCTTTTCCTTGACAACACCCAAAGCACTCAGTATCAGCAGTACTCAAAAAAGAACAGGATATCAATTCAGAGAAGACACTAGCTGAATAAATTATTGTCACACGCTGGTACAGTGTACTTTCAAGCTCACTCACTGCTTCTCTTGGGAATCACCAAAAATTACTATCTATAATACAGTACTGTTCCAGGTCAAGTCTCAGACCATGTAGTTGTGATGAAGGCCTTTGCTCAAGCCTTTATAGAAGGATCTAAAATATTAGTAAACATCTGCTCTTGTAAATAAATGGTGGTAATTTGTTGTGCTCTAGACAATAGCCGTAGTATTGGCTGGTGTTCCTATAGCTTTCTTCTCTTCAATATCAACAGACAGAAACATTACAGCCATCTTACAAACACACAAAATGTGTTAAATGTAGAAAGCTTGACTAGAATTTAAAAATATTTTCTTGAAATTATGAAACTAAAATACATAAATGTATGCACTGACCACCTCCAAAGTCTGACATTATCGTTGAGCTGTTCGGTAGTTTAGCTCCCCAGTTCTGTTTGCTGTCCTGGTCTCTCTCCAAAAGAACCATTAGAGTACAGCGAAGTCTCTTTTTTGCAGCTGCATTTGCAAAAGATTGCCTTCCAGTGGCAAGTCACAGGGACCAGGACTAATTCTTGACCAATTGGAAGATGCTGGTTTGTGCAGATGGATCGAAGGACTCCTGGGTCTCACAGGTGTGATGTAGCCTACAAAACTGGGTCACTGGCACCACTGCACTTAAGAGAGGGAAAAACACTATTGCCATTTGTCAACTGAAAGAACACTTGCTGCTCTAACAGCAATAGTGGAAGAAGAGAGAGTTGATTGGGTGTTTAGGCAGTTAAATTCTCAAATCAGAGGAAACTGAATGAAAGGAACTAATGAGGAGGAATTAACTACTGCTGCGGTGAATTGGTTGTTGTTTATCACTGTCTGGAGTTAAATAGTCAGCTCATAATTAAATAAGACTTGCTAGAAAAGGTGCAAGTGTTTGCACACAGGATTTTTCAATTTATTCCAATACAGTTGCTTATACATTTATTTGATTAACAATGACATTTATCCTAGAATTGCAGTGGTGGAATAGTTACTGGGGTAGTTGAGATAATTTATATGAAAAATTACATGAAAAAAAAAAGAAAAATTATATGAAGGATTATCTCAGTTATGTCTGGCTAAAGGTTGGGTCTTAGAACTAAACTCTATTGTTTAAAATATTATTTGAAGTATCTGACACTGTGTTTTTAACATAAGCATATAAGTAATTATTAAAAGACTAATTTTACAACTGCCAGCATTTTAAAAATATGAAAGGAAATATTCTGATTTCAACACTATGACTTGACAATGGAAGTAGAATATCTAACACGAATAAGACAGAAAAAAAATATTTCTGTTTAACAGTAAAATATTTTCTGTAAATAGCTGGGGGAAATACACTTACGGGTCAAATTAACAGTCTTCTTCCCTTTTCTTCTTAAAATGTGAATAAACTCAGCCAATCTAATTAATGTCTAACACTTTATTTTTGTTATATGAAACTACTGATTTCATTTTGAGTTATTGAGCCTTTTCTGGTTTTAATGTAGATACACAATCAAAAGAAACAATAACATATCAAAATTTTAATTTAAATATACCAAAAAAGATATTTCATCATGAAGACTAAACAACTCATTCTCAATATATATATGTATTTTATATTTTTGTTTAAATTCTTCACTAAATTTTTAAATTTTGTTGATCAATCCAAAATGTCACTTATTTCACAGTTAATAATTAATTGAAAAAATTGTCATCTAACACTGACAATGATCATACATCAGCACAATAATCTATTAGTTCCAAATATGACATCTTTAAATTAAATGGATTGAAGAAAGGTTAGAAGGAATCCAAGAGCACCATATTAAATAAAAAAAAAAGAAAGAATATAGGCTATTTCATAAGATCTGAGATTTCAGATAATCTTTTTCCAGAAGTACTATGCCACCATTATAATTTTCTTCCTACACTTATATGAGGTTTCAGTCATATCTCATCGACGTCATAATGGTTGTCTTGACACATTTCACAGAATCACAGGATGGTTAAGAAGGGATCTGTGGAGGTCATCTGGTCCAAGCCACCTGCTCAAGCAGGGTCACCTAGTGCTGCTTGCCCAGGACCATGTCTAGATGGCTTTTGAAGCCACAGCGTCTTTGGGCGACAAGTGTCAGTTTCCAGTCACTTGCACAGTAAAGTGCTTCCTGATGTTTAGACAAAGCCTGGCATTGGTGTCACTGGGCACCAATGAAAAGTGCATCCTCTTTGCATCCTCCTTTCAGGTTATTTATATACATTGATTCCCCCTTGGCTTTCTCTTCTCTAGGCTAAACACACCCAGCTCTCTCAGCCTTTACTTATTAGGGTGCTCTAGTCCTTCGAACATCTTTGTGGCCCTCCTCTAGATTCAAATCTCCAGTATGTTCATGCCTGTCTTGTACCAGAGAGCCCAGAACTGGACACAGTACTCCAGGTGTGGCATCTAGTGTACTGAGTAAAGGAGGATTACCTCCTTTGACCTCTTGGCAACAAAAAAAATATTTCTGTATTGTGTGATTTTAAGGTATGCTTATTGGTATCTCGGAAGCCTGGTGAAAAAAATACAGATCATTGTGATTCAGATGAAGAAAACTGAATATCCTTAAGAATTCTATAACTAAACGTGTCTGAGAATAAGATGATGATCTCAGTGTTTAGGAAAAAGCTGTATCAGTGACATATAGCAACTGATAACCCAATTATAGATTGACTTATCATATGATATAATGCAATATGATAGCTTGTCATGCATGATGTCAGAATTCACAGACACATACTTTGTGCACATCGCTGGCCTGATCCATTAACTAGCTGAAGATGATTATGGATATCACTGTCTGTCCATCTGTCACAGCACAAACTGTAAATCAAAGATTGCTTGTTTATCTTTGAATATTGAAATATGTAACTGTCACCTGCATCCCTTAAGCAAAGTTATTTTTAATTATTTTTTACCAATGCTACTGAGAATCTGAACATATAATATTCATTAAATTAAATAAACATTAAATAATTTCTCAATCTTAAGTGCTTAAATTTGAATGGTTTGAAACCTGTGGATCATTGCCCTATGGACAAAAGATGACGTAAGAGAATAAGAGAATATAAAGTTATCACATATACTCCTATTATATACATATATATATACACTGTTGGATAAGTTTAAATCCAAAATGATCTTGAAAAAATGGATAAACAATCTTGAAAAAACACCTCTGTCCAAAAAGAATGTTACTCTCTAAATAAAAATGCAAAGTTCTGTAATACTTCACACAGAATGATAGGCTTGGTAGTATTGTGCAAAAAAAAGGATCAAAATCAAAGAAAAACAACAGTGATTAATGTCACACATTTGAAAAAAACTAAATCATTATTATCAGGCTATATAAATAGCAGCACTGTCTCAAAGTCTTTGTTTTGTATAGTTCTTTCTTGCAAGATCTTGGCTGCAAGCTTTCATCTGCAATGATGGACAGATAAACACCAAATAGAGAGTGCCCAGAAGGTTGCAGAGACCTGCATAGTAAGACTGAAGAAAACATGGTAAGATACAATTGTGAAGAGTAGCTATGAAGAAGAACGGTTCACTTGTTTCCTGTACATGGAATATATGAGGTTTAATTTCAGAAACAGTAGATTTAGGTTATAGGTAAGGAAAATGTGTCAATTGCTATAAATGTTTAAATGTTGAGGAAATCAAAAAAAAATCTCCATTCTGGAAATTTCAAGGATATATGTTGGTCAGGAATTAGAGGTAGAGTGTATAAAAACTACCATTTATTTTAATGGAGATCACAAACTAAAGCTGAAATGTATCTGGTTATTTATAACTAAATGTATTGCCACACTTTTTTTTTTTTTCCTATAAATATCTTTTCAAAGGTAACACATCAATCACATTAACAAAAACCAGACATTAAACTGCCTTGAGACACTCTGAGAATAGTGTTTGACATTTAAATGTGTTTACCCTTTTGTTCCATAATATTTAAGTTTTTAATATTTAAGACTCAAGTTTTGTACCTGCAGCCACATAAAAACAAATGCATTATTTGATAATTAATCTTAAAAAATAAAATAGAAAAGAAATTGAACGTCTTCTATAATGGATGTCTGCAAACATTTGGAAATTTGCAAATTAGAATTCAAGCCATTAGAGAACAACTGTTTATAAGACAGTCAAAATTATTCTTTTCCAATTTTCCAAGCTGATTTTAGTGTCTGTGTTAGAATAAAACCTATTAAACTGTCAAAAGTGCATGTAGGAGAACTGAAATAGTCTTTTGTCCTGAATTTTCTGAAATTAGGTGAATGAGCACTCAGCAGCCATGGATGTTATGGCCCAGACAGCAATTACAAATGCTTGAGTTTCAAGTTCAGGATTTGACTGCTGTTCACTTGTCAAATAACTTGGTGCAAAGCTTTCTTTATTTCTTTGCACATATTTTCTATGAATAGATTAAGCTTCTTTTCAGTTCTCTGCCTTGGCTATTCATTTGGCTCAAAGATTCTTAATGTTTGTTTTCTCAAATACCAATTCAAGACTTTTCATTAATAAAACAAACATTAAATATGGATTTTTTAATTATTTTATTTTATTTTATTTTATTTTATTTTATTTTATTTTATTTTATTTTATTTTATATTTTATTTTATTTTATTTTACTTTTGGTGTGTTTATTGACCCACCAAGTTATGACCCCTAGTTTCAATGAGAAAAAAGACATATTTTGAATCACTTTGGGACAATTGCCTGAAGTCTTTGAAAAAGTGACCTTTTTGTCACCAGCATCATTTTTTTTTCCAAATAATAGGAAAAAAAAAAAGCTGGCAGATCAAGTTATTTAGATTGATAATCTTCAGTCGTTCAACACAAAGTCATCTGCCCCACACAGAATGTGACAAGCGAAGATTTATTTTAATTATATATTTAGCAAGTGTTCACATGTATATTGTCAAAGTGCTTTTAATGGACAATAACTTTCCTGGAATAATTCCTCCAGTGCACTTTTGGATGACATATATTCTGAAGTATTCAATTGCAACAACTGTGATTCTGGAAGTATTATTGCTCTGTTTACTTATTTCAAACCTACTAATAGTGAAGTACCTTAATTGCTGGCAGCCTTTTTCACTACATTACTTTAGTAACAATTACAGAAAACTGATCTCTGAATAAATCCTTGTTGTTAATAATAATCAAACACAATTGGAAAATGCATCTTTGTTTTCTATTCTATGGAAGATAGGCAAAATGCAGGTACAAGTTTATTGTGGAGAGCAAATGGCTAGCACTACTTTGGAATGGAATTAAATTAAATAGAATCCCCACAGCTCATAGGATGTGCTAAATCACAGGGTAATTGTGCTGCTAGATGTCTGTCTTGAAACATAAAGCTGAAGTAGGCATCTATCACAGTTTGCATTTTTCTCATTAACACTTGACTTGATAAAACTAAGAGATTTCAAGTATTGTAATACATATTGTTTTCTTCAACCCTCCAACATTACAAGCTTTGAAGATTGTGAGTACTGCCACTTTTCTTTAAATTCTTTATCAGATTATTCCTGTAACATGTCATACTCTTCAAATGACTTCTGATTACAATACTCCACAAAAACAAACTCCTCAGCTATATACCATCCATCCGTGCATTTGAATTAACCCCTATTGAATCATTCATCACTGCAATGTTGTAGATCAGCAGGGACAGTTGAGAGCAGATATTGAAAAAGGACAGAAATTTGTACATTTTCCACACTGTTAATCACATTTTACTCATTTTTTTAAATTATTTTTATGTGGAAAAATATTATTTTAAGTCCATATATATTATGTTTTTCAATTTAAATTAAAAACTGATGTCTAAATTTTTTTCATCTTGATTTCCTTATAAATTTCTACACACTTAATTCTTATTTATTTATTAGCGTTATCCACATTTCTATTATGTGACTTTATAACAGTTTACTATTTAGAAACTTTATAAATCATATTTTCGTACTTAATTTCTCTTTGTATAATTTCAGTCTGGTTATTTATGAATATTGTTACAATTGAAGCTGTTGTGCAATTAGTACAAATAATTTTATACTAAAAGTTCTGTAGCTTTCATTTTTTTTTCATATAAAATCGGCATGTCAATATTGTCTGTTTTTTCAATATATAGTGCACTACAGGAGCTAAAATCTTTGGATTTTGTTTTTCCTCAGATCTATTGTCTTCTAAATTCTATTTCCCCCAATTTTACTTTGCTTTTCTAATTTTTTTTTTTTGAAAGTGATTTCTGATTTTAGTTGTATTTCAAAAATAATTAACTGTTGTAAGCAACTTGGAAGCTAGACAATGTTAAGAAACAAACAGAAATATCAAATAATTTTCAGGTTCAGTTGTCAGTATGTATTGATGGGTAGATATTCAAGAAACAAAATGTGTCATTGAATATACCTATAAAAGCCTTTTAAGACAAGTGACTTAGGTCTTAAGAGCTAAGAATGGGCAGTTGGATAAGGGATTCAGAGAGACAGGTAACACAATCAAGCAGCACACAAGGAGAATGATCTTTGCAAGAGCATTTAAAATGAATATTTTTGGCCAATATTGCAATTTTCAAGGGCAGAAAATCATTCAAGTGAGAGATGAAAAAAAAAAATCAAGTTCTTTACTTGTTTTCTTGTGTGGGTGGGTAAGAAAGGCCATAACTTAGAAATACTATGCATAAAAAATCTGCAAGTCATATGTTTATTAAGAGTAATTTACACTATATCTAATTCTCTTGCAAAAGTTGTGTCAGTTATTTATGGTAGTGCAGTTGTATTGCTTTCTTCTGCTGCTTTTGGTACATTTAGACTTCATGGTTTTTACATGTCTTAAAATATTTTCTTTTGATCTTTTTATTGACAAGGTGACCTTCAAAGCTCATGGAACTGGCAAAAATAGTTGGGATGAAGTAGGAGCTGAAGATGAAATGTAGGCAGGGATGGACCTTAGAGGCAGGACTGAAGTCTTAATGAGCCCATGGTAAGGCACATTTATGCTGGATGTATGACAGTCACCAGGGAATCGTGCAGAATGTATATTCTCAAAATTTTCCTTGAACTGAACCAGGAAAGTCATTTAAAAGCAACTTGGGAAGAGATATGTCTTAGGATAGAAATTAAGCTTAAATCTGTTACAGGGCATAGATTAATGTAAGGCTGAATGCATTGCTTCAAGGCATCTGGACTGTCCCAGGGATCAAATGCCAGTCAGGGCTGTAGTTAGGCAACTGAAGATACATCTACAATGCTCAAGAGAGAAATTAAAGATATGTCTGATTTATAGTTTCAGTTAGAGACGGTTATTTATAATACAACATTCTTGTTTGATGTTCCTGTCTACATTTAATTTTGTTTCTGATAGTGATATCTCTTGCTGTTAGTCTCCCAAGCCCTGCTCATTTTTCCTTTCCTAGTCATATATATTTTTGTGAGATCCTGCTTACACATAAACATTTTAATTTGGTTGGTGTCCATTTTACTTAAAGGAATAGCTTCAGAAACATCTGCACATAACACTAAGCAGCATTATCTTTGAAAGATAGTTCTTGATATAAGAAGTAGTTAATACATATTTAAAATATAAATAACTTATTTCTAATTGACATCTTTTAATATTTTAGCTGTGATGGGAAAAATCCATAATCCTCTGGGTAACTGATAGATGCTAATCAAAAACTATTTCAGATGTCATAGTCTGGTAGGAAAAAAAAAAAAGTCTGTCTTTTTGGGGCAAGAAAGGTAAGCTAGAGAAATCACTCTGAAAGACATCTAAGTGAATCACTCGAGTAAATCATGAAAATAATGGGAAGAGTTATGGTTTTGGGAATATATACGTTACACAATGCCTGCAAATGAAACTGATTCATACTTGTACATATTGCTCTCAGCAACATGAAAATATCAGTTCAGTAAGACTGAATAATTCTAACAGCAAAATTTGCCTGTTTCACAGGTTAGATTCATAAAAATTAGGTATATAAGTCAGAAGTAGTCATTCTAAAATGTTGGTGATGATGGAAGAAAACAGGCACCTTCTGATTAATCTGGCCTGTTTCAGGTGTCTATCTTAGGCTAAGCTAAATTATGGTTTGGATCTCTGTTTCTTTCTGCTGTCACTAAAAGTCATTTATGACAGACTTAAATAACATTTTGGATGCTTATAATCAGAGAGTACACCTCCATCCACATCCTCCAGCCATGCTCATAAAATGAAGACCTGTATACCCACCAGTCTCATTCTTTAAAGTGGGATATTTCCCCTCACCAAGTACCTTTCTGCCTTCAAGCCTTCCAAAGGTGTTTGCACCATGAAACATGGAGGAGCAGAACTGTGAATAAAGAACTTCAAAGTTCAAAGGGATTCCAAAGAGAAAATTTCTTGTTCTTTCATGAACAAGATAAAAGGAATAGAACTTGTAAAAATATTTGTCGTCTCTGAAAATTAGATAAACTCAGCATAAAATAACTTTTATTTTCTGCAAAGAACCAAAAATAGAAATAGTTATAAAATATTTAATTAAACAAACAAACCTGGGGGTCTTGGGTTCATTTGGAAAAAGTTTATGTTTGTTTGTTTTCTTCTCCTAAGGTTAAAGTAATTACTTTGATTAGCTTTTTTTTTTTTAATCTATTATTGTTTTCAGTCATTTTTGACAAAAGGTTTTAAAGGGATCAGAAGGAAAGGGGTGCCAATATATCAGTCAGTCACACAACGATTAAGAGCTGACATGTCCTTGAAGACAGCTTCAAAAAGTGCAGGAGTTTTAAGACAGCTAGAAAACACTGTTCTGACTAAGCTAACCTTTGGTTTGGTAGAATATGTTTAAAGTTTAGTATATGCAACTGGATCTCTCTCTCACACGCATCTTTCACTTTGTAATAGGGCTTGATTACGATCTTCAGTTGTAAAGAAAACCCTGTGATCCCATGAAGTCATTTTTCCATCAGTGCAAGATAAAATGACATGCACATTTTCAAGTCTAGATAAGCTTTTGTACCAGTCTGGCTGTGATATTTCAATGTTGTACATTTGTTTGAAAGTTAGGTGTTAGCTTAAGAGTTTAAATAAATGAAAACATTCTCACAGGGTGAGGAGTTAATGAAGGAAGGCTAAGCTAGATCAAATTATATGACCAGAAGCCAGGAGTATGTATACAGGGAACTACCACACATCAGCTGAGGTTTGTTAAGTTGTTGAACTACAATGACTTCTTCATTTGTATCAACCTTTGGCTGCTCTTTGAAATCTACTATATTTTGTTATAGCAAGAATCTTAGGTTATAAATGCACTGTTTGTAGACTATTTCTCCACTTTTTATTGGCCAATTTCCTCCAGCTAAGCTGAATTAATCAACAGCATTAAAAAAAAAAAAGGGGGGGGGGGGGCGAGTGAAGGGGGGAGTGGAAAAAAAACACAATCTAGCTATGTTAATTTCACTTAAACTTCTTAACTGATTTATATTATTGATTTTGCTTAGTATTAGATTACTAGTATACATGTAGAATAATACATAGTAGTGATATAACATTAATTATTAATAATGAATCAGGTTAGAATAACTTAATTTAATATGCTTTAGATTGTACACAACCCACATTTTCAAGGTACTCTTCCTTTAGCACACAGCCTGATAACATTCCATGTAGAAGTTGAATGTATCAGGTCAGTAGCATAGAGTGAATTATTCCTTAACTCAGGACATGCTTTCAACATTTTCAACTTTTTAAACTCTGTTTATACGTTGACTGGCAGAGTCACATGTACCTTTTGTGTTGCTGGGCTGTGTTAGGCTTTGCATGAGAATTTTTTATGTCAGCTAGTTTTACCCTGTCAGAAATTAAAGAACAGTTTGAACTCCTCCACTTCCATCCCTGAACTTCAACATTGCTCAAGCAAGCCCATTTTCCTAAAATGACAGCATGACAGCATGTTCCTTTAAGTGTTCCAGACATGGGTAATGTATTATGGAAGACTGAACTGTCCTATAGAACACTGTCATACAGTCTACACATACAGTCTGCACTGCTCCATAAAGAGCCAGAAAGCAAGTCAGCTTCAAGGCCAACTTCAGTGCACCAATTTACATACACATACTGAGTACATAAAAATGGCACCATCCAGAGCTGAGTGACTAAATCCCCACTAGAGAATCCTAGGCCATCTCTGAACTGCATATGGCAGAAGCTTTGGAACATAAATATAATTACATGCTTGAGTTTTTGTTGTTGTTGTTGTTTTGTGCCCTCCCCATTAAAAGCATCTGAAATAATGTAGGGCTCTGTCGCAGCTCACCAGAATGGTGTTTTAATGTGAAACTAAAGGTATCTGTTGCATGCCCTGGGGAAAGGGATAAGGGTGTGCAGGTATGTATGACTCTTTGGATTGTCTTGGAGGGATATGGAGAGAGGAGGAAAACACACATAGTATAGTCTTCTCCTTATGCTTTTGGGAATTGACTGTATCCCTCATCATCCTCATGTTTAATCTTGGAAAAGCTGTTCAGGACAACTCGGTAGTAAGCTAGTTGAGGAGTTACAGTTATGTGATTGTGTTAATCAGGGGCAGTGCTTAAGTATGTTCCCTTGCCTCTTTTGCTCTGCAATATAGACTCAATAGGCCACTCCCTTTAGGATCCAGTAAAGTATAGGTGACCTGAATTACGCTGTTAACCTACTACCCATTTGTAGTAAGGTCTGCAAACATTTTGGGATAAGATGGTGATAATTCAATAGCTTTAGCATATGGTTTCATGCTACCACAGGGATTATAACCTCTGAGGATATACGTGAGACATGATGCACAGGGAACGTTCAGTGGACTCAGTGCAGCAAAGCGTTACTGTCATGAACAACAACAGCAAAAACAAACAAACAAACAAACAAAAATATCCCAAACAACAGTTGTCACAGTTTCTTTACCATTTGGAAAATCTCCCCTGCTTTTAGGCAAATATCCTTCAAAACGTTCAGGATCCCACTCTCCTGTCAGAGTTGATCACTAAATCACAAAGTCTCTTTCTTCCTCCTCCTCTTCTTCATTCTCTCTCTTTCTCTCTTTGTCTCTGTGAGGTTTCTGGAAAACACTGTTAACAACTCAGCTACTTTGTCAGACCCTGAGAGATTTTGTCCAAACTGCTGCTCTCCTGCTAAGAAGCTGCAGGAAGTTGCTCTGTCTAACTTCAACCAGAATAGGTTATCATTAAAATTTGGCTGGCATTATCCTTGTCTGGCAAATACATCAATGACAGCCTACGGTAGATTACACAGTGTGCTTTATTTCCCCTCTGCAATACAGTTGTTTTTTAAACACCAAATGAACATATAGCCTTTCAAGTGTAGATTCCCTCTGCAACACCCTGTATGCTGCCTTCATTACACTCTCTGAGATCATTTCACTGAGATACATCTATGCTATATATTTAAATTACAGTAAACAATTTATTTCAAAATTTTTGTTATGAGACTTAGGTTATACCAATAAATTCAACACACTCTGGGAACTCTCAAGAGATGCTAAGGTCAGCTGTAGTACACAGCATTAGGAAGGATGAATCACTCCCATCCTCCCATTTATCAAGGCTGATATCCATGACAAGCTGAAGTAGAATCAACAGTCACAGAACAATAGTTAGCCCCTGAATTAAAAGAGCATTTTGAATGGTTTCTATCAACCCATAACCTTACCACAAACTCCTTTTCCCCTACTCTGCCTTTTGTCGAATACTGATGAAGCACCATCCCATTTCTGTAGCACCCACTCAGGTTTGTTTTCATATAATACTGGCATTACAAACATGCTGTTTGTTTAGACATTTGAGACTTTCAGTTAATCTCAGAATTAAATGTCTGAATTATTTCTGTAAATGTTAGACTTCATAAGTTAGGAAGACAGGAGCATAAATATTATCAGGAGAGAAAATCTGGTTGTTTCTATCCAATGCAAACAGACCAAGTCATCAAATTCTCAAATGCAGTTGTGCTTGATCTTTACACAGGATCATATTAGACATACTGATCCTCACCAAAAGCAGCTGGAAAGCTCTGTAAGCATTCGAGTGCTGGGCAAGGGAATACATTGTAAAATATTAAAACTGTAGAGTCACACTATGTATGAACTTTTAAAAAAATTCGCAAAGCAAGAAAATATATTTCACACTTGAATTTCTGAATCTTGTTGAAAGACAGTCTGTCTTTAATATTGCACAGTCGCAGCTGAATAAGGAAAAAGATAATTCTTTAAGAGATTATTTGTTTATTTTGACTTCAGTTTCCCAGGGCATATTAGGAAATATTTCTTTTGGGGAAACAGGACAAGAATTATCAAGTAAAAAACAAACAAATCAACAAAACAAAACAAACAAACAAACAAAAAACTATAGGCAAGCATGGCATTATTATTATATTACCAGTCACACAGTAGTCCTCCCTCAAAGGAGAATGTATTACAGTATTCATTTATAAGATCTTTTAACAGTCTTGTATGATAAATGTCATTTTGATTTTGTCTGGTATCCTGATTTGTTTTGAGATGATACTTCTTTACAGTTTAATTTTATTAATGTGGCAAGTTGGAGGATGATGTTCTGGATCCACATAGTGAATTATTCATTACATTTCAAATATTAAATTGTCATCAAATGCTTTCTCATCTGCATTACATAAAGTCATGCTGAATCTCTAATGTCTGGACTGTCTATGTAGTGAAGAACCTCTCAGACATTGTTCAATCAAAATATACTTGAGAGAAAGCAGACACAATATTTTGATAAGCATCATGAACCATAGTTATGCTTTGTTTTTATTTTTTTCCCTAAGCAGGAAGAATCCTCAGAGATCACCGCGTCTCTACTTCTCAGAAGTGCCTATTCAAGCATGAAAGTTTTTTATTTTAAATAATTATGATTACATCATTTAGTGAGTTTCTAGGGCTCCTGATTCTGATAAAGTAGTTAAAATTACATTTTACAGATCTCTAATTTCCAAGCCAAAAATTATAATAGGCTATAAGTCTATTCTACGTAAGAAATATGATACTGTGTTCAAAAATCTGAACATCACTCTAACACAGCCGTAGGCCCCTTTGGAAAAGTGTTCTCTGCCATTTTCTATGTTCTCTTAGAAAATCAAAATATAAAAATGTGGAAATAATAACTATAAAAATATGTTTGTTAATAACCTGGAAATATTCAAAGGTAAATAAAAAGGTTAAATAAAATGTTAAAAAAGACTAGTTTAGAAGAAGGGAATCTTTTTCTTTTTCTTTCTTTTTTTTTTTAAAAATATATTTGCAGAATTTGTTGCTTGATCTCTTAAAAAAACATGTTGTCTTCTTTTTTTTTATTTTAACATATGAATGGCTTAATTTTCTTTAGTATTTCAGTTTCATGAGCACAAATAATGGAAGTAAAATGTGGATCGATCAGATACATCTATTTTTTGTTTGCTTTGATTTGGTTTGCTTCTGTGTCATTGGAGGTCTGCAAGAATACAACCATACATAGAGGTAAGCCTATGTTTCATGCAGTGCTACTAGCTGTTTTCATTTACATCTTTAAACATTAAAAAATGAGACTCTCCTCGTGATATGCTGTAATTCCCAGCCATTCCTAATAGCTTTTAAGCTGTGATTCAGTGTTAAGTCACTAGGTGGCATGTGGCAATGAAGGAGAAGGAAGTTAATATTAGGTAGTTCTGGTGAGTGCAGCTGGCACTGGATGCCTTGAAGCAAACTTGTTAGAGTTAATACGTTGCCGTCTTCATTTGTTTTATTCAATTGTTGGACAACAGACCACAGTCATCTATTGCTAAACGTGCTTTTTTAGCTCATAAATGATACTAAAATGCAATCAAATATTTCCTCTTGGTAACTTCATGCAAAATCATTCTGTGTGCCTTACAGTTGTAGAAATTTAGTCTTTTCCACCACTCCCATTCCCAAACTATTGACTGCACACTTCCGTTATGAAACTAGAGAGCTGCTTGGTAAGAACATACCTAAAGTATAGAGAAATAAATTAAAAAATTAGGGACAAGTTGGGGGCGTGGGGAGGAGGAGATCTCAGTATTCTAATACACACATGGCTACATTATTCTGTTATGCTGATATCATTAAAAGAATATATTGTCATTCCAAGCATTAAAAGTAATAATAAATAAAATAAAATAAATAAAATAAAATAATAAAATAAAATAAAATAAAATAAAATAAAATAAAATAAAATAAAATAAAATAGATATATGTTTTTGTCCCAGCTGTACCTGAGACTGAAGGGAAAAAATTCCACCAGATAAGACAGCTTTTCATCATGGAAATCTGTGTAAAGGCGTAAGTCCTGAAGCGGCATGATATGTCTATTTATAGAAATAAGTGGTAGGAAGAGCAGCCAGGTGCAAAACAAATAAACAACAACAAAAAAACACACACAAAACAAAAACAAAACAAACAAAAAAAACAAAAACAAACAAAAAAGCTTCTCTTCCATCCCTTACCCTTTAAGAGAGTTTCTACCCATGTTCTAGGAGAACACTGATCATAGGCTATGCCATAGAACTATGCCAAAATATGTGTGGAAGGAATGGACTAGTGTTTTGGTCATGTATGTCTTCAGAAAAACACCCGTCTTATTTTTAAATTTTATGCAGTATTGGTCAGAAGATAGGCTATGGTAGCCAACTGTTTAGAAGTTTTGGCATCCTGCCATGTGAACTGTGTTCTCTTCTTCTACCCCTGAACACTCTCTTTGCAAAGGTTTGCAAAGGTACATGAAAGATGAGAATTTAGAAAAATGAAATTTGGTGGTACTGAATGAAGAATAATGATTGAATTCCAAAAATATAACCAGTAAAAAAATGCCTATCATAGATATATATAATGCTTTGTCTCACTCAAAAAGTCAAAACAAATCTCCTCTCTGGCCTTTTGAAAATTTCAGGTCCTATGGAACAGTAGCAAAACCATGTGCCACCCGATAGTGCTGGCGGACCTCAACACTGATCTTCACCATTTCATGTTTCTGTACCTTGTCTTCCTGCCACCAGTACTTCTAGCTATGTAACACTGAAATGCACACATTCTGACCTTATTTCACCATAAAAGAATATCTGCACACTTAAATACATTTAAGTGCTCTAAACATGCAGCAAGCAAGGTCACAAGGACACTTTCATCAGGAGACTCTTGCTGTAAGCTAACATAAATGTAGATGTTCCCCAACAGCATAGACATGAGAAGAATACACAGTAAGTATTGTATTTTTTTCATCTATCTTCACTTGCACGTTCAGTTCTCTACATAAATCTCATCATTATTCCTATAAAATGTGAGAGGTTATTAATGTCCTCATGGATGAGAAGCAAATATTTCTGGTTTTGTCCAATTTCATAGTTCACCAATTCCTACCTATAATTTGGCGTGTGCTTTCTAATTACAGATTAGGGTTCAGTAGAAAGTTTTCTTCTGGAGCCATGTGTACACTGGAAGTGGCAATAATTTTGCATCATGAAAGAAGTATATCAGATATATGAAATCATAAAAAAGAAGAAAAGTAAAGCCTCCATTAACAAGAGAAGAAGAAAATTCTTGGAAGTGAAGCAGACAACTGAAGTTACTGACTATTTCTCAGTACAGGCCTTATCGTTAACCTCCCTCATCTTTTATAATGAAGTAAATATTCTTCTGTCTCGATAACTGAAGTGCAGAGTCAGAAGGTCATTTAAGGTTAAGCAGGAGGTTCATAAAACATAATCCTGCTTTGCCTATGCTTTGTCTATGTTGACAGAGAAACTACCCCTACATTTGTGATTTTTACTTTGACTGTTTGTATGTAGTTATTTTTGCTTTTGCTTGATCTGATACATTTCTTTCTGAACCTGACCTTGATGAACTGTCTTAAGTTTTTATTATATGGTATGTCCCAGTTTTCGTAGATGGCTAAAATTAAGTTTCTCTTTAATATGGCAATCTGTCTTAGCAGACATCGATTATCTACTTAAACTAGTATTTAATCACCTTTAATAAGACTGCAAGGTACCTTCCTAGTATACTGAGGAATAAGAATTGTGAAGGGAGAAAAAGGGGTGGGGGTGGGGGGAAGAGAGACAGAGGTGTTTGCTTGTCACTGAAAACGTATCTAGAATTAACAGTGTATTTTGGATTCATATATATGAGCTAGTATGTCTACATTTGATTAGTTGTCCAGACTATTTTCGTAGACAATGAGTCTAATTTAAGATGACTGTTTATCTCTATTAACTCTAAGGGGAGCACTGCAAACTAGTTCAATTGTAGTGTTCTAAAGTTAAGTGAGATGTATCCTACCCATGTAGACAAAACATTTAACTACTGAGGAAAGCTTTCATGTTGATAGATATTCAGCAACAAGAGCAGTACTTGTTTCAGAATCACAAGGGATGAGAAATATCTTTCCTAATTTTGGATGTCTAAGTCCACGCTCAACTCTTTTAGAATAAATTTACTTCTGCTTCTGATGTTTGTATAAGGATGAGTTAAATCGTGGCTTGAAGGGAGATATGAACAGAGACATTCATGTCATTATTGTCTTCCCTTATAAGAAAACTGTTGCCTGATGTTCAGGCAAATGGTTGTTTACAAATTATCATTACCTCAGCAATAATCCTGATTATTTTGACTCCATCTATATAAGAGTTGGTACCCTACAGTAATACCTAAATGAGTATTTCTGCCATTATCAAGGATAGCTCAAAAGAAACTGAAATATGATTGATGTAAACTTATTGTGGATTTCCAATTGTTTCTAGCCTAAGACCACTTGAATTTGTACTTAAATTAATGTAATGTTTCTTACATCACGAATTTGCAAATGGGGAAACAACAACACAATATAGTCATTTTCACAAATCTTGTTTTGTCTTACATGTATATCTGATGGAATGACAAAGAGTAAAATATTACATTATATTTCTTCTTTCTACATATGTTATTTCTAATCTTATCATTTAACTTTTATTCCAGCTGCACTCACACAAATTTATCTAGACTTACATATTAGTCTGCTGAATATGAGCCAACAGTGTGCTCAGGTGGCCAAGAAGGCCAACAGCATCTTGGCTTGTATAAGAAGCAGTGTGGCCAGCAGGTCTAGGGAAGTGATTGTCCCCCTGTACTTGGCTCTGGTGAGGCCACAGGTCGAGTACTGTGTTCAGTTTTGGGCCCCTCACTACATGAAGGACATCGAGGTGCTCAAGCGAGTCCAAAGAAAGGCAACAAAGCTGGTACGGGGTCTGGAGAACAAGTCTTCTGAGGAGCAGCTGAGGGAGCCAGGATCGTTTAGCCTGCAGAAGAGGAGCCTCAGGGGTGACCTTATCATTCTCTACAGATACCTTAAAGGAGGCTGTAGAGAGGTGGGGATTTGTCTATTCTTCTTGTTCTTGCCCGGTGATAGGATGAGGGGGAACGGGCTAAAGTTGTGCCAGGGGAGGTTTAGGTTGGATATTAGGAAGAACTTCTTTACTGAAAGGGTTGTTAGGCATTGGAGTAGGCTGCCCAGGGAAGTTGTTGAGTCACCATCCCTGGAGATCTTTAAAAGACGTTTAGATGTAGAGCTTAGTGATTTGGTTTAGTGGAGGACTTGTTAGTATTAGGTCAGAGGTTGAACTTGGTGATCTTGGAGGTCTCTTCCAACCCAGATGATTCTGTGATTCTGTGATTAGATATTAAATACTAGACTATCTTCATAGTCTAAAAAATACTTCCTTTATTGAAACACTTTTAAAATTACTGAAGGACTGAGTGGTCATTAGATGTTTGAAGTAGATAAACAAATCAATGTCCATAAATAAACTCAGAAAATGTCATTGTGCTAAATTTCAATGAATTGATCTCAGTTAATCAAAAGAATTATCTCCTAAGTGGAGGACTATTCATTGATGTGCAGGGCTTTCCATTTTTACCCATGATTACACTCTTGGATTAGCTGATCAGCTCCAGACAAAATTTAACTTAATGTTTGCTACATTAGCTTAACTTTTATTCATCTCTACTGAGCAATGATCAGCTTTTATCTTTATTTTTCTACTCTCCTAAATTCTTAAAAAGTTGGATGTGATTATTATGAAAAGAAGATTATGTATGTCAAAAGAGTTTTGATAATAATAATGAATTAAATATAAAAAAATAAAAAAAGAAAGTTCATAATAGTGGCATATAAGCATTGCTAATAAATTTTCACTTGACATTTGCTGTGGGAGTATGTTTACTGTACAGCTAAATAAAAAAAGTTAGAATAAAAACATAAAAAATATATCCCAGACACAACATAGAGCTAAAAATAAACCAAAAAATCCACAGCCCATTAAAAGAACAGTTTTAAAACAGAAGGATGTCTGGCTTTGAATTCCGGTTAGAATGGTCTTAAAATCAGAATTTCCTAGTTTGCTCCAGTGCCTTTCCTACTGATGACAATGCAAACATCCTACTATAAGGAAATCAGGAATGTATTGAAGAACATAAAGAGCTGTATTGAAATCACTGCAATTAAGCTTTGGAGCTATTAGTTATAACCTTTAACATTTTAAGACTGAAGTGCGATTTACTCAGTCTTTTGTTAGATAATTAACATCAAAAGTATATAAATCATCCTTTCATTGTGTATATATCTCCTTTACAATTAAGAGTTTAATTTGGTATAAACATCTCCTAAATAACTATGAATGCAATTTACATTGCAAGAGTTTATTCTCTTGTCACAAAATTACCCTGTTAATGGAGCTGAGGAAAAAAAAAAAAAAGGAAGAAAAGAAAGGAAGGAAAGGAAGGAGGGAAGGAGGGAGGGAGGGAAGGAGGGAGGGAGGGAGGGAAGGAAGGGAAGGAAGGAAGGAAGGAAAGAGAAAGAAAGAGAAAGAGAAAGAGAAAGAGAAAGAGAAAGAGAAAGAGAAAGAGGAAGAGGAAGAGGAAGAGGAAGAGGAAGAGGAAGAGGAAGAGGAAGAAAGAGGAAGAGGAAGAGGAAGAGGAAGAGGAAGAGGAAGAGGAAGAGGAAGAGGAAGAGGAAGAGGAAGAGGAAGAGGAAGAGGAAGAGGAAGAGGAAGAGGAAGAGGAAGAGGAAGAGGAAGAGGAAGAGGAAGTGACTAGGAGCAACATCCTGAGCCTGTGGGAGATCTGACTCTTTGGGGAATGTGTTTGGCAAGTGAAAATTTTCAGATATTTCAGGTATGTTACAGTTCTGTGGAACATTTTGGTTGGGGAATCAGAGACACAATGATCTGATGAATTAGTTTTACTCTAAAGTTTACCCACAGTAACACAGATTAACAAAATATGGAAAACTCTATGCATGTGACCTTGCTATTAGTGAAATGCTCATTTTCTGAGAGTCACCAGTGAGCGTTTTGACAAGATATATTTACAGAGAAGAATATGTATAAAAAGTTTTGTATCTCAGAGACATGTATTTAAGAAGATTGGTTATGGACATCAAACTTTCACCCTGTATTTTCATTTGAATACAGAATGGACTGCCACTGGTGAAAAATTGCTTCCATCTGAGAGCAGCTTTAACTTCTGAGCAATGGATTGCATGCTCATTTCATTTCCAAATGTATGTATCACTGACCACAAATGCTTCTGATTCCAGCTGTCTCAGGAGGAAACATCCTCCAAAGCAGAGCTTTCTAAACTTTCCAAACATGTAGGAAAACAAAAGCTACCCCCATATTGTTCCAGGTTCATAATATCTTATTGAAGAAAAATTTAAGATTATCAGCCATCTTGAAAATGTTGATCATAGGCCTGCAATTACTTTATATTTGATTGGATCCAGAGGAAATAGAAATTGAGCATTTTTTCAGTGCAATACTGATTATTTAGAAAAAAAAAATGTACTCACAGTCATGTTTCTCTCTATACATTGAAAATAAAATTACAGAAAAATTTGACAATCTGGAACAAGAATTCCTGTACTTCTAAAGGTTGTACTTCTTAGGTTGGATGTTAGGAAGTACTTCTTTACCGAAAGGGTTATTAAGCATTGGAACGGGCTGCCCAGGGAGGTGGTGGAGTCACCATCCCTGGAGGTCTTTAAAAGACGTTTAGATGTAGAGCTTAGGGATATGGTTTAGTGGAGTACTTAGTGTTAGGCCGGAGGTTGGACTCGATGATCTTGAGGTCTCTTCCAACCTAGAGAAATCTGTGAATCTGTGTGAATCTGTAAATGAATCCTGTGTTCCAAAGAATACTATTGTTTTCCTAAATCTGAAATGTCCTGTTTTGTTTTGTTTGTTGTTGTTGTTGTTGTTGTTTATTTTAATTTCCTTCTGTGATATAGCTTGCACACTGTTCCTTTTGCCCCATGCCTTTTGTTGTGCTTTAACTTCAGTATGCAGCTAAGCCCCACATAGCTGCTTGCTCCCTCCCTCTCAGTGGGATGGGGAAGAGAGTTGGAAAGGTGAAAGTGAGAAAACTAATGGGTTGAGATAAACACAGTTTACTAAGTAAAGCAAAAACTGCATGTGAAGCAAAGCAAAACAAGGAATTCATTCGCTATTTCCAATTGACAGGCAGGTGTTCAACCATTTATAGGAAAGCAAGGCTCATCACATGTAGGGGTTACTCGGGAAGACAAACACCATAACTTCTCCCACCTCTTCTTTTTTCCTTTTTTTAGCCCAGTTTTTATCACTGAGCACAGCTTCTTGTGCACCCCCAGCCTCACCTCTGGCGGGAGAGCATGAGAAGCAGAGAAGTCCTTGCCTCTGACCAAGCACTGCTCTGCAATAGCTAAAACATTGGCGTGCTATCAACGTTTTTGTCACAAATCCAAAACATAGCACCATACAAGCTACTTTGAAGGAGATGAACTCTATCCAAGATGAAGTCAGTACACCTTTGCAGCCCTGTCCCTAAAGCCAACTATTTCACAGGGCTGCCTGTATTAAGGAACCATTAAACAACCATTCTGTGATGTGACATCATCTAGAGGCATGATTCAATTAAGTGAATTCTTAAGGATTAATTTGTGCTTAGAGAGACTGATCTTCGTTTGCTGCTTTAATAGTCAATGAAGAGAGACAAAGATTTCTCAGCTGCTGATTTAGTCCGTAAAGTTAGGTTCTTCCAGAGGATGATTCAAAGCAGGATCCTTCTGTTTTCTCAATCAATTTTACAAGAAACCGGACTTTGTTAGTGCTATTGAGATATTCCCTAAAGACTTGCCTTTTAACAAAAGTGAACAGACTAAAATACTTAAAAGGTTTCTACAAAACCTTCCCTTGATGCCAGACTTTGTGTGTACTTCAAGCTTTTCTGTGCATTCCGCCACACCTCTTGTTCTATGAGATATTACCTCTGTTTAGACAGGAAAAAGTCACTTGTATCATCACTGTAGGTATTAATCTTTTAGGTACAAATAGGTGCCTAGTCCTCATCATTTAAAGAGAGCATAATTTAAATTACAGAAATCAAATGGAAAAAATAAAACATGTCAGGGAAAACAAAGTGTGTACTGGGAAATTTCAGTCAGACATCTTAGCTCTCACGAACACTTCTGTCTCAGGTTGGTAAAAGGATTTTCATACAATAGGATCAGCTAATCAGGTAAGCAAGATTATGTTATAAAAACATCTTAGTTTCAGCTCTTTGTCCATCTTCTTCATCTACTTTTTTTTTTTTTGGTCCATAACATGAAGTCAAGTAATGGAAGACTTTTGTCTTTTTAGTATTTCTACTACGCTGAACTTAGATGCCAGGTAAAATGAAAATATGAATACTAAACCACACTGGCAATGGAGACTGTTTAGATAACAGTTAATAATTTCTCTTAAGAAATTACTGGGGAGTCAACAACTATAGTTTTAGTTTAAATTTGATGTTGATTTGATAGCCCCTTAAATTACTACCTCCCTGTTCTTCTTCATATGTGGGCTTCCCCATACATGGAGGAATACAGTTTTGTTACAAAAGATCAGAATTTTAAAGCATGTTACCTCTATTTTTCATATAGATGAAGATAGATAACTCGTCTTAATCTATCAATGAATGCCACTTTTAAAAGGTCAAATTATATTAGATTACTTGTATTTTGCAGACTAACAGCATCACCTGAATCACCTAAAGTAATAAGGGTCACAGTGTACAAATACAGTTTAAAAATTAAAGGAATGGAGAACTAAAAGTTTTACTTTTGAGGAAGGCTCCTCAGAATAAGGCATATATTTTCAGAAGTGATTAATATTTATTTTAATGTTTGTAACACTCTTTAGAGATCAAGCCTATTCATTATAATTCAATGTCAATGCAGTCACTTCTAAAAACTGGGATTCTTTTACAGTTGTCGTTAAATGAACCAGTTGTGTTATTACCAGTGTTATGAACAGCATGAAAAAAAAAAAATCCATCGCTGAAGTCTTGTTAAGATAGCAAGGTGGTAAGTTCAAGTATGCCTTAAGTGAACAGCTAATTTTGCATCAACTGCTCTCTCTGCCAGCAAAGACTATGTAAATGGTGTTCAAAAAAAAAAAATAGATGACCTAAAATCCCAGTGGAAAAGTTGACTACATAATTTGCTATCGGATAGAAAGGAGCACACTTATAAAACACTGATATCATCTGAGCTAGCATATTATATGGAATATAATTCTTAAACAAACACCTTATATATATTATGATGTTTAAATTAATAGATTTTTTGCCTTAAGAAAAAATAATTTGCATCCAAGTTGTCAGAACTGCATAATTGAATAATTCATTGTGCATTGGAAATAGAAGAAACTCCAGGACTTTGAATTAACTGCTATCTAAAATCCTAAGGTTAATCACTAAATTAAAAAATATATAAAAAAATAGGTATTTTACTTCTGGAGAGGTGATCACCTAAAGGAAATAATATCTTGAAAGCTGTAGTACAGTCCTATCACAATCACTTGAGTGTCAGCAGAAGCTTTAGAAGGGAATAGATATTTTAGTGGGAAAAAATAGTAAGGTTTATTTTACCATCCATTTGTGATGAGAAAAAAATAATGGATTAAGTTAAAAATACATGGAAAGTGAATCTTAAAAAGGTGTAATTTTAGGATTATGCCAAAGACTGGAGAAGATTTGAAATCTTAAGTTAAAAAGGAAATATAACAGCCAGTATTTACTAATCTCATCTTTCCCACATCTTCTCAGGTAAAATATTTTGTTTCTCTGTCTATGATGATAGGAAAACGTTTCAGATTCTCATTTGAGTGTTTTTACAGATTGAGAAAATGGGTATAAATTTACTGTTCTGGAGATAATAATTATGTTTTAAGTGCAGTTTAAAATTTATTTTTAATAAGTAAGGGAGTTGCAGGTTTAATTGAAAATTACCTTTTATGAATGACATCTCTTGACTCTTAATTTTCTTTGAAAAATAAATCAAGATACATTTTTTTTAAGCATCTTGAAACATGTTAATGGAAAGCTGATAAAATTTAGAGACACCAAATTCATCAGTACTACTGCAATCTATCTCACTCAAGTTCAGCTCTCTGAAAATGATGCATTTATTTTAAGTTAACCAGCCTACCTTCATAAATGATGCAAGGAATGAAGTCATCCAGAATGATGTATCTCACCTATAGGTTCTGAAAGTCATTGAATGCTTTACAGAGATTTTCACCTCTTATGTATATAATTTGGTCTGCTAATAATAAATATGAATGACAAAGCAATTAATCACAGGTAAAAGCTAACTGAAATGAAAAAAATAATATTTACATTATACTAAATAGCTTGTCCCAGTGGCTTTGTTGCCTAACCTAAGGTGGTTTAGACAATTCAAAAAAAGCAGGTAGTTTCATTCAGTTTTAGGTCTTAAATATTGACTGTATTTACAGTCATTCTGCTTTTAAATATATATATATATATTTTTCAACCTTGAAATTGTCAGTTGTCTTGTTGAGACCATTATCTAGAATGTATCTTAGTTTAACGCAGAAAAATTGCACTAATTCCTGTCTTCCAGCCAGATGTCTCCACCAGACTATGGAATACTTAAATAGTTTCTCTTGTAGCCGACTTCAAAACTTGAGGTAATTGCTTTATCACTGCAGGTTAGAAAAGCTATGTCTGGCACAGAGGTTGAGTCCTGAAATAAGTATAGACTTATGTTTTATGCATCTTGTAAAAATAAATTAATTTGCTTCATGAATTTCTGATCATGAAAGATTTAGCTCTGGAAAATATGGAAAAATCACCCATTCCAACTGATGTTTCTATTAAATAATTATTTTTCTGTTATTAGAAACATGCATGTGTCATAGAAATGACATCACTCAAAAAGTGTGAAGATTCATCCCAGGCTCCTGGTCTCCTAATTATCCAATGGGTGGCTGTTTGAGGTATGATGCAACAGCCATACAGGCCACATGTATAGGACTGGGTCCCCCAGTATAAGACTGCTTGCCAAGAGTGGAGGATGGGGAACAGCACTTTCTTGCTTCCCATAGAGCTGGAGTGCAGGTGACACATATCAAAAGCCTGGGAAATGGAATAAATTCCATGTTTTTTCAGTACAAGCATTTCAATGAGATGGCAAAACATTTGTGGACTTAAAAGAGGCTGGAATTTTTCTGTCAACGCATTTAAGTAAAAGTCTTCAATGTCCTGTTACATGAATTTGACTCCTAGTTCTCTATGACTGGACTTTTGGATAGAGCAAAAACAGAGGTAAAATAATCCTACTCAGTTAAAAGCTTTTTTTTTTTTTTTTTTTTTCTCCACTAGCCTTTCCTGAGTTACATTTTTTGCTGTACTCTGTTTTCAGTCTCCCTAAAGGTATTAGGTTGTTTTCCCACACTCATATCTTTCCAAAGAAACATTTATGAAACCATATAAATGATGTTTCAAGTAATAGTAATATTTTAATCACCGTAGAAGACTTCAATATTAATCTTGCTGTAAGTGTTGTATAAAGACCAATCATCGTTCAACAGATGGTGAATGGGGAACAGTATCATTACAGAAGTATTTAACTTCTTAAATGCAATGTTAGAGAACAAATGTGACTAACAATTGTGTTAGTACTGAATAGCCTTGGCTATTCAGATTTGTGACAGCTGGCAGATTGCTATGTCATTATGAATCAACAAGAAGTGGTGTTAAGTTTATATTGATCTGGTTTTCCTTGTAAGGATTCAATAGAAAATAATCTTAAATCATTCAATTTAAATTAATTAAATGAAAATGTGTTCTGATAAAAAAAAATATTCCCAGTTTGAAGTGGTCAGATTTTGATGAATTTAGGGAATTATTGACACTGTGTTGAGAAACTAACAGTATTGATTCACAGAAGTCCCAAGACTCCTTCACATTCAAAAGAATGATCAGAATTCTGGAAAAAAACCTTGTGGAAGACGGTGTGGGCTTTACTGGTTGAAAAATCAACTGTAATATTATCAGGCTTAAAGCTCCAGAAAGGAAGAAAGAAAACACTAATTAGGAAAGAAAAGCCATAAGTGCTGGTGTAAATTTTCTTGAAATTGTCTGAGTTAGACTATTGCAAGATAAATTAGAACAAAACCAAAAGCAGTTTTATTTTTATAAATATCTGTGAATTAAGACAAATACATCTTGGAAGAGCTACCTCAGACACCAGAAGCAGTCTAACTGTATTAGCACAGCACTCTGCCAAAGCCAATATACTGTTCTCTTCCATTTTCTTTCAGAAGGATGGGATAAAACATGTGGGCAACAGATTGCAGAAATGTGAGCATGTCTACATGTGAAGTAAAACTCCAGTGATCAAATGTCTGACGTGAGAAACACTTGATCATTTCTGTCATGAGACCTTTGAAATCCCAGATATGAAAACAACCCTTACATGGACCTACAGAAACTCCTGGAAAGGGGGAGGGGGGAGGGGGGGGAAAAAAAAAGCCAAAACCCAAACCCTCCAAAACTGTGGAGGCATGTTCTCAACTGTGTTAAGTAGTATGGAAGGAAATAGAGAAGTATGAATGCATTCATCCAAATGATCACTCTTTGCAACAAAGTCCTTCAAATTATGCTGATACTTATTTCAACCCATCCCTTTTATATAAAAAATAAGAATTTTAGGGCAAAGTGGAAAGACGCTGAAATCACATGAAGCTTATACCTGAATTTTGATTTGAAGATTTTGGAAAGATATATCTTCATTGTTAACCTGTAGAAGTGGGACAGCTGCTTCTTATTTAATTATATCCAAACTGCAATCAGAATCATTTTCAAAAATTTTGTCTTAACTAGCTATTCAGGTAACATACTTCCCAGATACAGTCAAACTCAGCATGTATTTTTTACATAGATTAATGATTTTAATTTGTATCTACTTTTTTCAACTGATTTGTTAGAAAGTAAATAAAGTAATGCATTAAAGATTTCAAAATAAAAGAGATTAAATTATCCCTGAGGTTATATATATATATATATCAAAACAACGTCTCTTATAATAAAAATAAACTTAAGTGCTCAAAAAAAAACTATGAATATTGCTCATACAGATTATATTCTTAAAAGTTATGGGGCCAGAAACTTTCTGCTTTGTATTTAAGTCAGATTTACACTTATATTTTAATTATGTTAAGAAAAAAAAAGTTCAAGAATTGCAGTAATCATATGAGATAAATATTTAGATCCTTTCTCAATTGCATTTTCATAAAAGTATTATATTGATTTTAGGTAATGTACACAAACCGAAACAAAAACAGTGTAAAATACAGAATAAAGTAGTATTGTAGTAAAATGAAAAATTGCCTTGTAAAGAAAAACAAAAAATAGTATCTCATAAGTAACTCTGAGTAACCCTGATACTCAGTTATTTTGGATAACTGGAAAAAAAAAAAAAGATAACAAAGCAGCTTCAAGAGATGCCAGCTTTTGCTGGAATAAGTTTTGCACCTCAGGAAAAAAAAAAAAAAAAAAAAAGGTACATATGTAGCCAGCTAGGAGACTTCTGTTTCTCATTTAAAAGTAAAAATTAACAAATTCTCCAGTCAGGAAATCTAGCAATCTGGAACAGTGTGATAAATTCTGGTATTACCTGGAAGGGGTTGCAATAAGAAAATAACTTGGAGAGAATACTCAGTGATCTCAATGCTTTGTTTCAAATTATGGCTGATTTTTGGATGGTTATGTTATACACAAATACATAGTGCTTTATTCTTTTTAGGGTTAAATTTAGTATTTTTTTTTTTCTTTTTTAACTCATGCATCTTTCAGTGAACATCAATTATAGGTTCTTTGGGACTTACTATATGACATTGATTTCTGATATTCAATAGTACACAGTCAAATATAGCTTTGACCTATTTTTGACAGAGGTGAGAAAATGGGAGGATATTCAGCCACAGGCTATAATATCTTTGCAGAAAATTCTGATCAGCTGATCATAATGGGAAGCCCCTCTGTTCTCTGCTTGGTTCAGTCCTTGATCAGTGTGGACCTCTGAGTTCCCTGTGTGCCTTCAACATTTGATCCCAGCTCTCCCACAGCAGCCCATGATGCTGTGTTACTGTCACTGTTTTTTACCAGTGTAAAGTGTGAGTGAGAAAATTTGCTGTTGCTTTTGTCAGATATTTTTAGGATGAGAGATAAGTTTCTACAAGATGCTGTGGGTGATATGCTGCTTTGTCTATTCATTTTCCTAATTCTTCATGATCAAGTTAAAATTTAACTGCTTATTTGCTCATAAAAACACAATTAGGAAAATATGAAACCATGTGTTGTAAAATATATGCCTATATTGTAATACATACATGTATCCTGCTTTCTCTGGTAAATTGTTAGGGTGAGAGAATACAGATATCATTTTTGGACAGAAAAAAATACCTGCCAGATAACAAGTCAGGAACTCCCCATTTCTTTGCTCAGGAGCTGAATTTAAGTCCTTGTTCTTGTTCTTTGCCCATGCAATATTGCAGCTGTGCCTGTACCCAGCCCCCAGCTGAGGAGTTCTTCTGGGAGAATAGTCATGATCCAGCCTGTGTCATGCTGTTCAAAGAAGCTCAGCAGCAACCATGGGTCCCTCTGAATGTCACCATTTCCATTACCACCACATGGTGCTGGAGGTGACAGCAAGGTGGACGAGGCCATTGGCCTCTGAAAGAAAGGGCGCTGTTCCGTCGTTTGTGAGCAAGACGAGCAGAGCAGGACTAGTGATAGTTATCATGGTCAGCAAAGAGCCCAGTAATCACTAGGCAAGCCTATTTCAGAAAGTCAGGTCTGAGGTGTAGCCAAGAAGTTGAGTCAGCAGGTCTGTATCTGGCTGGGCATGGTCACACCTACAGCATAGATGAGGCAAGGGCCAGAGGCTGTGGGAGGCACCTTCTCAGCAGGGGACAGACATCTCCAGCAAGGCCTGTGGGAGGTCCTTCTGCCACACAAACGATTCTCCCAGCTGTCTGTTGCAAGGTTAGATGGGCAGCCTAACCTCCCAGAGGAAGGGAAGCTGCAGAGGCCATGGACAAATTGAGGCCCATGACACTGACTTTGGCCTTCCTTCAGTAACATTGGTAATGAAACAATGGGGAATATTTCTGCAGGGGACAGTGGAGTCAAAATAGCCCTGAAGTACAGGAAGGGTATTTAGCAAAGTTAAGTATCTTCACACCCTTATTCTATGAAATCTCTATGTAAACCAGAAAAACAAACAAACAAACAAACAAAACAAAACAAAACAAAACAAAACCACACAAAACCACAAAACCAAAAATGCTATGATTTGGTCAAGACCAGAAAAAAAACAAACTTGAAAATGCGACTTTTAAAATAGAGATTAGACAGGTCAAGTCAGAAGCTGAATTCTCTGATACCTTTATGATACCTACAGCTATACTTAATGGTTGCTTCAAAATCATTATAAATCCTATGTGCCTACTGAGAGGTGGAAGAACCATTCAAAACTTTTCCTACATATTAATGAATAAAACAGCTGAGATAATGCTTTCAAATCAGATGGCAAATTCAAACCTATGATGTACTGAAATTTTTAGGTTGGAAGAATTTATATGTTTATCTACCTAACACAAGACAAACAAAGCTCACCTTTGCTGTTAGGAACGTAAAAAGGCTGCTGTGTTTTTACAGTAAGTTCTTAAACAGCTGTTAATCTTTGCTGATCTTCACATTTCAAACATATTAATTTACAATTATTTCCATGTGTTTATTTTACTGTTGGTTAATAGCTGTTTTTGCTGTAGTGAAGAGTGTTAATTACTCTCCTGAACCGTTCTGTAAGGTGCATAATGGAGAACATTGAATAGTTTAATTACAGATCATTTTTGCAGGTATAAATGCTGCTCATTTCATAAGTGCTACGTGACCCATAAGTGTAATTCAGTGCAGCACTTTGACAGCAAGATCAAATACTTAATTTATTGTGGCAAGGAATTTCTTTTTGGAGCTAGGAGCTTTATTTTTATGTTAGCAAGGGCAAGAAAAAAAAAAATCCTGGTTTATTTTGTTGTTGTTGTTCTGTAGTCTTCTTCATAACTGATAGAAAAATGTAAATATAATTATTAAATCCATAATGAATCTCATCATCTTCTGACTAATATTCGCAGTAAATTCTTTATTTTGTTGCCCTTCTACAAATGCAGTTACAAAGACCTAAACAGTTACTCAATTTCACCTATTATTTTTATCTGTAATTTTCAAAGGGGCCTCATTTCTGTGTCCCTTTAGATGTGCATTTTTTTTTCCTGTAGAAATAGTCTGTGCATGTTTTTCTATAAAGTAGGTAACACATATACTCATATAAGACCTTGGTAGAAATGGGCCTAAATAAACCTGTAGGAAAAGGGGTTTTAAATACATTTAAAAAGCCTGTAAATTTTCTTCCAGTAATGCTTTTGAATATATAAGATTGCGAGAGATTTAAACTTTTAAAACTTGTTTTGAAACTACAGTTATTCACATATCTCATACACGACAGAACTTCAACTAGAGATTGATTCAAGTGCTAAAGATAGGTGTCTGCAGCCATTTTTTAAATCCTGAAGCATGTTGACTGGCCTGTTGTTGCCAATCCAAACAGGCAAAGGTCTCCCATACATCCTCTACAGACCAAACTTCTGTTTTACCAACCCTGTGTAAAGGTTTCAGTCTAAAATGATAGTGCTTGTCAATGTTTAGACATGATGAAAAAGATTCAGTTCCTGAAAAACATTAATTTAAAAGAGGTACTACATAGCATTATAAGAAACAATTAGGAATCTTTTATAAAGGTTTTTGTAGCTGCTAAGTTTTTTATTGTCTGAAATTATGCACACAGAAACCTATTACATGATCATCAGGATCACATTCTTAGATATATGCAGATATTTCATCTGCTGGAGCTAAAAGGTATGAAGGAAGTTTCCAACAGCACTGCAATAAGAACAAAGTACCACTGGGGTGAAAAATAAATAATAGTAATAATAATAAAAGTAATAATAATAAATAAATAACTCTGGAAAGTGAATTTGAAATTTGTTTAATAATTTGCTGTAAGAAATGATGACTGAGAGGGAGCATTCAAAGTGAACTATTTCAGATTTTATTGGTGCAGTTCAAGACAATACATACTCTCATATAAAGAGATAGTGTGGTAGTTTTGCCCAGCTGGGCAGCTGAGCTCCACCACAACTGCTCTCTCACTCCCACTCTTCAGAGAGAAAGGGGGAAAAAAATATGATGAAAAGAGCTCAAGGGTTGAGATAAGAACAGGGAGCTCACTCAGCAATTACTGTCACAGGCAAAACAGACTCAGCATAGGGAGCTTAATAAAATTGATTACCTATTACTAACAAGCTAGAGCAGTGAGAAACATACATACAAACAACAACAACAAAACCAAACTAAATTAAACACCTTACCCCATCCACCCTCTTCTACGTCCTTCCCCTGAGTAGCACAGGGGAATGGGGAATGTGGGCTGTGGTCAGTCCTTGACTCTTCGTCTCCACTGTTCCTTCACGGTCACTCTCTGCTCCTGCTCCACGTGGGGTCCCTCCCACGGGATGCCGTCCTTCCCGAACTGAGCCTGCGGGGGCTGCCCACAGGCAGCAGCTCTTCAACAACTGCTCCAATATGGGTCCATACCACAGGGTTCATCTGTCAGGAGCAAACTGCTCCAGCACGGGTCCCCCACAGGCAGCAGCTCCCCCCCAGACCCCCTGCTCCTGCGTGGGCTCCTCTCCACGGGCTGCAGCTCCGGCCCCGGGGCCTGCTCCTGCGGGGGCTCTCCATGGGCCGCAGCCTCCTCCAGGCCACATCCACCTGCTCCACCGGGGGCTTCTCCACGGGCTGCAATGTGGAGATCTGCTTCACCGTGGGACCCAAGGGCTGCAGGGGGACAGCCTGCTCCAGCGCCTGGAGTACCTCCTATCCTCCTTCTGCACTGACCTTGGTGTCTACAGGGCTGGTTCTCACTCCTCATTCTCCAAGCAGCAGATTTTTTTTTTCCCTTTCTTAAATCTGCTCTCACAGAGGCCCAGACAACATTGCTTATTGGCTTGGCTCTGTGAAGTGGTGTGTCCCATTGGAGCTGGCTGAAATTGGCTCTTATCTAACATGGGTCTGCTTCTGGATTCTTCTCACAGACAGACCACCCACCCCCCCACGCCCCTCTGCAGTGCCCCACTACCAAAACCTTGCTGTGTAAATCCAGTACAGATGGGAACAGGGATACCATGTAGAAAGCTGTGATTAGAAGAAACATATCAAAATAGTCATTCAATAGTAAGATTGTAACTGGCCAGAACAGACAGATTAGCGAGTCTAATAAAGTTATAAACTTTAACAAATAGAAAATATATCTATAGAATGGACTTCTCAGAGCTGCAGGCATATCAAAAAGAGGAGACAATGTACATAGTCTTGAGAAATTACAGAAATGGACTGAAAAATTTGCCCGATCCTAGTCATATGGAAGCTATTAGATGAGTTTTGCTTTTCAGATCTTTGTTGCGTTGTGTGGAAACTACTCTGACACTGACAGGCCTTGATTTTGAAGACTCATCCTTATGTGGCACCAGTTCCTTTGGGAACCAAAGAGAAATGTCCATCCTAAAAACTGCCATTTCTCCTTTCCAGAAAGAAATTGCATTCAGCAGTACTATGGCCACTATAGCATAACATTGCTATTGTATCTGATAGAGGTGTCAAGTATCTTGGATGAATTGATTCCAGTCCAAGCTCTTAGGGCTTTAAGGACATGCTTACAAAATGTAATATATCAGTCTGTTAGACACACCTCAGCTAGCTCTAAATGATGCAATGTGCTGCACAGTGCAGTACAGTACTCCAAATGTAGATTTATGCTCCATTAGACCTTGGAAGCAACATAAGCATGCTAAGGTAACGTCCAGCAGGTACAGGCACAGCATGATGATGATGTGCCTCTGCTGCCTGCAGTTTCAGGATTAGCTGGGACTCAGACTCTGCTTAGCATTGTACTATGCTACACTGTCCAAATATACTTACAAATTCCCACTTTTGTGGGGTTATTCAGTTGGATCGTTCTGTTCAGCTACAATATATGAGCAGTATATGATATACACTGTGCTAGTGTGCTTAAAAGCTGTAACAGCAGTGTCCAGTCTTCAAACACCAGGAGCCCCTGGTCCAAGCAGGGCCCTTCTCTATTTTTTCCATCCCCAGGTTCTGAGAAGACTGGCTCAACCCTTCTTTTATTTGTCTATAACTTAAAAATGGGACCTAGAATACAGGCCACAGCAAGTTAATATTTGCCTTAGTACACTTGAGACTGTATTGACATTAAAATAATTGGTAAACTTAACTAAAAGAAAGCATATATATGTCACTGAAGATCTGAGCTATGCATGTGTCGAGTGTGTTAATATAATTAGTTTTGACTAGTATTTCATTAAAATAATTAAATATTTGAAATGAAAGATATCATGTAAATTACTATAGTAGTTAATTACGTATGGGAACTAAAAAAAAAAAAGTCTTTTGATCTAAAGGAGTACAACAAGAAAAAAATGTAGAGAAAGTTATAGATTGAGTGGATACTACAACAAAATAAAAATTTTACCGAAGACTTCTCAATATTGTACTTCAATACTGTATTTTTTTCTTCAAAGACAATAGTTTCCTGATAACAATAAATTAACTTAACTGAATTAATATTGCAATTTAGTCTCATTATATCATGTCGTTATATCATGCTATATAATACATTCTATCAGCCAAAGTTGAGACTCAGTCATCTAATCAGACTCCTCTGATATCAGGCATTAGGAACCTGTCACTTGTTGATGATTCAGACCTCAGAGGTTTGATATTTATACTCTCATCTCTTGGTGTCTCATTTGGAGTGAGACACCAGGAAGACCGCCCCAGGTGATGCTGGAGCTCCCTGAGCTGAAGAAGGACCTCACACACCCAACAGACAGGACTGGTAAAGCAAACGTTTGTTTCAGTGCTGTCCCAGACTTAGCATCCCAAGCTAGAGATGTCTATGAAACACTATTCAAGCCCTAGAAAATTTGGCCTTCCCATAATAGTAACTGTCTGAAATGACTTTCACAAAGATTTAAAGTTTCCACCTTTTAAATAACAGCTTTCCTTAGAGGAGGCTAAGTCACTTCAGCCTGAAAACCTTTCATCTCCTGAGGCAGTATCCTAACTATTATAATATTTTGGGAAAGAATTTCCCTTTTCCACTTCTGAAAACAGGTGTTTACCTCTGTAGCCAGAAATACAGGAGACATTGAGACAGAGGAACAGCAATAAAACAAGATTTAATCATAAAGTCTGACTACAGGGTATTCAGAGCTAGTAAAAATTACTTCTGGCTTTGGCTTTCAAAATTTCTGTACAACTGGTCATTGTTTAAAGTATGTAGTGCTTATTGAATGGGAATCAGAAGCCAGATCTGCATATAGCTGAACCTTTACCAGCAGTCAGAAGACTCTTACGAGAAGAGCAATGAAGATCAGCGTCATGGTTTAGTGGTGGACTTTAGTACTAGGTTAAAGGTTGGACTAGATGCTCTTAGAGGTCTTTTCCAACCTGAATGACTCCATGATTCTGTGATTCTAAGATAACAAATAGGCAATAAATATGCAATTCAGAAGAAAACCTTGAAAGCAACCAGCATGCAAGCCAGAAAATCTGTGACTTACTGCCCACATGAGAAGTACAAGTTAATTGTAAGTTCAGTTACCTAAGATCAATCACCTAGTTGCAGTAACAAAATGTATATGAATTGCAGATAAAACAGCCATGTCAAAATAAATAAATAATGAAGACACCTGAAGTCAAAAGTAAACACTGGAGAGAACTGAAATTTTGAATGAATGCTATGAATAAAGTAACATTATAATAATACTGTTAATTATGAATAATAATTGAAAATAGTGAGGGCAAAATGCTTGAACTTTGCTAGATTGTTTCATTGATTGCCTTATAGGTTTAAAATTAAATGTAACATTTAAATGAGAAAAAGCTTCCCTGGACTTAGACCTTAACTTTAAGAGGAGATAGTACTATCTTGAAGATAATGGGATAAATCTGTATATCTGTCTATCTGGTAATGATAAACAAACACATCACTAATTGGCATGCACAAATTTTGTAGACCTGACGTTAGAATATTGCTACCTTGGAATTTGTCTTTGGAGAGAGTGGAATATCAGATTATATTTTCCAACACAATGCATTTTATGCTTCACTAAATAGGTCTAAACAATCAGCTAAAACTTTGCACCTGAAGGCTTGGATTAGATATGATATGCATAAATATGTGTGTATATATACACACTATATATACTGTAGTGGTATATGTTGTATCTATATATGTATGTACCTATATGTATATATATATATATATAATATCTATGTATGTAGCACATTTTTGGTAACTGAGAAGGGAAAGGTATAAATATACTAGAATTCCTTACATTATGACATTATGCGTAATAAATTCAGTCAATATTACAGAACAGTGTCATTGACATTGGATTAACATCAATGGCAGCAGGCCCAGTAGCATCCTATAGAAAACAAAGGAACATAACCTCTATTACATAGACTGTTTCCTAGAAACTTCTTTACAGTATGTCACCATAGAGAAAGTGGTGTCTTGATAACCATATCACAGATTAACATCATTACAGTCCCCAAACACTACTTAGTTCTCCCCAAACTCCTTGGCATCATCTTTGAATGAGGGAGACATGAACACTTAGTTTTATAAACCCACAGCAAACTCATCTTGACACTATTCTTCTGTGGCTCACAAATCCTGCTGTTGTCATCTCAGCTTTTCCTCAACACAAAGGAGAGAGAGTTCTTAGGATTTTAATTTTGATTTCTAAGTCTTGCAGTCTTAGTCAAAGTTGTTTTTTTTTTTTTTTTTTTTTTTTTTTGTCTAAATCAGTAGAGCTTTCATAGCTGAGGATGTGGAAAAAAAAAACAACAAACAACAACTCTTATTAACACTGTTATGTCAAAAAAATCATTTATGCAGGGATATTTGTGCTGACAGAGAAGAGCCTTTGTCAACTTAGTTTATGTCATTCAGAAGGTTAGTGAGAGTATGATGGCAGAAAAGCATTTTCAGATGCCATACTTTGCATATACTCTAGGGGCTCTACTGGGAAACCACCAGAGATAACAGAACCATTTGTGAAGACATCAGCTCACATTTGTTGATGTCCTTGATTGATCACATTTGATGTAATTCTGTATGTGTGTGCCCCCATCCCCTGAGTTCTTATGCTACTGTGGGTGCTGAGGAGACACACGGATAAGATGATATACACAAACTTACAGGGTATAAAAATTGTTACCAAGAGAGTAAGGTGTATGGACTACATTGCCATCTTAAATCTCTTTATTTTTCAGTGTTTTGTTTGTTCTGTTAATATGATATTTGTACATCTCTTGGCAATTTACACAATGTCTCTGTATAAAAAGTCAGGAAAATGGAAAGGAAGCAAGATATCTTCAGATCTCTAAAACATGTTCACAATATTCATTAAAATTGATGATCGAAGATAAAATTATTTTTCATATAATTCATATAATTTATTTATTAACTGAGAAAATAATTTGATAGCCCTTATCTAAGCAGTGAACAGGCAGAACCATTATAATACAACCTCAGCAGTATCTAAAATATATTCCACTTTGATTTCTGACAGGATTTTTTGGGTTAGCACATCTTCAGCACCTTCATTTACTAAAACATGCTTCCCTGCCCCCCAGTTCTTGCAGATACCTTATTTACTTCCTGCATCTCTGGTTTGTATTTCAGTTTCATTTTCTTAAATTATTATAATTATTGTTGTTGTTGTTGTTATTTCAATTTCATTTTTAAAATTATTATTATCGTTATTGTTTGTTTGTTTTTAAAGAAAATTATTCATAGGTTTCAATATCTCTGTTCTTCAGATGTATCTGGAAACATTGACTACCAATCATCTACTGAAGTTAAACCACGTTATTATTTTTCTGTGACAATCCACTTCAAGGCAATTGTTTTAATAAATTGTTTCACTTCGATACTTCACACTTGACCTGTAAGCATCTGACCATCTGTACCTTCCCAAAATGGCACGATTGAAATGCCTATTAAGAAACAAAGATATTTGCTTTCTCCCCACATCTCACTTTCATGACTATGTGTCCCCTGGTCATTTGTCCCTGAACAGTCCTCCATGATTTTTCTTTTTCTTAGTGCAACATTGATAAAACCAGAAGAATATACATATAAGATAAATTATAAGATTATATACTTACACACATGCATGAATGTATCTATTTATTAACATACACAACTCAAATTATTTTAAATCTAGTCCTACATGTAAAAAATAGGTGAACATTCAACTTACTTGTCAAAAAGGCTTTTATAGGGATTATTTAACTGACTGAAAGAAGGTCAGTTAAGAAACTCATAGGAAGATGACAATACTTCAAGGCATTTTATATAGTTTGTGGTTAATATGGGAATGAAGCTCAGCATTCAAAATTCTTTTTAGGTATAGAGCAGCTTTATTGAAAACAAGCTCTACTCACCTCTTTGCAATATCTCATTTCTCAACAGTCCAAACATTTCTCAGACCAATCCATTTAAGGGAGCTGGTTATATTATTGTTTGTGCACATACATGCACATCCACATATGCATAAAAATTACAAATACGTTGTAAATGGTAATTTTGCGAATCTCTAATTCACTAGACACTGTCATGAAACCACACGTTCACCTCATTTCTGTCAGTGAATTTATAATCAATAGAAAGCACATAAAGTTGGTATTGATGGTATGGATTGTCTATCAGAGACGTTTTTCATTTTTATGCTTTCTGTCTTCTGCTCTTAACTATCCAGCTTAACTTGGCCATTGTGGAAGGCTTTTGAGGAAAGGTTAAAAATAGTACTTAGGTGCAGAAGGGAAAGGGAGACGCAGTTTCACAGAGCTAGCAGCACACTTACTTTTAAGGTTCTGGGCTACGTTGCTTAGAAGAGATGAAAAGAGGATTTAGGCATGCCAGTCCTCAAAATTGGCTGTTATTGCTAGATAGCAGAAGACCTGTGAGTCAGCTCTATGCACAGATGCAAATCAGACTACATATGAATTTCTCTGTTATGATGGGTCTCAAAGGGGATCCATTAGAGCTCAATTAAGAAACAGCTTGATGTAAATTTTCTTCTTTAATTTACTTATTTATGTTTTCCACATATGGTGCAAAGGAGAAAAAAAATATCAGTGAATTTTAGAAGCAATCACAGTCTCTCTTTGACCATTTCATTTTTATATAGCTTTCTGTTTATTTTTCTCTTGCACATTTTTCTTATAAGCATGTACTTTGTCTACTAGGTCTTTCTGGGAGATTGTTAAAAAGAAAAAAAGGCAAAAAAAAAAAAAGCCACCAATCTAACAAAACAACCACAAACTCATTCCTCACCTTAAACCTTGTGAGTATTACATAGTAATCAACAGTAAATGATAAGGAGACTTCCTGGAATGACTAAGGATGAAAGAACAGAAATTAAATGACTTTTTTGCAGTCTAAACAATATCAAAGGTAAGTAACAAACAATATTTCAAGATAAAGAAAAGAATTCTGAAAATGATGCATTATTCAGAAGTTTTAGAAGTGTGATTTTCCTTTCACTCATTTATCCTTTGTGACCTCTTAAGAAATCAGCAGCTCAGTACCTTCAAGGCAGGGTGGTGAAAAGTGGCTGTAATTATTAGTGACAAGTGTTATTTGCTTTACCTTGTCCTGCAATATATGAACAGTAGCTTGCATTTAAAGTTACTGAATAGTAATTAACTACCATCTTGACAGCTGGTGTTAAACCCAAAGTCAATACACCTCAAAAAAGTTTATTATGCCAGCAAAAAAACTGTCTTTCTTATTACCCAAGCCAAAATTTCTCTGAAACAAAACCAAGTCTGCAAAGATTTTAATACAACATTCAACTGTCAACATCACCTAGAGATTTTTTTTTAAACTTCACAGATTGAGTTTTCTTACCAGGGTTAATTTAATATTTATGCATATCATGTGGAATGTTATGCAGTGTAAACCTAAGAACAATAAGTTCAGAAGACAGTTTAGACATTTAAAGTTAAGGGATATGATTGAGACACACTTTTGTACTGGACAAAACACCAGCACAACTTTTTTCTTTCAGCAACAAGTATTTTTGTCTGACACTGCTGATTCATCCTAGTTACAGAGTGGACAAGTACCCCAACAGGAAATTTTGTGTTTCAAAAAGTCAACACAAAATTTTCCCTTTCATTTAGGGGAAAATTAATCCTATTGGAAAAAATAAAATAAATAAAAATAATAAAAAAGCTAAACCAAATCTGCCACAAACATGCAACTTAATCTAAATGGAGGGTGAATGATGTTCTGTAGAGTGAGTGCAGAAGACCAGCAGATAGGAGGCCAGCTATCAACAGTGATATCTCATGGGCATTCAGATAATCCTGCCTGCTTCATCATTTTCCAGTTCATATTTAAGCTGCCATAAAAAGCTGAACTTTCCATTAATGTTGCAGAAGATAGTAGTAATAGAAGGAGATTTATTTCCTCTATTTAATATGCTGTATTACTTTCTATATTCTGCTCATTATTAGTGTAGGTAGGTCATCCAATCAGTTATCACTCAAGCACCCATAACAATTTCAGAGAAGCATGTTCAAATAACAGTCTTCCTAAAGAATGAAATTATTCAGTGCGCTCTTAACTAGGTGTGATACAAAGCAAGCAGATAAATGCAGCTTAGTGCTGTTGTGCAAGATAATAATACATGTATTCTACATTACAGCAGCAGAACTATAATAAGTACATTTAAGACAAATAATAATAATAATAATTCTGTTACATTCATTATGTTTTGGAATTCCCAGGACAGGCTAAAACTTAAGCTTAGGCATTACTGTCTGGGTCTAAAGGATTTTTCGAAAGTCTATATTTGATTAAAGAAGCCAAAATAAAGGTATGTAAAGAAAATAAAACAACCCTTTGCTATGCTCAGTTTCTAACCCCCATAACTGTAAAGACTATACTAAAGCCAAGGACAGCCTCTTCAATGGTGTCTACCAGGCTACTTACATATTTGGAAGCTATAGTCTTGCGGTTGGGTGGATTTATCAGTGAAGTAACAAGCCTGAGAACTCTCAGCAGTCCTGTCACAAGATGTTGCACTGAAGTCTGTCCTTCTTTCAGCTGTGCATAGGCCCTGAATTAAGTAGGGGACACAGTTACTGCCATAATTATCCAGTGGGACAAATTAGTCCTATGGTTCACTTTCCTTGTAAGCAGTTCTCCCAGTTTGTGTGGTCATTGTATGTTATAGTAGTCTGGTAGTTTGTCTTGTTTTGCTGTGATTCTTTCTTTCCAGGATGGGCTGTTATGATCTGTCTTCAATTAAGCCTGAATCATAAATCACTGAAAGAAAAACAAAACAAAACAAAACAAAACAAAAAAAAAACAGGCTTTAGAATTCATAAGAATATTTTACTTGGATGGGACCTCTGGAGATAATCTTGTCCAAAATCACACTCAAAGCAGGACCAAATTTTTCCAAGTGACTGTATAACAACTTTTATAGTATCTCTTCCCAACTGAAGATACAGCAGCCTCCATAATGGAGTCCTGATATTGATTTCTCCATACATTAGGCTAGTTTACCTGCTGAAGAGGAGGAGGAGAAATAAAAACAATTCAATTCTCCAACCAACTTTAAAATGTCTATAAAAGATGTTGTTGAAACTAGAGAGTTAGCATTAAGATATCTTGGTTCCCAGCTACCAAGATATTATTCTGTTTAATAGTCTGCATGGGAGAACAGGTGCTGAAGCAAGCACCTCACCTGGTATTTTACTTAACACATTTTATAGATCTTACAATTTTCTCTCTTTTAAAATTTTCTTCCACTTTTAATTCTGTGTTTTTCAGACCCTGCACTTCTCTGTATGCCACAAATTAGAATGAAACAGCTGCATAATTTTAATTTAGAGTTGTTCCCTTTATCATCCTTTCTCATGACCCTCATACCAGCATTAGAAGAAGTCAAAGTGAAATGTAAATGGGAGAGGGAAAATACTGTATGCAAGGGTGGAAAGAGCAAGCTTAAGGGTGCCTAATATATCCATCAATCAACCTGCAAAGTATAAGTGATTTTTAAGAGACTTCTTAGATAATTCTCAATTTTTCCTAGAATTAATCATTATAGAATCAAGTGGACATCTGGTTAATTGAACTCTAATTAACAGAAACTATATGTCAATCAGAGATCTATGAGGACTTCACAATATGTTCCTTTGGAATATAGTGACTTTGCTCTTGTGTAGGTCCTAAAATTTGCAAAGGCAGAATATAGCTTTTCAGAAGTGATTCTTTTCTTGTACATCACATGACTTCTAAATGTAATGCTTCCAACAGTTCCTTCTTCACTGCAGGGCAGAAATCACCAACCTTCTGAAAAGCTTTAGAAATTCAAAATGTCAGACCTGAACAGTTTTCTCCACAAAGAGCCCACCAAACCAGTGTAAAGAATATTAAAGGTACTATAAGGAAAAAATACTTCTTTATGGCTTTATCGTAAATAATCAAGGTAATTACAGAATACAAATGAATAGTCTGATAGGTAGTTTATTTTTCAGTTAAAATTTCTTAATGACTTGCACACAGACTTTAGCTTAAGAATCATAGAATCATAGAATCACAGAATCATAGAATCATAGAATATCCCAAGTTGGAAGGTACCCGTAAGGATCGTCAAGTCCAACTCCTGGCACTGCACAGGTCTACCCAAAAGTTTAGACCATGTGACTAAGTGCACAGTTCAATCGCTTCTTAAATTCAGACAGGCTTGGTGCAGTGACTACTTCACTGGGGAGCCTGTTCCAGTGTGCGACCACCCTCTCAGGAACCTAAAGAGCAACCCCTCATAATCTCAGAGTACCTCCTGCCTCCCAAGAGGCATGGGCTACAAGCTGCCTAAGGTAGCTTGGAATAATTTGCCTCATTTTCGGTGTTCCAGTCCAGATGGATTATTTTTATATTTACAGTGTACTTGGACAAATTTCACCCAATTATTTCTTTCTTGATTCCCAGCCCTTCTCCAACCATGACTGAAATATCTGCAAGTTTTTAAAAGCTGTGAAAAGAAGTCTTAAAAATATCAGCATAAGTTTCCTCCAAGGAGGACAATGTCTGTGGTGGGTACAAATAGTGCTAATTCAAAAACTGTCAAGCAGGAGTCAATACGAGAAATATCAACCCCCAAAATCTTAACCAATCTGGGGAAATACTATCAGGAAACTATATGGCAGTTATAGAGCAAAGGGAGAGATAAGACGAATTATAGAATTTAACATGATTAGTGGACTATTTTTGTTTTTTAAATTGGGCTGTTGAATTGAGTGCTGTGCACTTGATAGCAGTAAAAATTCAGCTGCTGACTATGGCCATCTGCTACAAAACAGCTGCAGGTACTTGCTATATATGTGGTGCATATAAAGTGGTGACTATCTAACAATGAATAAAAGAATATAAATTCTTACCTACTCCCAATTGCACAATAAATTTAAAATGTGAATTTATTAATTTTATATTTAATAAAATGTTTTTTTTAATAAAAATGAAACTTTCCTTTAAATCCATTAGATACAAGATTTTCTTAAGCAAAAAATGTCATGAGCTAGAAATAGGGACGTCAAGGCAACATAATTAAGAAGTTGAATGCAAAGTACTTGAGAAGGTCTCTATGTTTAACGATTGTAATCTCAGATCTGTAATCAACTGTACGTCAATTTAGGTGGTTTTCACATTACAAAACAACACTTTCCTGCCAAAGAAATACTTCTATTTGCACTTCTGTTTTTCTTTTATTTTTATTACTGCTATAATTTTTTGTTTTGTTATGAACTTCAAGGAATGTCACCTGATGCTCTTTTTTCAAGTCCCATGGTCTTGTTATCCAATGACTGCACAAAGTAACACACACACCAGTCACAGTAGGGAAATTACGTGTAGTATCTTCAAATTTAAAGCATCAGTTTTGTATGACTTCTTTATAGTGAAAGCAAGACCATTGCCAGAGAGGTCAAGTTGCAATACAGATTTAGACTTTTATTTAGTATTCCACTTGTAAATTGGTGTCTAAAATGCCACTGTATTTGTGGGAGGTTTTAGACTTGATTCAGGTGCCCACTTAAAGGCATTGATGCCTCTTTAGATGTCACACACTGACAAATATTACACAAGATCTATGAAAGTCCCATGTCCTTCCGGAGTAGTATGGGCTGAATGGAATAACATTGATATTTCAGATGCCATTCACTACTGTCTTATCAACTGTTTGTAGCCGTGAGAATCTAGAGAGTGCTGCAACATATGACATGATACCACGATACTTATTACCAAAATAAGCCCAGCTACATTGTCTAGGTATTTTCTTCTTCCTGAAGAAACAAAGTGAATGAGACAAGTCTGATTTCCCTCAGATTTTTTTTTTTCTGACAATTAAATTAAAGAGAAATTATATATATATAAGTGTGTATATATATATATACACATATTATTCTGTAGCTCACTGACATGCCAAACACAGCTAGAAAGGTTTCTTGGTTTGCAGGAGCCTCTAGAAGCAGTCACCTAGAGGTGGTTGCCAAAGACTTGGTAATCAAAGTTAAAATCATAAACAAACAAACAAACTAACTAAAAAAGCTTATAAATACTACACTCATTACCTGAGAGATTTTTTTGTTGCTGTTTGTTTTTTTTTGTTTGTTTGTTTTAGTTTTGGTTTTGGTTTGGAAAATCTTGTAGCACCTTTTTTTTTTTTCCAATATTTTTTTTTCTAATTTTTTCCTTTTTGACATTTTGGCTACAATCAGGATCATATTTTGTAGAATTAACAAACCAGAATTTTGCTGAGGAACAGTATGAAAATCCATTTTTTTCCCCGTGAAATATTAGTTCAACTCTCTGAGTTATGTTACATTTCTCACAGAATTTCTGCTTCTTTCCAAATCTTCTCTGGCATCATAAATAAATTTTCAGTGATCACCCAGGAACTAAAATGTCAAAATGCAATAAACAAGAGCATATTAAAAAAAAAAAAAAAAAAGAGCCCTGAAGGCCAAACCCATGTGATATTCAGTTTTGTTTTTGGTCTAACTTTTCACTCTTTTTTTCAATATTGTAATCAAGTCATCTTTATAATGAGTTCCTTGGGGATTTTAACAGTGAATATTTCCCTTGTCTCATGTCATTTCTTTCATACTAGTTAAAATAGTGTAAAACCCCATCTCATAATATATTAAGAGTACAGGATGAAATAGTTATTAGTTTTTAGTCATCTATGAAGTCACATGAATGTCAGTCTTTCTGCTAGCCCTGTTTACTTCAATATAAAGGTATAATCCAGTTTCCAAAGTAGTCGAACGGAAAAATTACGGATTTCATAACCGCAGAAATAGACTTCTAGAACAGGGTTTACCACAGGATCAGGTGCCATGTGATATGAATTCCTTTTAGAACTTTAAAGCTCTTATCTTTCAAAGAGAACATTAATGTCTTAGAATCAAGGCACAGAGATCATCTTTTTAGGTAACCGACTTCTAAAAAATATCAAGAGAAAACATTATAAAATACGTGTATATGTCCATGTGTATTTTTTATATTTGTGAAAACAGATAGTGTACATAATTGTTACAACAGAATGCTGATTTTGGTCCCTTACTTTACCAGACATTTTCTAGCAAAATGCAGATTAACTGCTAAAGATTCAGAGCACCTAGTCTACTCTTAACACTTCATCTGAGTAAAAGGGACTAACCAAAAAAGCTCTTGAAGCAGACAAATCTGAGGCTGTTTCTCAACCCATGATCTCTGGATTATAAATAATCTGTAAGATATCAGCAAGGGATTCATGGAATCATACCTTTTCACATACAACAAACAAATACACAATCAACATGTGAAAATAAAAAATAGTAACTGACCTTTGTTGCTTTTGTTTGTTTATTTTCTTGTTTGTTTGTTTGTTTGTTTAATAAGTTGCAGATGAAAACCCTTCTGGCATCATTGCACAAGGTGATCTTTGTATTTTTAGAAAGTAGATTGCTTTGTGGTTAAAAAGGTTGTGGTTGTGAGGCTCTGGTCTAGGAAGTATAATGTTTCTGTAGTGTCATCTTTTTATCTCATAACATGTTTCTGTTAATAGAAGTATATCCTGATATTTTTATATTTTGAATTTCACAAGGTATGTTTGAAATTCCACAAGGTATAGCTTTTATAGGAAAAATGACATATTTCTGCACCATTTTTACATATTTAGTTTACGTGGAGGTTCAGATTTGTATCATAACCTCTGCCAAAGTGACAGCATTTCCTAGACAGTTTCATGTTTCTCTGCCTGATTCATGTACCTATCCTAATTAATTATCAAAGAAAGTATATATCTAACAAATGAGCAAGCTAAATAAATGCCAAATGTGTGTAACTTTTTTCATAACCTGAAAACAACAGGTGAAAGAATGTTGTACTCTGTACAATAGTTTCCCTTCCATTCTGTCTGACACAGAGAAAAATACATGAAAGTAGAATACATATCTTGACTTAGTAGGCAAGAAAGTGAGTTAAGCAATACCAAGAAAAATATATCTGGAGTTTTTAATGTGATATATTACATCCTCTTCCCCTTCCTCGTGTGCCCTTGTGAGTCAATGTCTTGCAGAATATTGACTGAAATTGCTTTGTAGAACTGATAATCATGAGTGCTGAGATAAGGGGAGAATGAAATGAATTGCATGGTGATAACAAAGATTATGACTATCATATTTTTTTATCATGTATTTTTTTCTTTGCGTTGGACTCAGCCACACAGGACCCAGGTTTAAAACTTAAAGAATCTGTATTGTTATTTAAAAACAGTCCCAGAGTACTTTTTCCCTTCAGGGATATAGGTCTAAGGCATTGCTATACTAGTTGCTAGGAAACCCAGGTGGGAATCAATCCTTTATATTATTATTGGTGTTTTAAAATCAACAACTCTTCAATGTAAAATGCAAAGCAGAGAGCATGTTCCAAAAATATACATCCTGTTGGAGTGTTTAAGACTTTGAAATCAAGATCCTTCTTATCATGTAAATCTCTTTTTTAGTAGTTGAGTGCTGAGTTTTCAACAGGAAGCTCTTCTGTATGCATGCCTTTCCAGTCCTCCTTCCCGTACAACCTTCCAAATGGATGGTGGGATGGATGAAAAAGGAAGTTATTTGGAGAGATTCCATCATAAGAACACAAGAAATACTCTCCCAAGTCTCGTTCATTTCCCTCAGAGTTTGTCCCCAAGTGAAGTAGGAGTTGGCATTCAAGACCATTGCCAACCAAGCTGTTATGTGCAACCAGTGAACTCCAGCGTAGTTCTCTGGGATCCCATTATTGTATTAGGCATACTGGAGGACACATGGAGCCTTAATGCTCCCTTTTAACAAGACATAAAAGAAGATTAAAAAGACAGTTGTGAGTAATGCAAAGGAAAGAGAAAGAATAGTAAATTGAAATGTTTGCATAAATTAAAAGAAGTAATATATTTCTTCTGCAGCCATTTGAAATGAGTTACAGGGACATCCAAAACAATTATAGTATATTGGAACCAGTTGAAATAATGAGAGCTGCACCTTTATTTTGTAACATTATGAAGTGGGAAGATGTATTGTGGCATTGCCATGCAGTCATCTTGGGATTTGTTTCATTTCAGCATTAATTTCATTAATCGACAGCCCCCAGTGTAGTTGTCCACACACAATCAGACTTGAGGACAGGGTGGCAGCTCTAATAAAATGTGACACTTCTGCAGGCTGCTCAGCAGAACTCGCTTTGTGAAGACACTTAGCTGTATCCACTTTTAATAGAGTGTGTTGCATCCCTGACAAATAAAGAATGCATCATTCTGGAAGGAAAGTGTCTTTGGGTTGATTCTGAAGACAAACACCTCAAAAGTCAGGGCAACGTGACTTCTTCCATTTACCAGTCACTTGTCTCAGACTAACCTTAAGGTTCATCAACAAGTTAGTTCATTAGAGTAGATTTTCAAGAGCATTTATTTGTCATTACAGTTATACCACTGTGCATATAGTTAAGTATTTAACCTTTCATTGTTCAGTGCCAAGATTTTTCATTGTTAGGCTAGGATTAATAGATAACACAAGTACTAGTGGTGTTTCTGACTAGTAAAGGAGCTATATTTGTAATAAAATTTACTTTTTTTTTTTTTTTGAGATAGTGAACAGCTCTGTAAATATCGTTATTGTAAAGTTTGCAAAGGGAGTTAGAGCAACAAAGTTGCGTTTCATTTATCCAGAGTTGGTAAAAGCTGAGATACAGAACTGTAGGTTTGCTCATTATAGAGATTAGAAACTGTTAGCAAATTGCAAATCTGTATAAAGTAAAAACAAATATATATTCAGATTTATGATTTTGGTTCAGAGAAATCGTTTACTTGAATGAAAAAAAAAAGAGTAAGAAAAAAAAGAAGAAGAAAAAAAAGAAAAAAAAGAAAGTGCAGTTTATTATTAAGTGCCTAATTCACTAGATCTCCTCAAACAGTTCAGGAAAAATATGAGTAACTGTTCAAAAAAATACCTTGTTGTTGTAGCTGCTGTTGTTCCCCCCCACACACACCCCATCCCCTATTTTAAAGGAGTGAGAAAAACGAAATTAACAAATTCTTCACATGTTGTCCATGGTCTTTTGCACGTTTCTCAATTGCTTAGACAGAATACTGAGAACATAAGTATAAATACCCAAGTAAATGCCATATAATAGAAAGTGTTATCTCTATTGGAATCTAGCCTGCACTGCACTCATTCCTCTCATCCCTCAAAGAAAGATATTCAGCTAGCTATATCCAGTCTTTCTTTAACTCTAAGACATAATTCCAGTCTCTGCAACTATATTACTCTCCCGAGTGATCCAGATACCATGGGGATAATGCTGTAACTCTTTCTAATTGCACTGGCTAGAATTGCTTTGTTGAGGCAGTGTGTCTTCATATGTATTTGAAACATATATATATCTAGGAAGAAGTAAGGAATATGTTTAGAATTATATTTAGACAAAACCTTAAAAATGTATGCTACTAGGAACAAAGCAGCTTTTAGGATAAACTAAAAACAATTTTATACAGTGTATGTAGTATTTGTGTTCTACTTTGCAATGTGTGAAGTATTTATATTGGTCTCAGCCAATCTTGATTTGTAGCAAGTATGGATATAAGCATAAAACAAAGTGGTTTTTTTTTTTTGGATCAGAAGACTTCTAAACTTTTTTTTTTTTTACTTGTTTTTATGCAAATATTTCTACTGTTTTTTCTCCCTATAAACACCAAAGAAAGGTACAACAGCTGATTTGGACCAGGATCCAACAACTACAGGCCAGTCAGTCTCACCTCTGTGCCTGGCAAGATTATGGAGCATATCCTCCTGTAAAGTATGCTCAGGCACATGGAAAATAAGGAGGTGATTTGTGACAGCCAACATGGCTTCGCTAATCATGCCTGTCAAATCTGGTGGCCTTCTATGACAGGGTTAAAGCATTGGTGGATAGGGGAAGAGCAAGTGACATCACCTACCTGGACTTGTGCAAAGCATTTGACACTGTCATGCATGATATCCTTGTCTCTAAAATTGGAGAGACATGGGTTTGATGGATGGGCCACTCAGTGGGCAAGGAATTGTCTGGATAGTCACACTCAAAGTCAACGGCTCCATATCCAAGTGGAGATCAGTGATTAGTGGTATTCCTCAGGGGTCAGTATTGGGACCAGCACAGCTTAATGTCTTTGTCAGTGACAAAGACAATGGAATCGAATGCACCCTCAGCAAGTTTGTGGATGACACCAAGCTGTGTGGTGCAGTTGACATGCTGGAGGGAAGGGATGCCATCCAGAGGGACCTGGACAGGCTTGAGAGGTGGGCCTGTGCAAACCTCATGAATTTCAACAGGGCCAAGTGCAAGGTCCTGCATTCTCTGATTCTCTGATTCTCCGATTTCCTTGTGCATTCAAATTTTACATTCAATAATATCAAATAATGTACATATAAGACATGTAAACTTAGGGCAACACTCTTCAGGGGAGTTTAGCTTTTCTGTGTCTTTCTTTTTGACTAATACTTAAAATATATACTGCACTGTTTTTCTTCTTAATTTTTGTTCCTGTTGCTTTATAAATGACATTATTGTGAGACATTAAAATTTTAACTTTGAATGTTCTACCCAACAAAACCTGGGACCTGAACCTATTAAAAGCACAAAAAACCAACCAACCAAACAAGCAGCTGAAATGTTCTTGTAACTGATACAATATAAGCAGAAGTAGGTCACCTTTTTGCAAATTCCCATGTTCATTCTGTATTCAATGTAAGAGGGGAATTTTCTCTTGTGCAAACAAAAGTGAAAAAAAAAAGGCATAGTTGAATGCGAATATATGTCTACATGTGATCCCCAAATAATTTCAGCTTGCAAGGTCATAAATTACAGCATTCAGTTACCTAAACATAGACATGTAGGACCTTGAAGTTTCCGTCATTCACCCCTTATTTACCATGGTCCTTTTTTAGACCTGATAGCTCCTTGCAACTCTATGAACAAACATTAGGGTATATATAGTGGTATTACTTGCCCATTTTTAAGCAACAAAATTACTTCTTTCTGAATTGGAAAGAAACATGGAATACATGAGAAATACATGTTAATGAAAATGTGAGAAATAAAAACATCTGTAAAGATTAATCAAAACATTCTGCAGCAGTAATTTCTAAAACATTTCATCTCAGTTTTGGCTTTTATTTTTAATTTTATAGACGTATTTATATTTTAATATTAAAAGTCTTTTTCTTCTGAAGAACAGAAAATAGATTTTAAAAAGCCATAAAAACTTTGACAATTAAAAATACATTTCTTACCCAGAAATTCAGTGAAACTGTCTTGTGAAGAGATTGTTTTCATAAATCATGACTTTTTAAATTGAAATATCCCATGTGAAATTTTGAGACCATTTCCATTTATGATATTTCTTTCAAATATAAAAATATACAGTACTTCTATGAGATGCAAAGAAGGATCTTTTTTCTAGCTGACTTCATAAGGAGGGTTTTAAGCTAAGAATGATGGGGGAATGAAAGAGTAACCAGCAGCCCTATGAGGGAGTGATAGAGAGTTGATGAGCAAAAGGTGATGTGAAAGGAATGGAAGACAAAATCAACAAAATGGGGCTTAAGCAGGGTCACCTCCAACACTTGCATGTAAGCAAGGAAGTGCTTACAAGGGACTGTTATGGAGAAGTCCCCCAAGCCCTTTCTCAAGGGTTTCTCAACTCAATATTCTGGGGTGCCTCTCTTAAGTGCCTGTCTACTAATGCATGCAGTATGGAGATTAAGACTGGAGTTAGAAGTCTGTGTGCAGTCTCAGGGTTCCGATCTTGTTGCGACCATGGAGATGTGGCTGGATGGCTCACATGACTGGAGTCTTGCAAAGAAGAGTTACAAGCTCTTGAGGAAAGACAGGCTGGGAAGAGGAAGACTGGGAGTTGTCCTTTATGTGAGAGAGTAGCTGGAACGCATAAAGGTCTGCCTGGGGATGGATGAGGTGCTGACAGAGTTTATGGGTTAGGATTAAAGAGAAAACAGGTAAGGATGCCATAGTAGGTGCCTGATACAGGCCACACAACCAGGAAGAACAAGAATATGATGTCCTGTACAGACATGTAGGGATCACCTCATATTCACATTCACAGACCCTAGTTCTCATGGGGGACCTCAACCACCCTGCTATCAGCTAGAGGGACAATACAGCTAAACCTAAGCAATCCAGGAGGTTCCTGAAGTGCATTGGTGATAACTTCCTTCTCTAAGTGATAGAGGAGCTAACAGAAAGGTGCTATGCTGGACATTATACTCACCAAAAAAAGAGGGGCCCAAGAAAGCTGGCTATTGTTCAAGAATCACCTTCTCCAATCAATACATCCCAACAAAAAGGAAGTCAGGCAAAAAATGCCAGAAGGCCTATATGGACAAACCAGCTGTTCTTGGCCAAGCTCAAATACAAAAAAGAAAGCCTACAAAGGGTGGAACCAAAGTCAAGTTACCTGGAAGGAATACAGAGACATTGTCTGAGCAGACAGAGATGAAGTTAGGAAAGCTAAAGCCAAAATGAAATAGAATCTGACCAGGGATATCAAAAACAACATGAAGGACTTCTCTAAGTGCATTGGTGACAAAAGCAAGACAAGGAAAAATGTGGGCCTATTGCTGAATAAAATGAGAGACCTGATTACAAAGGCCATGGAAAAGGCTGAGGTACTGAATGCCTTCTTTGCCTTGGTCTTTTCTAACAAATTGTCCTTCAGGAATCCCAGGTCCCAGAGATCAGAGGGAAAGGATGGATCAAGTAGGATGTACCCTTGGTGGAAGAGGATCTGGTGAGGGAATACTTGAGCAAACAGGACATGTATAAAAGTCCATGGTATGTGCCCATGAGTGCTGAGGTTGCTAGCAGATGTCAGGATATTCTCAACTGGCTTTGATCAATCATGGGAACGTGGAGAAGTGTCTGAAGACTGGAGGAAAGTGAATATCACTTCTGTCTTCAAAAAGAGAAAGAAGGAAGACCCAGGAAAGTACAAGGCCAGCCAGCTTTACCTTGATCCCTGCAAAGATGAAGGAGCAAATAATCTGGGAAATAATTTCCAGGCATGTGAATGACAAGAAAATCACCAGGACTAATCAGCATGGATTCACCAAGGGGAAGTCATGCTTGACCAACTTAAGCCATTGACTCCTTGGAGAGTAGAGAGATCTTGCAGAGAGATCTTGGCAAATTAGAGGGCTGCGTAATCGCCAACTCAACAACGGTCAACAAGATCAAATTCCCTCTGGGATGGGGCAACCCTGGGTATATGTACAGACTGGGGGATGAGAGGCTGGACAGCAGCCCTGTGGAAAGGGATCTGGGGTTTCTGGTCAATGGCAAGTTGACTGTAAGTCTACAGTGTAACCTGGCAGCCAAAAGGGCCATCTGTGTCCTGGGGTGCATTAATCACAGCATTGCTATCCAGTTCAGGGAAATGATTGTCCCACTCTGCTCTGCACTGATGCAGGCTCACCTTGAGCACTGTGTGCAGTTTTGGGCACCACAGTATAAGAAGGACATGAAACTATCAGAGAGTGTCCAAAGGAAGGCTACAAAGATGGTGAAGGGTCTAGAAGGCAAGATGTATGAGGAGCAGCTGAGGTCACTTTGTTCAGTCCAGAGAAGAGGAGACTGAGGAGACCTTATCGTAGTCTACAGCTTGCTTACAAGGAGGGGGTAGGTGCTGATCTCTTCTCTCTGGTGACCAGTGATAGGACCTGAGGGAATGGTATGAAGCTTTGTCAGGGGAGGTTCAGGCTGAATATTAGGCTTTGTCCTAAAACCAGGTGCTTATTTCCTGGCTTCCTGCTGTGCTCTTCAAACCAGTGTGGGCTGAAGAACTTCTTGATATACTACTTTGCAGGCAATTTGTTATATTTGTCCTCTGTAGTTCTTTAACAAGTTTTTTGATCTTTCTAACAGGAAATATATTTTTTTCAGCACGCCAGAAAGTTGAGTCATTTAAACAAATCTACATATTTTCAGTCCACATCAAAATAGTTTCTGTGTCTCAAGGCCTGTGATTTAAATAAATTTATATTGCCTCCTATCACTTCTCCTTTACTAAGAGAAATAAATAAACAAACAAACAAACAAATAAATGGGGAGGAAAAAAAAAAGACAAAGACAAAGACAAAGACAAAGAAAAAGAAAAACAAAAGTAAAAGGAAAAGAAAAAAAAAGGAAAAGGAAAAGGAAAAGAAAAAGGAAAATGAAAAGGAAAAGGAAAAGGAAAAGGAAAAGGAAAAGGAAAAGGAAAAGGAAAAGGAAAAGGAAAAGGAAAAAAGGAAAAAAAAAAAGAAAATAGTGGAGCCCAACCTCACATGTGTTTTCACTTTCCCCCAAAATATCTTGAAGCTAAAGGTGAGCTGATTACTTAGGACATGTAAAAGAGAGTTTTAAGTTCCTGAAGAACATATCCTAATTTCTCAAAGTGAGGATTGTTTTCCGCTTCCAAATCTTTTGACATTTTCAGTAGTCATATGTATATATACCTACCATATATTGAAATAACAGTGGAGGTAATGCATTGCCCCATGCTGTTCTTGAGATGGCAACCAAACATACAGACAGAGAAAGAGACACAAGACTTCTAATGAGTCAGTGCACAAGACCTAAGAAGCCTTTACAGCCTGATTAACAAAACTCTGTTCAACATTAGAAATGTTTTCTGCTTTTACAGTGACATGATTCCTAAGTGTCTGTAAGATGTTATGCGCTTTTCCAGCCTGTAAGATAGGGCAACATTATTGTTCCCATTTTTCAGAACAAGGAAAGGTAGGTGGCTCCTTCCAGGTAGTCATACCAGACAATGGCTGTGACAATCTATGTTGCTTTCATGATGTGCCCCAAGGTGCCATCCCCATTCCCTGAGCCATTTGGTTCAAAGTGTCTTGCTTCAACTTTTTTCCTCTTAAGCCATCTTTAAAATCAACTAGCCATTTCTTCAATGGAGTGGTTCCTAAATTTCAGTTAAAGCACTGGCCTGTGTCATCTTTCTAGCTCCAATGCCTCTCAGCCGTGCCACTCACACTCTGAAGACCCTGTGCTTCTCATGTAACTGAATAATCTTTCAGGTTTTAGTATTTTGAATCATACTCAGAATGTGTTAGCCACAGCCACTAAAGCCTGTTGAGGAGCAGAAGAAAGACAACGGGTGAAGGAGCTCAGTAACCATGCAAGTACCAGGAGCACCCTGACTCTGCTTTTCCCAGGGCTGCCCAAGGAGAGCAATGATCCCACTGTCCAGTGTCAAGCCCCCACAATAAGTCAAGGGAAGAAACTTCCTCCTCAAATATGGACTGTAAAGTGGTATTACTGAAACAGGGTGTAGCACACATTATGAGTTACAGGAGGAAGAGCATTTTAGGACTGTCTAGAGCTTGGAGCTTGCTGTGGAATATTTTTAAGGTACTCTAATGTGCAAGACACATTATAGGATGTTTACGGAAAGGACCAAAGACAAGACAAGGGGTAGATGAAGGTAGGCTGTGGAGGAAAAAGTCTGGGAAAACAAAAGAAAAAGGAAAAAAAAAAAAAAGAAAAAAAAAGCTTAAACTGGTTGCTAGTCAGTGCACTCATCTGAACCATACAATTCAGCATTGCAGTCTAGCCCCCATTCTCATTAAATCATATTGGCAACTATGTTCTATGTCACATATTTGGCTGCATATATGTGAATACTAGCCAACTTCAAGATGGATTAGCCAACTATATAAAAGGTCAGGAGTGGGACATAAAACCTGGGGTCTCATATGCTTAAGTGCTAACATTTGGGAAGAGCAGGAAATTCAGGGGCCAGCCATTGGACAGACTGAGTGTCTAAGGCCAGCTTCTGGACTTACACGTGTTTTGTTTTGCATATATATATGTGTATATAAATACATGTATATGTATAAGTGTATTTGTGTCTACATAGTTCACTTCTGGACTTCAATCCCAATCAGCTGGATAAGGATAGGATCATGCTGTTCATGTTTGTTTGAGTTTACTTAGGTGCTGTTCTCCACCCATGATAGCATGTGGTGACTGATTGTGTGTGTGTGAATTTTGTGTGTGTGTCTGTACATGCATGCCTGTTGAAAACTTAGCTCAGCCTCACAACTGGCTGGACCTGTGGACAGAGAGCTTCAGCAGCTGCATCTGTTGGCTGTGCAACACCTACCCTGCTGCATTCCTGCAGGTGGATGAGGAATCTCTTCACTTCCAGTAACTTTGATTTCAGGTCCTTCGGCAGATAATATCCCTTTACAAGATGCCTAAGATAATGAGAACTCTGTTCATATCACTGTATGCTTCCGTTTTTATAGTCTGATACTGACTGTGTGCTGTCTGTAGAAGTACATCATATGGGGATGTACAAACACACAAGATCTGTTGGAACCAATTAGATACATATGGTTAGGTGAATGAATCATATTTTCAGCGTAAAATCCTCCAGATGAACTCAGTCTGCTGCTCTGACCCAGCCGTGGCTGTTACCACAAAACCCCTGGAGTTAACACGAAAGACAGTGTCAAAATTTCAAATTGTTAATAAAACTCTAATCCAAAAAGTGACTGCACTATTATTTTATATCATTAGGATTTTGCAATTTGCTTTTGTTGTTGTTACTCTTGTTGATTTTCATTTTTATTGTTTTGTTTTGTTGGTGGTGGTGTGTGTGCATGTTCAACAACAAATTAATTTTTCAAACTAAAAATTGCTTTATCAAAAAATTAAAAGTTACAGTGAATGTCAAAAACAAAATCGAGATTTTTCCAGCACTTTGTTGCTTTTAAATGGGAGAACCCTCTCAGAGCTAACCCTTCAGAGAGAGATTTTTAGTTTAAATAAGTGGAGAAATTTTGTCCAAAATATTAGAAAATTTGGAAACGGAGCTGCATTTCTTTTCCTGTAAAGGGCAAAAAGGTGAAGAATTAGAAGTAAGAATGCAAATGAAAAGACTTATTATTTATATTAAGATTGAACACAGTTCCCATTTTCGTCTTTAGTGTTTGCTGAGATGGGAGTTTCACATGTAAACAATGTAGTTCGGTAATACAAAGAGGTGGAATTTAAATAGCCTTTGATTTAAGAAGATAAATATTTCAGAAACACAGTAACTTTCATATCAAGGCACAATGATTTATTTCAATGTTTATTGGGGTTATCCATAATAGCCTTTTAGTGTGTAATGGTCAAATTTTAGATGATTCTTTGTTTCAGATTCTCAACTGGGGGTATTATTTTTTAGTACTTTACCTTTCTGGTATGTTGTAGGAAAAATATAAAAAACTTATGTATCTGATGACACTCTTTTTCCATTAACCTCCTCATACAGAGTTACTTCAATTTTTATTTATTTGTAATGAAGCAGACAAAGCAGACATAATTTATATATAACTATAAATCTATATAACTATACTATATGTATATATAGTATACATATCTATCTAACTATAACATTGATACATATGTATACATATGTTCAGGTATGTGCAAAAAAGAAAACAAAAGAAAACAAAAAGTGATGCACAATACAGGTGCTCACCATCAGCCCAGTCACTTTGCTAGCTACGGTGGTCTGCCTGACCAACGCTCCCCATTTTTACTGTTCAGCTGCCATATGGTGTGGACTGTCTCTTTTGCAAGTTTGCATCAGCTGTCCTGGCTGTGTCCCCTCACTGCTTCTTGTGCACCCCTAGCCTTCTCTCTGGCAGGGCACTAGGAGAAGCAAAAACGTCTTTGTCTTGGCCCTTAGACATAAATGCTTTAAAATCAAGCATAAAAGTAAAAGATATAGAGTATGTTTGCAAGGACACTTTCTTAAAAATTTGGTCTATAAATGAATAAATTGCCAAGTTATATATGATTTGTAAGCATGCAGCTTCCTTTAATATATTGTACAGATTCTATTTAAAATATAATAAATTATTACATAAGTTTAATACAGTTAATATTACAGTTTAATAGAGCTTCTTAAAAACTGGAAATGTAGAAAGAGATTTCTCTTAGACTGCATGATTCTGAAGCTGAGTAGGTCCTTGAAATGAGCTATGTGCTCATCATAAGAAGCATCTGCAGATGTCCAGATTGTTACTGATACTTTTATTCCAGAAGTCCATTATATATGTGTGTATATATATATATGTTTGTACACATTATATATATATATTTAATTATAATTAACCATAACATACAAGGGAAAAAATTTAGTTGTGCTGTTCTGTTTGCTTGTTCCTAGGTTATCAGGTTATCCTAGGTTGTTCCTAGGTTGTTCAGGTTGTTCCTAGGTTATTCTAGGCTGTTTCGAAACCTACAGACAGGGTTTGATGTTGAAATCAAGCATTTACTGATGTTTAAGAAATTTGTTAAGAAATTTGTTAATTTAATTTGAAATACCTCCATTTATAATTCTCATTCAAAGATGTATTTAATCTTGAAATATGAGGAAAGGGAATCTTCTTTTTTTCCCCCAAACTTTTCCCCAAGATGATTCTGCATAAAAGTGTTTTATCAAGACTAACAGATTGTAGGAGACTGTAACATCAGACAGCCAAAAGAGAGGCTCTACTTTCACCTTTACCATTTGCTACAGGAATATATATATATATATATAAAATATATGTATATATACACATAATATAATATAATATTATATAATATTATTATATAATGATTATTAATATAATATATAACATATATTATATATTATATAATATATGATATATATTATATATTTTTTTAACTTGGAAACTGTTTTTTTCATATGGCTTTGTTCTTTCAGAATCTGGAATGGTTTCTGAATTTTTAGGAGGTTTTAATAACAGAGAACTTGATATCATTAGAACAATTATCAATACAGGGCATTGTGGGCTTCCAATACACATCAAATATGACTGTGTGGTTACTCGATCTTGTGACCCAGAAATAAAAACTTGCAAATCAACTTTCTATTTTCTCTTTTTACTTCAGCATGAGCTTCTCGAATGACTAGACTTCTTTTTCAGTCAGAAACATTTGCTGTTCCCGTTCTGCCTTTTACATTCACAGTTTCCCTATCTGCCAGTTATAGGACTTTCAAGTAGAGTGGCAAACTCCAGATTTTCTGGAGATCTGATTGCCCTGGTTGTTCTAAGAGGCAGAAGAGAGAATAGAAAGTCAGAAATGACAATGTTTGGCTTAGATATAGTTATAGTTTTGTCAGATTTTTAAGTGTGATTTCCCACTGACGAGTGTGATCCAATTAGGGACTATTAAAGCATATCTATGGCATGCAGATTCAGTGCACTAGAAGGCTTACCCCTGAAGCTGCTGCGGGACTTGAGTACCATTGCAGGGCTGCTCTCTATCATCTTCAAAGGTAACTGGTAATTGGGGGAGGTTTGAGTGGGAGATTAAAAAAATAAAAAAAAAGCAGACATTCCTCATACCTCTTTTCAAGAAGGGCAAGAAGGAAGGCACCAGCCTTACCTCAGTACTTGGGAAGGTTACAAGGCAAATTCTCCAGGAAGTTTCTCCCATGCACATGAAGAAAAGAAGATCCTTGGGAACAGCTAATACGACCTTACTGAGGATAAACTGTGCCTGCATGGTATTTTGGCATGGGCCAGAACTAGTTACAACTTGTGTACTTCCAACAACTCCCCTGTAACTAAGCTGATAAGGTCTGTGATACAATGGTGTGACAGCCTTCCAGGGGTCAGGTGGTGAGAAACCCAAGTGACAACCAGTCAGCAGGCACTGCAACACCCTGAACCAATCAGTTTTGGGTACTCTCTGCCCAGTCCTATCACTGATATCTGAGACCAGGAAGCATCCCCAGGAAAGGCAGCCACAGAGCTTGAAGGCTCATGGTAGGGAACCTGGTGTTGGCCTGTCTGGTGTCTTCTCAGCACTGCAACATCTCCCATGTTGCAGACAGGGAGGTCACGTGAGAGATCATTATGCTGACCTGCCCATGGTCCTCTTGGGTTGCTCCATTCCCTCCTCACCTGGCAGAGAAGTCGTGTCACTCCTTGACTTTAAGTACGTTTGCGACTAGAAGTGCTTTGGAGACGATTTAAACCTTACACCATCAATCTGAGTTCACATCAGCACAGACTGACCTTTCTGATGGCCTTCTACAGGTGGTTTAGTGAGAAAGAGGAATGCCGCAGACCTGTTTGCTTGACTTCATCTTGACATTATCAAGGCTTTCAGCATGCTCTCCCATGGTAGCATTGTAGTCAAATCAACAATGTGGACTGGATAATTGCAGTGGAAAACTGGCTGGATCACCAAGTTCAAAGTTGTGATCATCAGTACCAATCCCACCAGTAGCTCTACATCTAAATGTCTTTCAAAGACCTCTAGGGATGGTGACTGAACCACTTCACTGGGCAGCCTATTCCAATGCCTAACAACCCTTTTGGTAAAGAAGTTCTTCCTAATATCCAACCTAAACCTCCCCTGGTACAACTTTATCCCATTCCCCCTTGTCCTATCATCAGGCACGTGGGAGAATAGACCAATCCCCACCTCGCTACAGCCTCCTTTAAGGTATCTGTAGAGACTGATAAGGTCACCCCTGAGGCTCCTCTTCTGCAGGCTAAACGATCCTGGCTCCCTCAGCTGCTCCCCAGAAGACTTGTTCTCCAGACCCCTCACCAGCTTTGTTGCCTTTCTCTGGACACGCTTGAGCACCTCGATGTCCTTCTTGTAGTGCGGGGCCCATGAAATGTGTGAAGTAGTACTGCATCTACAATGGCACAAACAATTTATTCACAGACAAAACCAATTTAATGCATTTATATATTTTTGCCATTTTTAGTCAGTAATTAGATATAAAATTTATCATTTCATATGCGTATTAATTATTTAAGCCATTTATAAAAACACATTATCAGTTTTAATGATTGTAATTTATAATGCACAGTATTTATTTGTTTCAGTATGTGTCCTTAACCATTATTCAATAGCATAATATTTAGCTATATTAATCAATCATGTTTATCATTGACATCAATTAACTTAGGTCTTCAAATATTAAATACTGGGCTTTAGTACTGTGCAACTCATTTTAGATAATTTGCTAGTGTGAGTAGCTGCAATATAATCTCTTCTTTCTGTACTTGGTGATCTTTCTTTTATAAAACAGATGAAGAAGCAGGAAGAAAAAAGAATGAAACATTTGCTTCTCTTGAAGGGAATTTCAGAATGTCAGAATTACTGTTGTGAAACCACTGTGAATCCAAATTATTCATTTATTTATTAGCATGTCTTCTTTCATTTCTTAGTCTTGTGAATTACCAGTTCTTTCTGTGAATTACTTATTTTACAATTTTACACTCTTGATTTTTTAATTTTTATTTATTTATTTTATTTTATTTAGGAAAGTTTAGTTGAGGCTCACTGTTATCCAATATTATCAAGCTCTTGTGCCAGGTCCCTAAACTTCCATTATATTTGATTTGGCTTTTTGTACTCTCTTTCTAAATTCCTTTCCTAGAAACTGAACTCTCTCAAGTTCTCTTGGACATCTTTTCTACAAATTGCAGTGATCTGGGTTAGTGTTCTGGGCTCCACTTCACTCAGAGCACTGGTGAGGTGCCAAAGAATTAACATTTACCAGAGTACCAGATTTGTGTTCCCTTCATGAGCAGAACCATCACCAACTAAAAAAGGAGTACCTTGCTATCTACCGCAAATTAGATAGGTTGTTAACAAGCATAACCATCTGGAATGACTGGATTGATATTTCATTTGTGCATAATGGTCAAGTTATTACTTAATGCTATATGCTATATGCTATATATACTTTGAATTTCTGCACATTATAGATTATTCAAAGCTTTACCAAATAGGAAGGTACAACTTTTTTTCACAGGCTGTAAATATTTCCAGCATTTTTTTTCTAATATTTCATTTTGCTGATAAACTTTTGACTTCTAATAAAACCCTATACCCACCCCTAACTCATATTAAGATCTAAATCAATCTTTCAGATTTGCTATGGTTGTCTGAGCTCTTTAAAGATGTTATCCTGTTATAATAGATGATAGTGTTATCAATAAAATGTTCAATTTATTGTCACTACTTAAAGATTGCATTATAGCCAGCAATCAAATAGGTTGGAGTATTGTCTGGGATACAGAAGTGCAATGAAAGTCTCATGGGGTGATGATACTACTCCACTGCCTGATACACTGTAAATTGTGCCTGATGCAGTGTATGTTGAAAGGAAGCTAAAAGTTTTTAACAAGATGTTTCTTTTTATTAACTTTCATGCAGATAATTATTGCAAAAGTACATTCTGTTAATAAAAAGATTTCAAACTTGAAATTTGGAACAAATTTTAAGCATCACTTTAAAACAGTAACATATTGATCACAACAAATAGATAAAAACCTTTACAGAAACTGTATAGTAGAAGTAAAATAAAGTATTCTATATATGAGTGCAATTTTAGCTGTGTTTTATAAAACAGCAATAAGTATGTTTTATAGAAACTAATTTCCTTCTGCATTTTTACTTGAGTCATGGAAAACTAAGGTAATGCAAAGGAAGACTGTACTAAATCTACAGGAGGACAGTATGACAAGGCTGTTCAGGTATGTGCAAGTGTATGGTTCACTTCTATTGTCATGGGAACAACAGATGTCTACAAAGAGGTGTGAACATGCAGTGTATATGAGTATATTTGTCAAAGAGACAAGAGTCAGACATATTTACTTTAACATCTTTAACTGAAGGGATTAAATTAGAAGCCTGTAACATTGTGGCATGTGTTAAATGTCTGAGTAACTATTAATACAATTTACAGAGTAACTCTGCCATACATTATGCTAATAGATTAATTTTATATATTTAAAGAAGATGTAAAATATTCAAGAGAGGGCAAGTAGAGAACAAAGCTGGAGATGGATTTCAGTTATCTGGATATCTCCTGTCATTTTAGAGCCTGTGAGGCATGCCTTTTGGTCTCCAGCTGCACATCCAGCAAGGCATGGATCACTGGGAAATCTTGGAATCTGGTTGCCAACCCTACTCACATAACGTGGATACCTGTGACATCTCAGATGACTTCAAATGCCTATGTTAAGCAATTCAATACAATCCAGAATGACCACTATAACAGAAATACAAAAATCTGTGAAAAGTAAATTTTTAAAAATTAAAATAAAAATTGCATATTAACATGAGTTTACCATACCCCTCTTCTTCTTCTTAAAAAAAAAATATAAAAATCTCATGAATACCTAGTGGTAGATTTATGAAACTTGTGGTCTTTTAAGAAATATTAGTATTAATAATAACAATATCCTCTCAGTTCCTAGTAAATCAGTTTATTATTCCTATAAACATATCAAAATACAGTAAATTTAAGCACGGTCTCCTGTGCTTGATACAATCTTTGTCTTTCCATTAACAATCCACCATTTAAAATATAAGAGCCTTTTAGGCATATTCACTATTTTGGTGTTTGAAATTGTAGTCCCACAAATGAATCTATTAACTTTTTTGGAAACTCTATTTTCTTTATTGAATTTCTTTTCCTACAAGCTTTCCTCCTTTGAATAATGCCTGGTTGTTCCCTTGCGAAATGGTATACATGTTTATGAAACCTCATGACTCAAAAAATATGCCAAGCATTCACAATAGAGAAATCTCACAAAGTGGAAGTACACTGTTGATTTAATGAAATGTAGTCATTAAAATGCATTCTGACTTGTAAAAATGAGGTTTTTTAGTTGCTCTCTATTCTATATTCTTAATAAACTTACAAAATAATTTGTTTTGTAAGAGTTAAGAAGTGATTAAAAATAAAATAAATAAAATAAAATAAAATAAAAAAATAAAATAAAATAAAATAAAATAAAATAAAATAAAATAAATAAAATAAAATAAAATAAAATAAAATAAAATAAATAAAATAAAATAAAATAAAATAGTTCCAGTGTTTAGTTTAGTACCAGGGCTAAATTTAGAATTAATGAATAAAGCAACTTAAGCTATAGCCCTTCATTAGACCCTGGCTCCAAGGAACCTGAGCTACTCCAGCTTATTTACACTGGAACTAAAGGAAAATGCAAATTAAAGGTGCCCATATATGTACATATGGAATAATGTATTCTGCTCTATATATCTAGCAACCGAAGATTTAAAAGTAGACAATATCAAGAGAAGTTCCTAATTAATCCCAATTTGTTCATAATACTTTGAGAAGTGATTGTTCCAATAGTTTTCTGTGACATTTGTTCATTGTATTATAATCAAGCATGTGTGAACTGTGTTCTGTTAGAGGGAGTGGTGAGCAGAATATATTTCTGGTAAACAATACAAGATGAAAATGAGAAGAGTAACTATTTTCTTTCTACTCAAATTAATAGAAGAGAACTGCAGATGCATACATAGAATAGGACAATGGTACACAACAGGTTCTGTTCATAGAGCTGGCACAAGGAAAGACTGAAGATCGGTGGTGGAGGGGGCTACAAGTTTGTTGGGGTAGGGGAGAAGTGATCCACATGCCCTGTGAGGAAATGTTGAGAGAATGGGGCTAGTTTATCCTGGAGAAGAGAGTGCAAGGTGGATCTTATTTCAACTTATAAACATCTAATGGGAGGGTGAAAAGAAGATAGAGCCAAACTTCTCAGAGTTGTACAGTGGAAAATGAGAGGTAATAGACACAAGTTGAGCACAGGATAATGTAATGAAATAAAATTGTCATACATAAGAAAAATAAATAAATAAAAGACTGCCATAACGGTGGTCAAATACTGTAATACACTGTCCAGGGAGGTTGTCGAACCTACATTTTCAGAGATATTTAAAAATTCACTGGACGTGGCCTTGAGCAACCTGCTGAACATTCCCTGAACTAGCACGCTGGTTGGACTAGATGGCCTCTGGAGGCCCTTTCTGACCTCTATGAATCTGTGATTCTATCCTCTGTTTGAGGACAATCCTTCAAAGAAGTAGAAAGTTTTCATTTTAGTGCCTTTCCTATTGCTCTGGATAAGTAAGGAAAAGAAGGTGTAGGAATGTTAGGCCAAAAGGAGCTATTGGTTACTTTTTTTCCTTTTCTTCCAACTTCTTAAAAGATAAATAGTACGTCTTCTCAAATGATAAATAATACTTCAGATTCCCTGTAAATTGATTAAGATTTTACAGATAATCCAGATCAACCACAGATTAGCAGAAAAATTCTGAATTTTTAAATATTTAGTTCTTTAGTTCTCCCTACTTATCCTAAGTTTTTTTTTTTTTTCATGATTACCTTATGCTGAACCAGGGCAGTGCCCCCACTGAGAGAAATGATGCTACCTTCTTTTCTACTTGCAGCCACATTTTTTTCTGTCTGTAAGCACTAGTTATTGTAATGCTTTGAAAGGCATGGGAATGGTACTTCCATTGAATCCAACTGCTTTCAGAAAAATGAAAAAAAAATATTTTGAAGCAATTTACAGCAAGCTCAGCTGCTTTTGAATCAACTCCCCTAAAACACATCTCTCAGAACACCATTCCTTCAACCCCATTTAAGCTTTTCCATATACAAATATAGATGAGATTGATAGCAGGATTAACACTATGGCTTCAAGTATTTTATGATGTTCATTTCTGTATTTCTGAAGTTACTGTTCAATCTCAGGTTACCCAGAAGCTTGTATCAAGGCCAAACTTCTGCAGCAGGGTTACACAGAAATGACAGTTTTGGCTCCTTTGTTTGTAAAGTATTTCCTTATCAATAAAAAAAAAAATAAATTCTTTTTCTTCTGCACTGCTGAGAAGCATTTAGAGAAAAAATAAATAAAAACACACGCACACAAAATTAGAATAATAATAAATAAAAAATATTACTAGTAATAAAACACAGGAGTCTGGATGACTTTTAATCTTGTTTTTCTATCCATTTATTTTTCATGTTTTCTTCATCATAGTACAAGTAAATGCAAACAAAATGAAACAAAAATTGATATATTGGATCAGATCCTCATGTACTGTAGAGCAGCAAAACTGTTTTGTTTTTCAGGAATCTTTACTATTTCATACAAATTAAGTATCTAGCCTACTGTGATTCCATCTTGAAGCTCTTTTCAGAAGAAAGATTGAAACTCTTCTTTCAGATTCTCTTGAAACTGCATATGATTTTTCAATGAAAAGAAGTTAGGAAGAAGGAGTTTTGATGTAAAATAGCAGTTGGGATATCAGTTATATTTTTAACATTAACCATTAACCTCAGTTCCTTTCCTATCTTGCATGTTTTATTCTGCAATATATTCCTGACATACACATATCTTGATGTATTTTCTTTCCATATTGTAAATGTCTTTGTCATATATATTTAGTGTTTATGTATCTTCCACATAATAACCTATATTTTCATTAATTTATATATTCCAATATTTCTGTCATTACTAAGAACAACCAATCAACCAAACAACAATAATAACAACGAACAAACAAAAAAACCCACACATATATTTATGTATAATAATTGGTAACTATCTCTACATTACTTATCAGGATATGCAACAATTTATAGCACAGGATTCAGAATGTATAGTCACAACCCCTCAGTGTATAAATAACTTCAGAAATACATGTGAAAATAAACTCTTCAGATTCAGCTTCTTTCTTTCCCTTCTCAGTTGTAGCTGGCATATTTATCTTCTCATTTTGCTGTAATATCTGCAGTCTTAATTAACTTGCTAAAATGATGTTCCTTCCATGTTTTGCTGTATAGCATCTGCCACTGTTCTCTTCAACCATGTAATTCACCATACAGATGTCTAATTCGTGATTTTTCTCTCTCTAATGAGGTCAGAGTGTCTTGTATATTCTCAAAGAGCACATTAAATGACTTCATTACATATACCTTGATATGTGCAGAATTTGACCACAGTAGAATTAGGAAGCAATGAATGTTCTCACCCAGAAAATACACTTTTAAGTCCTTCCCTTCCCTTCCCTTCCCTTCCCTTCCCTTCCCTTCCCTTCCCTTCCCTTCCCTTCCCTTCCCTTCCCTTCCCTTCCCTTCCCTTCCCTTCCCTTCCCTTCCCTTCCCTTCCCTTCCCTTCCCTTCCCTTCCCTTCCCTTCCCTTCCCTTCCCTTCCCTTCCCTTCCCTTCCCTTCCCTTCCCTTCCCTTCCCTTCCCTTCCCTTCCCTTCCCTTCCCTTCCCTTCCCTTCCCTTCCCTTCCCTTCCCTTCCCTTCCCTTCCCATTTTCTCACCTCACCTTGACTTGCCTCTTGATTTAGTCATGTTGCCCTTTCATCTGGCACAGTTTCTTATCACTTCTCCATCATTTCAATATTTTCAATGACGTTTATTTCTGGGAGATGAAATTTAAGTTATATATATGTGTGTGTGTGCGTACAGCAAAGTACACAGCTTTTTGCCCCATTGCCTCTTTTCTTCTGTCTGCCTCTGACATGAACCCTGTTTCTTTTTACTGTTTTGATGTGCATGAGCCTTCTTAAAAGTAAGGCAATTTGCTCTCCAAATTATTGGTTTCATCACTATTAGTCTCATGTTCTAAATGTCCACACAGAATGTGATAGGCAGGTTAGATCAAAAATTGATATGAATTTAATTTAAACTCCATGACAAGGAGTGAAGGATGTTTTGAATCTATTTCATCCAACTTGTTTGCTCTTTTCTGTTCTATTAAACTTCTCCAAATAAAATCTTCAGATTTTATCTCTATTTGGGAATATATTTTTATGGATTATTTGTGTGTGTGCTTATAACGCTTCACCTTATAACTCCAAAATATTTGGGTATAGGTGAACTGTAACTTTTGCTTACTTACAGTTCTGGAGGACTTCATTCTTGAAATAAATCTGAACTTTGTCATTCAATCTCTAGAGAAAATAATAAAAGCTATGTGGATCATTTCAGATTTCAACATCATTTGGGGTGATCTACAATGAGCAAATTGTACTTGAAAATATTAAATGAGCATTTTCTTTTATCTGATGTAATAATGAATCTTATTCTTAAAATGAACCCTTTTGCTGCAAGAAATAGTTCAAAGGTTAAAGAGGAGAATTTAGGAGAACAGGAACTTTACTGAAAAACAAGATGCACTGTACTTAAAACTAAGTATATTACTTAAGGTGATTCATTGATAAAGGCTCCATAAATGCAATGCAACTTGAAATATATGTCTGTGTTCTGGCTACACTACAAGTCCCAAAATCACAAAGGCAAAAAGCCCAACAGCAAGAAAATGTGACTTGTAGATTATTTCCCATGGCAAGCAACCTGCTACAGACCTGTGAAAGAAAGGCTGCACATTTAATATCTTGCTGCCTTCCACAGCCATTTCAAGTCTGTGATTTTGAAGTTCTGGGATTTCTGGGTACTGCTGTACTTACCAGGTGTTTTTGCTGTCATTTCATGACTCCCTCTTGGACTTGTCATGTTTATTAGCTGACACTCATCATCCTGCACTGCATGTTCTTGAAGCCAGGGAACATAAACAGCAGTGGAAAGCAATTTCCAATATTATTTTAGACACTCAACTCTGCTACTTCCAGAGTTCATCCATTCTAAACTGTTTCCTTAATCTACTCCTCCTGCAAAGACAAATTGTCTGTCTGTTTCTTTTCAAATAACCTTCAGATTCCAGGGTGAGAAAACCAGTGAACTACTGAAGCAAAAAGACTGTTAGACTGGAAAGACTTTGCAAGTAATGAGTCATTGTTTAATTGCAGCTGTGCTACGGTAGATTTTAAACAGTAGACAACACCACCCTGTGTTGTGGTTCTGTCTATCTGCAAATCTTTAATATTTGCATAGAAGAAATCTTGGTTGCTTAAAAAACTATTTGAGCTATATTGCATGTTAATAAAACTTCTGTAAATGCAAAAACATTTTTCAAAGAATACAAACTCTGGAACTGTTAATAATGAATCAGAAAGTCTCTTGCATCATTTTCATTAAATACCAAATCTCTGCTTCTAACTCCTTGGTTGTATGTTTTTCTTAGTTGTTTATGAGATGAATTATCTTTCCAGTTTTGATGTGCTGATCTTAAAAGACCATTCCCATATTTGGATGCCTTCCCAGAGTTGCATTATACTGAGATAGTGTAGCTCAGTTTTTATGTACTTACATGGGTCAAATAATGGGTTGATGAGAATTTCTAGAAAGAAAGAAAAACAAAACAAAACAAAACAACACAACACAACACAACAAAATAAAACAAAAAAAAAAACGTATGTGTTGAGCAGTATATATTTTTCATAATTATTTCAGTAAAATCATGGAAAGAAAAAGAAAGCTTCATTAATGCTTGCTGTAAAATTCATGTCAAGATTATCTAAATACTTGTACATATGTTAATGACATTAAAAACAAACAAAAAACCCCTCTGATTTTCAATTGTATAACAGCTAAAAGGATGTTTATTCATAGAGAAAAAAAAAAGACTAAACACCTTATTAGGGAGACAGTCATAAAAAGCTTGATACTATGTTTATTTGAAATATAAATATCTGTTAAGATGTTTCTTGTATAATTTTAATAAGAGTCATTCCAACACTCAGCTGGTCAAGAGTTCCTGCCATAAGCTTTTAAAATAGTTTAATATAGATTGTCACTTCTCCCCTTTAATTTTTACCTATTTGTTTTTCTCAAACAAGATTTAAACTGCCTCTATGGTCATAACATTTTTACATGTCATTTTCAAAGATTAGGCTCAATTAGAAGTGATTGTTGTTGTGATTGTTGTGATCCTTGCTTGTTTTCTTCTTTCTCTTCCACTTTTCCTAGCAGCACAATGCAGCATCAAAATGACAACAGTTCTTTCAAAATAGCTCTGTGGAATGTAGCAGAGCAATATGACATTTCTTTGTAAATAGTTTCTGTAGCCAGGTCTGATGATGGTCCAGGGAATTAATACTTTCTATATACTGAGAAATATTTTTTTAGCTCATGGTATACTATGGCAACAGTCCCGGAGCATGGTGCAGATCATTAAAATTACTGCTAATGCAGTATTGTACTGGTATCTACTGAAGAGTGAGGGTTTAACGCTAACTGCTATACACTGAGTTTGGAATCCATTATTATTTTTTTTAAGAATAAAAATAAAGTCTCAAAATAATCTTAAATGATTTAGGCATAAACAGGAACTTCTTTCCATTATTATTGCAGTGGTGAGAAAATAATATTTTTTTCTGTATAACTACTAAAAAAATCCAGAAAATATGAGAACAAGAAACTAACAGCAGTGCTTTGGCAGGTGTTATTTGTTAAACTGATAAATACTAGGATAAAAAGAATGACTACTTCATTGAGTAGGACAAGGTTGGACTAGAACACAATTATTTTTCATCAGATCACATTACATCAAACTTATTGATATAGGTATGACATTCATAAAGTTAGTCCTTTTTAAATGGTTCCTTACCTGACAAAAGTCATATGGGTATTTTCCACTTTCACACCCCCTAGGAAACCTTCACTTGAGAAATTTGCACTGCAGAAATGCTACTAGAAATTGTTGACACAGTCTGTCTATATTATCTGTATATTAAATAGAAAACTTTTCGCCTACAGTTGTTGATTGCATTGTAATGTAGATTACCTTTCACTCTTGCCACCTTACATCCATTCCTTGTTTATTTTCTGACTGAGAGTTTAATTAAACCTGGAGTTCCGACGAACTGGAGTTCTCATTCCAACTTCAAGTATACTCAAAGAGTCTATGTAAAACTACTGAAAGAAGGGTTATGTTTTTTTTCAGCAGCAGTCCTTGTTTTTAGCTTTCAATGGCTGTCACCTGTCTTGTAGAAAACCCGAATATCATGTCCTAGACATCCAGACCAGTACTCATTTAAAGAAAGTGATGGCTTCTATGTTCCAAAGGTCCACTTCTGTGTAGCTGAAAGTAAAGTAACTGGGATGTGGATTGCATTCACCAAGACAAAGGCACCACATAAAAGTTACTTTGTACAGCAGTGTAAACATGGTCCCTATTTTCTTGAGATAGATGGAATTTGGGGATAAAATAAATGAGAATTTGTAGTTCAAGGCCATTGTTACTACAACTGGTGCAGAGGTATTTACAACACAAAACCAAGGAATATTTGCCAAATGATCTCAACCTTGTATCAGAGAAGTAAATTCTCCAACTTATTCTGTATATTCAGCCTTTAGCTTTTATTTTATGATTACCATCAGTGGTCTGTATTGTGATTGTTACTTTCTAACATCTATTCTTTCTGGCTTTTGCAAAACAGCATTATAGATCACACAGAACACATCTCTGTTGGCTTACATCTCTTTCTTCATAGTATTTCCCAACTAATATTTGTTATAAACTTCTGTAGAAGAGGACTACCGTGTGTGTATCCCACTCAGGGATTGTTTCTCTTCAGCACATACTGCATGACACTGACCAAGTGCTTTAAAGATTTATCAAATTAATGAAAATGAATAAATAGTTTTCATAAACATATAGCATTGAACAGGAAACGCTTGCTTTTCATATACAGGTATGTCAATATTCTGTGGAGGAAATCTAGCTGAAATACAGAATATAAAGGTGTACCTATACAGCAAAGGAATCTCTTTGGTGTCATTTCCAGGTAAACAGTATATTGTAAAATTATGCTTCATAATATTTTTGTTTTACTGAATAATTAATTTCAGAAATAGTAGAATATTTTTAATGGGAAGTAACTGAAGAAAGCAACACCAGGTGAAGTTTCATAAACATTTCTTCAAAGTAAGTAAGTAAATAAATAAATATTTGTCCTTCGTAGTAGGAGAACTGTCTTCTCACCTGTCTGTCCCCAAATGCACTGTTTCAAAGGTCATTTTGATCTCTATCATCCTATATACAATCAGTTTTCAAGGTGATTTACAGAGATAGCATATATTACTGAAATTTTCTTTGCAGTGCAATATGAATTACTGACCTACCCAATGCACACCACAATGGTTATTTCACTCACAGTATAGGTGATGACGTACTTATGTGTACAGAGAGGAGAATGACAGAAATGAGAACAAGATGAGGACAGTGAGAGTGTGGTGTTAAACAGCAAGAAGGAAAAAGAAATGACAGAAGACAGACTGTCACACATGGTAAACAAACAAACAAACAAAAAGTATGTGAACAAATAAAACATGGATGGATTAAAGAAAATGTTCCAATCTATAAAAAATAGAAGCAAAAATATTTTGATATTTTCAACATAAGATTGTTTCATTATGACTTCTGAACTATGAGACATATCTATTCTATTTTTTTTCTCATGTTCCTGACATCCATTATTATTTTCCAATGAGACTACAGAAGCTTTCTTTTTCCCCCCTCAAATCTGCATAATTTTACACTTAAAAGATTAGTGTCATATTTTGTAATTCCCTGCTAATTCCTAAATGCTATTTTAGGAGGACAAGAGTCTTTTGTGTGTATTTTATCATACCTGTTAGACACATACAGAAATCTCAGATATCGTTAGGGTAAAAGGTGATATATTAATTTTCAGACAAAGTTATTTCCTATTAAATCTCTGGTTTTATTTTTTTGTTTGTGTTGTGTTTCTTTCCCAGGGTAAGTTTCTTTTACAGCAGTTCTTCAGAACTGTGTCTTTTAGATGCTAATATTTTCTTCAAACATAAAAACTACTGAATAAAGAGGATATCCTTCAGATTTGTGTCCAAAGGAGTTTTTGGATACCAGCCAAAACCCAGTCTTTAGATATAAAACCTCTTCATTCTTTTTCTTCATTTTCTTCTGCAGTTGCATGTAGTGATATGGTTAGTTGTTATTCACTTTGGCTAGTGTACCATTATATTCATCCATTGCCTCTGATACTAAATTGACATATTACATTTACATCTGTTAATGAAATAAGTCTTGTATATTAATCTCTCTTCCCTGCTGATGATGTGCACTAAAAAAATTGGAAATTTTACTGCTTGGGCAACAGAAAACATGACAAAGCACTATAAACATATCCTTTCAAAAATAACAAGTATGAGTGTTCTAATTTTACATCTTATGTCTATTTTGGAGATTTTGGATGTTTTCTTTCCAGTAATTGCCCAGCCCAGCAGATATTTAAAATGCACATTGTTATTTACATTTTTAATTGTATGCCAAAAGAGCTAGTATGTCTTTAATGAAACAACGCACAAAAAATACAAAGCTCTATTTGGCAAATGCTATGTCATCTTAATTCAGTTTTTTCGACATTTCTCAATATTGCTCATTAAGTTTATTATCATAAATGAAGTTTATACAATCCCTGTTTGGAATGCAGTGGTGACTCACACGTAATAGAGTAAGAAATCTCTAATAGTGATGCAATCCCACAGGAACTATATTTTTACTTTTGAAGTAATGCAAATAATATTCTGTGTTGCATTAAATTAGCATGAAGCTGATAAAGGGTAAAACCTATCAGCTGTATAATTCTCAATTTTGCTGTTCACTGGTAGTGCTAGCAGCTGCAGCAGCAAATTCTGAATGATAAACCTGATGAACAAGTCCTTTAATAGAAGCTCTATATGTAACAATTGTCATATCATGCTAGAAGACCAAAAAAATCCCTGTAATAATCCAGTATGTCACTTACGTGTTCATCTTGATTAAATGAAATGCTAAATATGGCAAGACTGACAACCTTTAAAAAAGATCTGTTATAAGTCATGGCTGTTATAAGACTTTGTTACAAGTCTTTGTTTTAAGTCTTTGTTATAAGTCTTTGGTTGTTTTTTGTAGAACTAATTATTTTGGGATATTTCTGCATAAAATACATAGACCTGTGAGGGTTTTTTTTGTCGTTGTTTGGTTTATTTTTTTATTTGTTTTAATGTTGTTTTTGTTTTTAATTATAATTATATACCTATTTTCCTAATAAGTGAAAACTAAACTGTGGGAGTTATACTGAAGGTCATTCTTAGTTGAAGAAAATAAATTATGTGTATGGATCACAACTCAGGGTCTATGTTGTGAGAAGGTAGTATCTATACTACAACTAAATAAATTTATATATTTTGACACCCACTTATTCTTGACTAATCAGCAAGCCACATATATTGTTCATGTAGGCCTTTTGTTTACAGATATGAACTTTAATATCCACCTATATATATTGAGTACCGTGCATTCCTCTTCCCAGGTTTCCCAACTATTTTGAGTAGGAATAAATTAGATTGTCCTTTCATGGGCTAGCTAATGTTCTTTGAACAATTTACCAGCTACACCTTCTGGCATTTATAAGTTCAGGTCCTAGCTCTTTCCTATCCATTCTCTATTGAACCAATTTCACACAATGTACATGGAGGAATTATTTTCCCAATATTCCAAATCAAGCAAGAAATCATAAATAAGCACTCCTTTCCTTAACTATCTTTATGAGATGATAGTGTAAGTTTATTCAAGCATGTTTGCTTAAATGTAAGTTATATACCTTCCAGATTATGTAATTCTAAGACATTTTATAATGTCCAAATCTTTTCCTTCTTTTCACTGCCCTCCATGTTCACTGTATCTCTCTGCTTCACTGAGTACACTTTCCTTGATCTTTGCAAAGAATAAACCTATTTAGGAATTTTTCCTCTTGAACCACCATGATTGTAGATTGCCTCCAGTATCTAGGGACTGGAATATTCCTGTTTTACATTCCCAGCTAACGAGAGAATTAAATAAAATTAACATGATGAAGAGATTAAGATTATCAAATAAACCCCTCTTGGGTTTAACTCTTATTACGATATGCATTCTTTTTTTCATTCTAGTCACTTTATTTAAAACTCAAAAATGCATATTTTAAACACTTCACACATTTGTTCTAAAAAAAAAAAAAAAGTGTTAATTACAAAAGCAGGAGCTCAAGAAGATAGAAATTTTAAGAATTAAAGCTGTCTGTGACATATAATATTGTTCTCTGTATTTACATGGACGTATGTAGTTTAACACCTGGATCATACAGGGAGTCTTATTCAGAAAATATACTGCTCACTAAGATGCTTGAAATGAAATGCAGGAATTCAGAAGTGGAATGCAATGCCTAAATTCCAATCCAAAAACCCAGTAAAAATCCCCAAATGCTCACCAACAGGTAGTAGATCTTGACATTATTTGGAGAAATGTACTGAGAATGTACATGGCAAAGATTTGGTCATTGCTTCTAAGTGTATTGTATGCAATGACTGTCCACTATAAAATATGTAGCAATCCTGGTAGCAGAAGTAAGATAGTAAGAATCAGATGTTTTCTGGATTTGGATTGTATTCTGTACTCAAAAATCATAGAATCATAGAATGGTTTGGGCTGGAAGGGACCTTAAAGATCATCTAATTTCAACCCCTCTGCCATGGGCAGGGCCACTTGCAACTAGATCAGGTTCAAAGCCCCATCCAACCTGGCCTTAAATACTTCCAGGGAGGGGGCATCCACAACTTCTCTGGGCAACCTGTTCCAGTGCCTCACCACCCTCTGAGTAATTCTTCCTGATGTCTAATCTAAATCTACCCTCTTTTAGTTTAAAGACATTCCCCTTTGTCCTATCACTACACTCCCTTACAGAGCATCCTTCCCCAGCTTTCCTGTAGGCCTCCTTTAGGTACCAGAAAGTTGTTATAAGGTCTCCCTGGAGTCTTCTGTTCTCCAGGCTGAACAATCCCACCTCTCCCAGCCTGTCTTTGTAGTAGAGGTGCTCCATCCCTTTAATCACCTTCGTGGCCCAAATTTTGCATCCCTAACCCCACCATGGCTTCACTTGGCAGTAGTAGAGAGGGTAGATGGTGTGGAATAAATGTGAAATTTGGAAGAAAGATTAATTTCCTCAAATGTCTTGAATGACTTCTCCAATCTAATATAGAAGTTGGTAACTATCTTTTGATCCTTCTTTTTTGGCCATATTTTCAAGAAAATTATTGAATTAGGCTTGAAATTCATTTTTAGAAAGACGTTTATGCCAGCACTGGGGGAAAGCATTTACAAAGGTTTCACCATACTTTGCACTTTGTCAGCTATGACAGCCATTTTAATATAGTACAACTGCAACAGCAACAAAATTTCCAAAGAACCGTTATGTCCATTTGATAATTGATCTTACTCTCACTATTGTTCAGGGTGTGTCCCAATACTTTGTTTACTACTTATTCAAGACTTAAAAATAGAATAATTTATTTCCTGCAAAATTAATTTTTATTGTAGTTTTACCATTATTCTGTTAAAAGGACTATTATAATATGCCTCAAAATGCAGAACTAAAGAATACTGGTCAGTATTACTGTCTGTTGATGTGGAATATGAAAGATGAACTCTAACGAGTTGTAAGAACTGAGGTTGTATTTCTGCCTCCGTGTGCTGAGTAGTAGGATCAGTTTCTGATGCAGAATATAAATAAATAAATAAATAAATAATCATAATCTAATGGTGCAGACACTGCTCTTTCCATAGGTGGATGAAAGCCTGGGATCAAATCTCACATGGATATATATAGAGGTTTTCTTTCTTCAAAAAGAAGCTCTGAACATTATCTGTTTTAGTTAATTGACTTTAAGCTTAGTGCATGAATCTTTCTCTCACACATAGGTAAGGACAGAGTCAATATACAACAAATGATAAGATTTTATTTAGCTTAAAGCTAAACATTTAAACACAGATCAGAAAATGCAAGTGCAAGTGCAACACAGGTGAAGAAGTTTCATTGATGCCATCAATTTTTTTGACCTTGTTTTAAATAACCTAAATTAAAATGAGTCTTCTGTGAAGCATGAAAGATAGAGCACTATAGATCTTAGAATACCTTTATTTTTTCTTGCCAATGAATCACAGAATCACAAAATGGTTAACTTTTGAAGTGACCTTTACCATCATGGTAGCCCTCAATTGGGTTCTTTCCAGTATATCCTGTACTGGAGGGGGAAAGGACGCAGTGCTCCAGATGCAGCCTTACCAATGCTGAGCCGAGCAGAAGGATCACCTCTCTTGACCTGTTAGTGATACTTTGCCTAAAGCAGCCAAGAATACTATTAGCCTTCTTTGCAACAAAACCACATTGATGATTCACATTCAAGTTAATGTCTACCAGGACTGCTAGGTCTTTTTTGCTTTCCAGCTGAGTGGTCCCCAGCCTGGTGCCTGGGGTTGTTCCTCCCCCAGTGTAGGACTTTGCACTTTTCCTGTAGAACTTCATGAGATTCTTGTGAGCCCACCTCTCTACCCTGATGAGATTCCTCTGAATGGTGTTCTGGTGAATCAGCCATTCCCCCCAGTTTCATGTAATATATGCATTTACTGAAGGTGCACTGTACCCCAACATCCAGATCGTTAATGAAGATGCTAAACAAGACCAGACACAGTATTGACCTCTTGGGTATCCTGCTTATTATTGGCCTCCAACTAGACTTTCCACCACTGACTCCTCTCCTCTAAGTCTGGACATTCAGCCAGTTTTCAGTCCACTTCACAATCTGCTCATCCAGCCCATACTACAACAGCTTCTGCACGAGGATCTTATGTGGGACAGTGTCTTACTGAAATCCAGGAAGACATAATCCTCCCTAATGTATCAGGATGGTGATTTCATTATAGAAGCTTATCAGGTTCATCAGTCATGACTTCCCCTTGGTGAATTCATGTTGACTACTCCTGATGATTTTTTTTTCTCTTTCATGTACCTGGAAATGTTTTCCAGGATCAGTTGTTCCATCACCATTCCAGGAATTGAGGTGATCCTGACCAGTCTGTAGATCTCTGGGTCCTCTTTCTTGCCCTTCTTGAAGACAGGAGTGACATTTGTTTTCCTTCAGTCTTTCAGCACTTCTCACAATCTAGCAAAGATTATCAAGAGTGAACTCAAAATCACATCCGCCAACTCCCTCAGCATTCATGGGACATTCCTTCAAAGTCCATAGACTTATGAACACCCAGTTTGCTAAAGTATTCCCTGACTTGTCCCTTCTCCAACAAAAATACATCTTACATGCTCCAGCCTTTCAGCCTTGTCTCTGGGACCTGGAAATCCTGAAGGTTGGTCTTACTGGTAAAAGCCGATGCAAAGAATTCATTCAGTACCTTGGCCTTTTCACTGTCCTGGATAACCAGGTCTCCTGTTTTGTTCATCAGAATTCTTGAGAACATGTAAAATAAAATTTTGTAAAAAGTGAATTTATATATTCATCTGCCTCTAATTTCAGCATTCTTAGAAGGAGTTCAGAAATTTAACCTTCACTCCCCAAAACAATTCACATAACTTGTTAAGTCTCTTGACAGTTGTCTAAGAAAATAATGAAATTGAGTTATTTAAAAAATAGCCAGAGTCTACGGGATATTTCTCACCTAGTTTATCTGTCTATAAAAATATTTCATCTGTTTCCAAAACTAAGTGAACAGTTTATCAGAAAGTATATCTAACGTATCTGAAACCAGCAAATTTCACATGAAATCCACTGAAATGTGTCTCCATGTAACTTGCAAGATTGAAAAGTTGTTTTTCTTTTTTATTATTTCATTCTCTTCTGCTTACATAGCTTGACAGTCATTGAGTTATCATCCACTTACTACTTCTTGGTTGCTAGAATCAGTCTATATATATATATGTATTAAAAAACAAACAAACTAACAAAAAAGTGTATTAGATTGGTTTAGATTAGATAGATGCCATGCATCTGATTGCATATAGAATAATCAAGTGGTGACATTTGGTTGTGACTTTGATTAATTTAAATGAAGTGAATACTTTCCTTGATCAATCAGACTGAATAATGCTCATACACTTCACCGTGACTAAAATCAGTGTTCCCAGAACAGCACCACGTGACTTCATTCTCCAAAACAGACTAGCAAAATGCTCCACTGTTCTCACACCTGACAACTTTATTTTCACATGTTCAATTTAGTAAAGATCAAAAGAAATTCTGGAAGTTGTCTGTATCATAAAATGTTAATCAGATCTCTTACCAAGAATACTGTTCCACTGTAATGTTCCAAAAATAATGGAAAATAAAATGGACAAGAAAACCACAAGTGACTTGGATAAACAATGATATTTGCTTGAGATTGCTTATGGGCATACATGGCACAAGAAGTTTTACACTCATTTTAAATAAATGTTTACTGTTGTAACAAGCAAGAAACTGCCTTTAACTTAATGCCTAAACCTGATCTTAAAGTGTTCTGAAGTACAGTTTACTTCAGGATTTTAAACTGTATTCAGAAAACACATCAAATAAAATCATTTATTAGTAAGAAAGGCTTCTAAGAGGGAAAGTTCACCAGGTACCAGTCCAAGAGTGTTAAAACATGTGTATGAGAACAAGTAAAACTGTAATAAAAAAAAAAAAGTCTATAAATATTAAAAATTGATGGGCATATGCTAGGAATGGATACTAGACACAACTCTTCTGTATTTGGTACACGATTCTCGATGATATAAGGATAAAATTGTTATAACTAAAAACCATGATTATGACTAAATTACTGATTTCATTATTTATTTATCAAATATTTATTACCATTTTCACTAAATACCTGTTGTTTTCCTTTTCTGTTTTTTTCTTGTTTCAGTCTTCTGCTGATGAACACTTCTGTTTTTCATGGTGTAACATAACAAGAAGCATCAATTACAGTAATATCATCAGTACCAACCCAAAATAATAGCATCAATTCCATGAGCAGCTGAAAAGCCCCATTAGTACTGGGATGGTGTAACAAGAAGGTGCTTAACTGTTACAGAAACTTTTCTCTTCTATGGTGCCTTCTCTTAACTTGTCTGATCTTAAATTTTATCAATCATTCTTATTAACCGTACAAAAGTATTTTTTTTTTTTAATATTATAAGACCTTTACAAATGTCCTGCAAGTTCAGCCATTTTTTTGACAGAGTTTCATTCAAAATGTGGAGAGAGCCATTTCTTTCATTTCTCTTCTGTTAAGATGACCTAACCCTATTACATCGGTATTTAAAAGTACACTGAGTGCACATGTTGTATTCAAAAGACAGTGTCTGTTCATGAAAGCTCAATATAGGGTCTTAATTCAACACCTATTAAAGCAGAGAAATCACTGGGAAACAAAAAGTACTGATTTCAGTGTCCATGGAAAAAGGCAATACATGCAAAAAAAAATGTGTTTATTACAGTACTGCTGTATACAACATTAAGGTACATTCATTGCAGTGAATGCAAGTAATGGACAATGGAAACCCATAACAATGTACTTAGCAGTGAGCAGAGTTCTCACAGTGTAACTGGGGTTCAGGGAGCAATTTGACAAAGAAGGTCATACAGCAGATGATTATCAGCTTGCTCTTGCAAGCACAAAGGGAGGTTTGACAGAAAATGCATGGCAGATTGTGTCAGGAGGAAAGATTCTCTCCCGCCAATAGAACGAAACAAAATGAGAGAGAGCAGGGAAGGTGGAGCAATAGAATGCTCTAAAGAGGGTTAATGTTATATTAAATTAGGGGAGTCAGAGACCAGATTGCAGAAAGATAGAAAACAAATTCCGAGTGATAAAACGGAAGGTAATATTGGTGGCAGTATATCTGATCTCAAAAGAAAGAGAAAAAAATTGCAGTTCTTAAGACAGAAAATGGCTGCAACATCATTGAGAGCTCTAGCTCTGTTGCACTGATTTCCTCACACATTTTTTAAAGGAACTAAAAGACAATTGCATCATATTCTAGTAGGGAACTGATATGAAGAATAATAAATTAAATAAAATATGACAACAAGTTCTTTATTCTGGGAGTAAAATATTCGATTAAGGATTTAAAAGTTCTCTATAGGCCTGACATTTAAGACTGCAGGTTTTGTTAAGTAGTTAATTTACATGGAGACCTCAGATCCTAGACACTGTGCAGGGAGCTGCCTGGTAAGAATGATGAGTGTAGAGGTATATCAGAAATCCCATTATCTTGTTGTGCTGTAGGGGTGTGTGTGCATGTGTGTAAGTGCATTTTTCACCTGTTCATGAACCACAGATGATAGGTAGGTTTTGGGTCCTACCTTTCCTAAACAGCCGGTGGTGATGGCAGACTTCTTCACTCGTTCGTGACAGTGAAGTGGATAGGATGAGTGGTCAGTAAAGGTTTCATACCTTTGCAGGCCAAGAGAGTACAAATTCACACCTCTTCAGATCCAAGAGGCTGTCTTCATCAACCTAATTTTCAAGCTACTATCACTTCTAAGACCAGGGATCCTGTGCATTTTTTGATCTCAAGTGGTGTTCTTGTAAGCAGTTGCTCTTAGAGCAAGTGGCACTGAGACTGAAAAAAATAAAAGTAGATTTTGATTTTGGCTGGTTAAATTTCCAGCTAGATCAATAAGTTGATTTGACTCACTACAGAGGTTAGTTGAAACAGGTTAGCTGAAGTGCAGGAGGCAGTGGGAATGTAAAACGATAGGTGTTGGACTTGTACAGGTTTGCACTGTCAGTGTAGGATTGTTCCACATGGGCTTGGGGCACTCAGGAAGTCTCTGCTGGTGGGGACAGGGAGAGATCAGATTACGTTATCCCACTGAGCAAGTAGGGAAAGCAAAAGAAAAACAAGCACATAAGGTAAATAGTAAAACAGAAAAAAAAATGAAATATTTTAAACAATTTAAAATAAATATATTTTTTATGTTTTTTGAAGAATAGCAGAACTGCATGAAGGACAGATTGCCAGTGGGATATGTGAGATGTGGACATGGAGGATAGATGGACAGTTACTGGGAACAAATGGTACAGCTGCAAATAGTCAATCATAGAAGATAGTGTCACACAGCTTGAAGTGTTTCAGTAAGGAAGCTTTACCGGGGGGGGGGGGGAAGCAAAAAAAAAAGATATTTTCGTATTTGTTCATCAGAAATTGAAAAATATCTTCATAAATACATGCCTTTCCTTTTATAACAATATTACTCATCTAACTCGCTAAGGGAAGCCAGTGGGTGCGATCTTTTTGGATTTTGACAAAGTTTTCAGTCCTGTCTCTCATAGTATCTGTCCTGGTTTTGACTAGGATAGAGTTTATTTTCCTCCTAGTAGCTGGTAGGGTGCTGTGTTTGGGATTTAGGATGAGAAGAATGTTGATAACATGCTGATGTTTTCGTTATTGCAGGGCAGTGCTCACACTAAGCCAAGGACTTTTCAGCTTCTCGCTCTGTCCTGCCAGTGGGCAGGCTGGGGGTGCAGCAGGAGCTGGGAGGGGACAGACCCAGGACAGCTGACCCAAACTGGCCAAAGGGGTATTCCATACCATCTGACGTCATGCTGAACAATATATAGGGGTGGCCAGCCAGGGTGGGGGGGGCCGGCTGCTCGGGGATAGACTGGGCATCAGTCAGCAGGTGGTGAGCAATTGCATTGTGCATCACTTGTTTTGTATACATTAGTAGTAGTAGTACTATTATTATTATTATTATTATTTTCCTTTCTTTTCTGTCCTAATAAACTGTCTTTATCTCAACCCATAGCCTTTCACTTTTTTTCGATTCTCTCCCCCATCCCACAGAGGGTGAGGGTGTGAGCAAACAGCTGTGTGGTGCTTAGCTGTCAGCCAGATTAAAACACAATAGTATCCTTCTGGACAAAATGTCCAGTTTACAGCTGGATGAGTACATAATACAATAAGTGAACATTTGTCTGATGAACTGGGCTCAAAGGGTTATAGTAAATGGGGTTACATCAGGCAGGTGACCAGCCATTTGTGGGGTTCCCCAGGGTTTAATTTTAAGGCCAGTTCTCTTCGATGTTTTTATAAATGATCTGGATGCAGGACTCATGGATGTGTATTAAGTCTGCAGATGATACTAAATTAGGAGGAGCTGTTTACTCCATCAAGGTTAGAGAAGCCTTACAGAGACATCTTGAAAAATTAGAGAACTGGACAATCATGAAGCATAAGAAATTTAACAAGAGCAGGTACTGGATTCTGCACATGAGACGGGGCAATCCTGAATATATCTATAAATTGAGGGATGGGATGTTGAAGAGCAGCCCCACAAAAAGATATCCGGGGGGTTTAGTTAATGACAAGATCAATATGACTCAACAATATGACCCTGATTCCAGAAGGGTTAACCATATACCAGGGTGCATCAAGCACAGCACTGCTAGCTGGTTGAAGGAAGTGATTGTCTCACTCTACTCTGCTTTTAAGCTCCTAATATAAGGACATAAAACTACCAGGGAATGTCCAAAGGAGGGCTATGAAGATGGTGAAGGGTCTAGAGGGGAAGATCACCCTCCTCATACATTGAGGAGTGGCTGAGTTCACCTGATTTGTTCAGCCTAGAGAAGAAGAGACCTTGTGGTAGCCTACGGCTTCCTCACAAGGAGGAGTGCAGTGGAAGGCACTGATATCTTCTCTCTGGTGACCAGCAGCCAGGTACAAGGGAACAGCATAGACAAGTATCAGTGTCAGGGCAGGTTCAGACTGGATATTAGGAAAAAGTTCTTCACTGAGAGGGTGATTGGGCACTGGAAGAGGCTCCCCCAGGAAGTAGTCTTGGCACCTAGCCTGCCAGAGATCAAGAAACATTTGGACAATGCTTTTAGGTGTATGGTTTGATTTTTAGGTATTTGTATATGGAACCAGGAGTTGGACTTGATCATCCTTATGTGTCCTTTCCAACTCAAGATTTTCTATAACTCTATAATTCTATGATACCATGCTACATTCTGATAGAGAAATAAAAGTCCGGTAGCAGAGATTCCTTCTTACATTCTAACAGAGACACACGGAATCAATGTAGTGAAAACTATGAACGTGAAGATGCACAAATATGCAGCAATATTTGTACCAGACCTCTTGCTACCTGAGAGCTTTGTGTTTCATTACTACTTGAAAAACAATTTTATTTGAGTCACTGTGCTTGATTTGTATCTTATATTAAATATTAACATAACAATGTTAATTACTCATAATGATATTATTTTAAATCCCAAATAAAAAAATGTTTACTTGTAGCAATGAAGGTGTTGATCTATAGATCTGTCATGTTATAATTTTTACTCATAAAATGGACATTACTTGAGTGCACTAGAAGCCACTTAGTGTTTAGGAAACATGTGCGTGCACGTCATTTGAATATATGACAAATTGGAAGTCATTTAAATAAAAAAAAATGAATTTTTCAGATGTTATATGAAAGGACAGCTGTCCTGGAAATCCTGACTATAGTATCTGTTTATTTTTGATGTAAGACTTAGTTTATATCCTAACTAATAATCCTTATCTTTTTAATTTGCCACTTGCTTTTAACTTCTGGCTTTGTAATCAGTATGCAAATTTTCTTTCTGAATGACAGTTGAAAGAACAGAAAAAAAATCAACAAAAAGGAAGAAATGCAAACAAACACTATATACTTTCACTGCTTGCCAATACCCCATTTTGTTTTACATTTCATTTTTTTCAGGATCTCATAAAGACAGATATGTATCAGCACAAAAATTTAGTTCCTAACTCTGAAAGTCAATGATGCAGATAATAGAGAATCAGAATCTCTTTGCGAAATGTACAATGTCCTTATGGTCATAGCCAGATGTTTTCAAAAACAGGACACTGTGCTATAAAACAAATAAACAAACAAACAAACAGCTTGAAGGAAAGGTCTCCTTAGCTAGATTTATTGAGATCTTTAATATGCCGTATGGTGGCTTGGCTCTTCCAAGAGGCACAGATCTTTGGATGAATGTACTGAAGAGTGCTGAGCAGCACTGGTGGAAAAATTGATGCCACCCTGGGGAAAGACATGCTTTCAGCAGTATTTTTCACTAGTGTCAGTTGTGATGCATTTCCAGGTAGTCCGTTTTGCCCCAGTATGCTTTCAATCAAACCAGTGATCTCCATTTAGCCTGTTGTTTAGAGGAATCTCTAGACATCTTGGTTACAAGGAATGGAGGGCATTTATAAGGTTTGTCATGTTACCTAACACAGCTTGCTTTTATCAGAATAATTCATGCAGGAAATCCAAACAAAAAGATTTGCAAAGGTTTTAAAAGCCATTATTCAAGTAAATGGAAAAAAAGGCAGAGCTCACATTGCTTAAAGTACTGGGGAAATCAGCAGATACTTTTTTTCCTTGAAAATAACTGAACACAGATAACTTTTGCCTATTAATATTTTCTGTCATCCAGGAATAAATGCTTTTATAGCAGTGATTTCCAGCAGAGCATTGTGCTTCCCTTTCATTAGGGTACTATAGAATTTTATAGTTTTATATTTTTACAGGAGTTAGGAAGATGAGCTGTAATAGGCATACTAAATGCATCCTCAAAAATATTAAATATGGTCTTACAAACCACTAGATTCTCTCTTTACAATCCACTAGATCTTATTCAATTTTATTTTATTCAATTTTATTTTATTTTATTTATTTTATTTTATTTTATTTTATTTTATTTTATTTTATTTTATTTTATTTTATTTTATTTTATTTTATTTTATTTTATTTTATTCAAATCCCTTTTCTATTATGACATTTTCTCTCAATGTCACATTACTTAACATGTTGTAACATTAGCCAGGCAGTAAAGAAACTAAAGAGAAATACTTAAAAGATGCAAGGACTTTCTCATTAAAAGGCTGATCCTGCCTGTGAAGGCAGTAGCAAAAAGGGAAATGGAGGTTTAAATCCCTTTCCTTTCCTTTCCTTTCCTTTCCTTTCCTTTCCTTTCCTTTCCTTTCCTTTCCTTTCCTTTCCTTTCCTTTCCTTTCCTTTCCTTTCCTTTCCTTTCCTTTCCTTTCCTTTCCTTTCCTTTCCTTTCCTTTCCTTTCCTTTCCTTTCCTTTCCTTTCCTTTCCTTTCCTTTCCTTTCCTTTCCTTTCCTTTCCTTTCCTTTCCTTTCCTTTCCTTTCCTTTCCTTTCCTTTCCTTTCCTTTCCTTTCCTTTCCTTTCCTTTCCTTTCCTTTCCTTTCCTTTCCTTTCCTTTCCTTTCCTTTCCTTTCCTTTCCTTTCCTTTCCTTTCCTTTCTCTTCCCCTTCTTTTTTTTTCTCTCTCACTTCCATTATCTTCCTCTTTTCACTCTTCCCTCCCTCCCCTTCCTTCGTCCTCCTTTTCCCCTTTCTCTCACTCTTCTCTCTCCTCCTCTCTCCCTCTCCTTCCCTCCCTTTTTCTCTCCCTCCTTTCATTTATCAACAGCTGTTAATAAATATTACAAAGAAAATTTCCCTGGAGATAAGACAGATCTTATGGTAAGGAAGAGAACACATTCCTAAGTGTACCTTGTAAGCAAACTATTTTGATTAATAAATAAATAAATAAATTACACCTGATTTTAGGTATCCTTCACATGTTTGTCATCCAAGCTGATCTTGACAGTTTTCAGAAAAAAATATTTTGAAGATCAAAAAGCTAATGCAAATAACTACAAGGCTCCTTTTTTTTCACTTCTACTCTGACATAGCAATTGTAAAAAATTGTTCAATACGCTTAAAACTTCTTGCCATTAACTTTTATAATCTTTCTAAGAGGACTTCTCCATCAATGAAGATAATAATAGATGACAAAAATATGGTCCAGAAAACTAAATTTTCTTTACCCTTTGAGCATTTTTAGAAGATATTTGTATAGCAGTATTTTCAGAAGACCATTCTGTTTATAAGTTGGCAAGCTGTTAGCTCTATTTCCTCTCAAGCAACTGAAGTGGAAATCACTTGCAGATCTTAAACAATACTAGACTGTTTATTGCCATTTAGTCCTCTTTATGGTTCATTTCCAAAACCAAGCAAACAAAAAGATTTCCTTGACTCTGCGCTTTAGAAATGTTTAACTTTTATATCTCCAATGATATATATGAACAACAAATATTAATAATTTTTTCACAAAAGCATTTACAATTTACACATTTACATGCTTTTCCCATAGCAATTGATATTTTCCCTAGAAGCAATGTTTTTTGAATTTATGAGTTAGTGAATGAAGAAAAATTACCAGCAAATTAGAGATAATATAAACTTATTTTTAGTTTTGCCACTGGCAAATAGTGTTTTCAGTACTGGCAACAGGATCATTAGCCTTTGTATAATTAATCTGTGATACTGAGTCATATCCCGAGGCAGTGTTACTCTGTAGTCTTGCCTTAAAGCAGAGCTTTACTAACAAAAGCCTGTTCTTATTGCTGTTTTGGTGGTGGTGGATGTGTTTTGGTAAACAAAATCTGAGATGATCAGATCTTCAGACTGCTAGCCAGTCTCGTCAGTTTTAAATATCATCTGAACCAAGGAAGGAACTAATCACTCCTTTGGAAATGGACTGCAAATGTAATATTTAATCCATTAGATGTTAAGGTTTTGTTCATTAATTTCATTAGGAAAGATCAAAAATGCACCAGCCTTTCCTTTTAGGTTCAGACCCTCTCCATCAATATCCATTGGAAATTACTTAGTTGTTTTTAAAGTTTACAGCTAGTAGCTGAAAGCTGAATTTATGTGTAGTCCTGCCAAACTGAATTTGTAGCAATGCTTCTTAGATGGAAGGCAAGGTTATGATATTTTCTTCTTTCTAAGAAAAAAAATAACTTGCCTGGTCTAATCATGACCCTATGAATATAACTAGTCTGAAATCCTATCACCAGTTCTTTCTTGCCACAGAGCTGATATAGCTGCAGTGTTGGTTGGCTGGAATTAACACATTAGAAAAATAATTGAAAATGAAAATAGAAAATTGAAAATAGAAAAATATAAAGGCAATTAAATCATGTTTTTTATTTAATGGTTGTACTTTGCTCTTGAATATGAAAACCCCTTAGTCTCTAGACCTTGGAAAGGCAATTTTTTTTAATGCATTTAACTTCAATTTAATTTCCTTACATGATAATATTCATCTTTCTTATTAAGATTTTCTTAATCATAACTGTATTTAGAATTCCTTTAACTGAAATAAAGAGATGATTAAGGTAATGTTACTTCTCTCACTCTTGATGGACATCTGAGGTGGGTCTTGTTATTTGCTATCTCAAAGTTTAGGTACCTTATGTAATTTAGTCATCAAGGCTCTTTTTACAGAGAATTGAGGAAGACTCTTCAGTGGGTGATTCATTTCTTCTGTCATAGAAGTTTATATTAAAATGTGATGTACTGCAAACGTCTCACAGTTAATTAAGAGAGTGCCTGGATGACAGAAGGCCTGGACCAAACACTTTTCTTTCAGAAAACTAAGCTTAGGTGAGATGAGTCCTACTTCTTCTGTCTACAAGCTCAACTTATTTTACAAGAAAGGTCTTTGGCTTTATGATTATTCAAAAGTTTCAAAATACAAGGTTTATTGTGGTAGACTTCTGTGAACCAGTATACCTCCTCTGAGTATACACAAATCTCACAAGAAATCCAAAGCACCTTCATTTGATATTTGGAGAAGAACTTTGGTGGAGAACTTTGACTTTTCCTTTTTCAATTGGTTTCTCAAACTTTTGTTCAATAACTCAAAGTTTTTGTGCAGTGAATGGTAATCCTCTTCCAAGATACTAACAGACTTCAATATCCTACTTGGTTTTAGGATGAAAACCTCATTGAATTTGTCAAGGTTTTTTGTTGTTGTTGTTGTTGTTTTGTTTTGTTTTGTTTTGTTTTCAGACATTTAATGACAGAACGGGTGAAGATGGTTGTTTGAATCTCTACACTAGAACTTTCTGAGAAAGGGAAGTAGGGACCACTGTTATTTCCGCTATTAATGACAAAATATATAATTTGATCTCCAATGGTGCTACTTCAGCTGTATAGTCTTGGTGAAGAAGTGTCATCTAGTATAAATCATTATTTCCTATATGCTGGTATTTACAGCACCTTTGGTTGGCATCTTTGGAAGTGCAACAGGTGAGCCCCTAAGGCCACAGTAGAATATTGGTATCCGTCTGTTTTGTGTATTACATTTATTAGATAGTTCCTGATATATTATGATGCATCTTTTAAACTGAGAATTAACAACTGGAGAAAACACATTAGGAAAATACTTAAATCTATGCTTACCTCTTCTGGCATAGTCTTAGCAATGTACTTGCAAACAAGACGTTCTGGTTCATAGAAATCTCCTACTGTATGGAGTTGGAGGTACATAGCTTTTATTTTCTTGACTTTTTTTTTTTTTTTGAGAAATTTCAGAATGAGCTGGGCTGTGCCCTGTGCATGTCTAGATTTAATAACACCTAGAAAGATTTAAAGTAATAGTTTTGGTTTAAACTTTTAATTATAAGAGGGAGTAAGGGAATCTTCTGATATTCCAAAATGGGCAGTCTTTCACAATGCCCTAACATAAAAGTAAATAAGTATATAAAAGCAGAGAGAATCCTTAGCATACATTCAATGTTTCAATTAAAACATTAAATATGAAACAGATCAGGAGGTATGGTACAAATCCTGCCATGAACTTATATAGCATCAGAGAATCTTCTCTCTTGGAGAAGATAAAATATTTTTCGGAATTTTTATCTTTTAAAGGTTCTCTGCACAAGAAATTGGACATTGATTACACTACCCTATGGATTTCATAATTAAAGCTATTTTAGTCTTACAAAAGAAAGAATATAAGATCTCATGATGTGTTTACTGTGTCATAAAGAGTAGAACAACATTTAGATTTGAATTTGGCAAATTCAGTTTCTTTCAGAGACTCACTGTTTTGAAGCTTTTTGAATAAATGAGGATTTTTTAATTTTTTTTTTATTTTTTTTAAATAAATGAGATACAGCCTGAAGGACAGAGAAATAAAACACAGAGATAGTTCAACAAGCAAGAGTTTTGTTTTTAACCTCACAATCTGAGACTCACTATGAACATACATCATATAACAAAAGCTATAATTTGTGAAAAGCCCGTGTCAGGCTTTGATGTAAAGCTATTTCAATACAATGTGCTGTAGATCACAAAACCTCAAGAACATTTTATCTTGCAGTGTTTGAGAAATGATAATTACTAACCTTCATGAAAAGTAGACTTAATTTTACCTTAACATTTGATAGCTTTATATATAAGCCTTTTATATAAGCCTTTTTTGTGTTTCTGAAATTTGTCAGGGTGACAGTACAAGAAGCTAACATCTTTTATCTAGCCACTGAACAAAAAACACCCACAGCAACACTGCAGGCTTCCTGACATTGCCCTGTTAAAGAATCATCCTGAGCTCCATTTTGGAAGAATCAGTGATAGACGCTGGCGCAGTTCACCTTCTTCTTGTTCAAATCTCAGCCTTGTTGCTGAAAATGCCAATGAAATATATTAGTTGCAACATGTCTACAACTGCAGCATTCTTCAACATATATACTCCAGAAAAAGGTAGAAAATAATGCAAATGGTGTTACTAATTTGGCTAAAATTGTGTAACCTAAAATTGAAACATCTCACAGGCACCTTGGCTTATTCAACTTCTGTGATAATTAGGCTAGATTCCCTGGAAAAGACTAGCATATCATAGAGGTAAACTAATTTTTCTGGATTATAGATTTTCTGATAAGTAGTAAGGTGATAACACATTAAAAGGTCATATCTTCTCAAGGAACTGGAAGTAAAAAATAGGAGAAAAGAGCACTGTGATGAAGAAGATGGTGCATATAAAGAGAAATATCAGTATTATTGCCTACAAAGATACATATGATAGGTATATGGAGAGTGTATATTCTAGTTAGATTCTGAAGGCTGAAGCTGATTGTTTCAGCCCAGCAAGAATCAGACTATATCTATATCTATAATCTATAATCTATAATCTGTAATCTATAATCTATAATAATCTATAACCTATAATAATCTATAATCTATAATAATCTATAATCTATAGTTAATATATAATATATAATAATATATATATAAGCAAGCGAGCTATTCGGGGATGTCAAACCCACACACATGCTTGAGCAGCAATAGAAAGACATGGAATTTATTAATTAGTTACCTTGTTAACATACCAACCCCAGAATGATGACAAGGGTACCGACGAGCACGATGTTTTTCCCAATCATTGATGTCCATTACTGTGAGACACAATAGTTCGTAGATACTTGGCCGAGTCATGATAGGCGTCCTTCAGTGTGGTAGGCATCAATGTCTTGCAGGCATCCCCACGGAGGCAATGTTGACCTTGGTTGATGTTTTTGCCCACCAACACAGAGACACTTGCTCTGTTTATAGGTTTTGCCCCTGCATGTTCCCAAACCCAGGGAGCACATGACTGGTAGCCCCGGCCTCAGGAAGCACTCGGCAATCCCTGATAGGCTACTGTGATTGCGCACAGCCGCATGGCCAGTGCATGCTGTGCTGATGGCTGTATTGTTTCATGTTGGATGACTTGCAGCATGGTGCCATATTGCTGAACAAGCAATACGTACCATCACAAGGTCAGAGTTCTGCCTTGCTAGCTTCACAACAATGCCTGTTTCTCATTGGACCAACCTAATGGTTTTTAGTCCTAACACAGTGTAACACACCTAGCCACTTAACAATGAATGAAAAAATGCTATTTTCCTTTTGAGATAGAAGAGCATGAACTCACAGGAATTCCTCAGTCTTACATCATGATTTGCCCACCAGGGTTTGCTTTCTATTTAATTATGGTTTTTTTGTTCGATTGTTGTTGTTGTTCTTTTTTTACTATATATGAATAAGAAAATATATTGTGACAGTCATCGTAGGAGATTCAGAAACTGCAAAATGGATGCTGCATCTTGGAGTGAAAAGCGTTTTTTAACACAGGACAGGAAGGGACCTCTTTATTCATGAAATGTGGTTACTCACTCTCTCAGTCAACAAACTCACCTAATTACTTCCCTAAACATATCCAGACCTATCTGAAAAACAATAGTTTTGAGGGTTGGGTTTTGTTGTTTTTCCCACTAGTGTCATCAGGAAATTTGCTGAAGAAATTTACAGTTTTATGAATTTGGAAGATTCTTCTAATTTCAAAGCTGAAGTTTGTTAAAATTACTGACAGATGTCAAAAGAAAAGTGTGTGCCTGGAAGCAAAAGCTGAATTTTTGCTTACCAGCAATATCTTGTACCCAAGGTCTTGACTGGCTTTCCCTCATATTAATGATTTTTTGGGCATAAATATTATGGGAGTAAGCTATATAAACCTAAATAATTTTGGGATTCCCCTTCAGCAGATCATGAACAAACATACAAAGAAATAGATCTGCTCTGAATATCATTAGCCAAAGTAGAAATAAAATTCTAAAATTGACAAATACAAAAATCCAAATAAAAATATCATGCAAAAATAGTGACAGGGTAAGACATGAGAGAAATAATAAAATGATTATGCAATTGCAGGTATGAACTAGTCAGTGATTGTACATCTGTGTTTTTGCCTGTGTTGCCAAAGAACTTGACAGAGGTTATAGTTATGTAGGGATATAAAAAACACTGAGGGTAATATTTCATATGTTAATTAGTACTTTGGCCCAGTGTTGTTTAAGTTTAAATAGGGGAAATAAGAACAATGGATATTGATGACATTGGATCTTTTTCAGAGTCAAATTATGTCCTTGTTTTGAAACTAGATTTTTCAATGCACAGATAAGCAATGTTTCTCACTGAAGATTGGTACAGAAATTGATATAGATAGTTATGAAGTATGCTGATTTCTTTAGAGATCAAGATCACAATGAGAAAATGAATGTTTATGCTGTGTTTTTCTCCTGAGAATTCAATAAGATGTATGATGTGATCTTTTTTAACACAGAAAGATGTTCTTCCAAAACCTTATTATGACAAACAAGAAGAAACCACACCTGTTAAAAAAAAAATAAATAAATAAAATAAAATAAAATAAAATAAAATACTAAATAAAATAATAAAAAAACGTATAAAATCACATAACATAACATAGCATAAAAATAAAAATAAAAAAAATGGAAAAGAGTGCTGGTATTTTAAACTGATATATTAGCACTTGCTTTTTCATATATATATCCAAATATAAATATATATACACATTTATATGTATTGGTATAAGTTATAAAATATTTTTCCTTTCCTCATTTCTGCCCTAGGTGGTACTTGGCTAGTATTTCAGTACTCAGAATTCTGATTCCCATTAGCAGAGACTTTCAGCTAGGACCAGGGAACCTATTACTAATCTTGGTTCTTCTCTCCTGGAGATTGCTGCCTTTTCAGCAGTGATATGAGTGACTGTCCTTTCTACAACAATTTAGATGTTAATGTGTTTCTTCAAATTGCTAGACTGTAAGCTGTGGCAACTCAGGAGCAGATATGTTACCTTCTAGGAAGGACAACAGCCTCTCTTAGAAGCATATAACAAAAAGCTGCTCCACCATCAAAGCTCATAGACAATGTGATTTACACACAGACAGCCTGAAATCTTGTGGTATTCTTTATGGACTGTGTCAGTATGTCATGCATAAACAATCAAATATAAAATGCACACACCACTTAGGGAACTGGAATGGAATTTCTGAGGGCTTTCATCAGAGATTTCTACTAAGCCAATGTCAGGTTTTCATTTCTCTCTCTTTCTCTCTCTCTCTCTCCCTCTCTCCTTCTCTCTCTCTCTCTTTTGTTTTTGTTTAATGAATAACAGTAAATTTTGGTCTGAAACATTTATATTAAGTTAATACAAAACTAAAGAGAAAATCTCAGTAGATATGAGAAAATTTCATTTGTATTTTCTTGGTAAACCACAGATTTTGACATGGTTTATTTCTTTGTTATTACAAAATCTCTCTCTATTTGAAATAGTAATGAGCATTGATCAAATTAGTATGTAGGTTTATGGGATTATAAACCTCTCAGATAAGATGATCTGAAATTCCAGTTGTTTTCTAGAAAACCAGTAGGTGATTTTTCTGTGATTTTCAGTTTTGTCACATATATTTATTTATTTATTTTTACTGGGGAAGACCTTTTTTTTCTGCTCAGAATTTCTCAAAAACTGAAAAGATTTTGGAGAGCTAAACCACAGTGTTCTCCACAGTGTAAGCTTATTTTCCAAACCTCTGTTATCTTCATCTTAATTTAAAAAATGTGGTTAAAAGAGAATAAAATTATCTGGAATTCTTTCTCTTGCTCTTCACTGATAAGACTGTTAGCTTTTGTACCTCCTGCTGTCCTGTATGTGATGTTTGAAAAGCTTCATTCTGGGACTAGCTGTATTTTATCTCTGTATATCTGGGGTCCACCACTGCTGGAAAGAGGAAAAACATTTAAAAAAAAAAAAAAAAACGGACCAGAAAGCATTTCTGTAAGTATTGAACTGTGATCTGTATACCAATAGCTGTCACATATGAGAAGACATGAAAATGGTCATCAAAATCCAAAAAAGAGTTGAGGAGGTTACTTAGGAAAAGATGAGGATTAAATTTGGTAGTTAAACAGGAAGAAATGTATTTAGTGCTTCATGTGGCTTATAACAATCTTTAATTCTTCTGACAGAAACAGATTTCAAGCAAAAAGGACCAGATTCAATTTCTAGTACTCTTTTATTAAACTCATAGGCAAGTGTGCCTAAAAACCCACCTAGAAGAACAGAAAATTCAATTGCATTGTTTGTGTACTCAGTGACTTTGTGTACTACTGCTTGGTAGAAAGCAGTAAGTTACATAAGTGGGACTTTAACAAAGTCAAGATTTAAATGAACCATAAATAACCTAATTGTTTGGCAAACCTCAGAAATCTTTGAAAGACAAAGCTACTATTCTTCAAAGTACAAAGTCATTTGTGGTGGTTAGGGAAGGTAGTCACTACTCTCTCAATACATTTTAGTCTTATTCAGAGTTTATTGATCAGCTTAGTACTCCAATTGTTGCTCTTAGCAAAGTCATAGAATCATAGAACACCCCAAGGTGGAAAGGACCCATAAGGATCATCGAGTCCAACTCCTGGCTCCACACAGGTCTACCCAACAATTCAGACCATGTGACTAAGAGCACAGTCCAAATGCTTCTCAAACTCTAGCAGGCTTGGTGCCATGACTACGTCCCTGGGGAGCCTGTTCCAGTTGCAACAACCCTCTCAGTGAAGAATGTCTTCTTGACATCCAGCCTGAACCTCCCGTGCTGCAGCTTGACACCATTCCCTCAGGTCCTATCACTGGTCACTAAAGAGAATAGATCACCGCCTGCCCCTCTACTCCCCCTCATGAGAAAGCTGTAGTCAGTGATGAGGTCTCCCCTCAGCCTCCTCTTTTCCAGGCTGAAGAGGCCAAGTGACCTCAGCCGCTCCTCATACATCTTCCCCTCTAGGCCCTTCACCATCTTTGTAGCCCTGTTCATCCATGAAGCAAAGAAGTCCATCCATGAAACAAAGAAGTCTGCTGCCTCTTAAAGAGGTGGTTTACAGGGCTCTCCTACCAATTTCAGCCAATTTCTACTAATTTCTGTCTTCCTGCTGAGATGGGAGGTCTTGTGGGTGGTAACAGATTGAAATTCTCGTACCCTCTTTTGCTAGCATGACTAGTGTTAGCTGTTCATTAGATGTGAGACTGTCCTGGTTCCAGTTAGGACAGAGTTAAGTAGCTCATAGTAGCTGGTAGGGTGCTATGTTTTGGATTAGGATGAGAAGAGCGCTGATAACATGCTGATGTTTTAATTGTTGCAGAGCAGTGTTTACACCAGGCCAAGGACTTTTCGGCTTCTTGCTCTGTCCTGCCAGCGAGCAGGCTGGGGGTGCAGCAGGAGCTGGGAGGGGACAGACCCAGGACAGCTGACCCAAACTGGCCAAAGGGGTATTCCATACCATCTGACGTCATGCTAAACAATATATAGGGGTGGCTGGCCGGGGTGGGGGGCCGGCTGCTCGGGAATAGGCTGGGCATCGGTCAGCGGGTGGTGAGCAATTGCATTGTGCATCACTTGTTTTCTTACACATTATTATTGTTAATACTATTACCATTATCACTATTATTATTATTATTGTTATTATTATTTTCCTGTCTTAATAAACTGTCTTTATCTCAACTCACAGGCTTCACTTTCCCGTTTCTCTCCCCCATCCCAGAGAGGGAGGGGGGAGGGTGAGCGAACGGCTGTGTGGTGTTTAGCTGCCAGCCGGGTTAAACCACAACAGTCTTTTTGGCGCCCAACGTGGGGCCCGAAGGGTTGAGATATCGACAAATCTGACCAGAGTGTGTTAAACTAAAATTGGTATAAGTATTGGACCTGCTTAATAGTTGCTAGTCACGATGTTGATTGCCTTAATCTCCAGTCTGCTGTACCTGTATTCCAAATTGAGTTTTATGGTGCGTTACTTTCTGTATGTGCTCCCTGTTGCACTGTTTATCCTTTCCGGGCCCTGGTTTAAGATTGTTATGGTACTGTGCGGTGTAACAATGGCTTATGAAATGATGAGATATCTGGTCATGACTTTAACCTGGTATTTGTACTCAGCACTGACGTCGACTCTATACTTTGGAACCCATATCTCGGAAACTATTAGCAATTACACCTATTGCCTGTTTTCGTTAGGGAGCCAGTCTGTGAAGGGGACAGGGGAAGACATGTTTCCCTACCTGTTCACTCTCCCTTTCTCCTTCACCACCACCCTCTTATCCCCCGAGTTAGTTACGGTGGTTCTCCGAGATGTTGAATATCCTTGGGATACTCAGACCAGCCTGCTCTTGTTGTTATGTCTCCTGAATGCACTTCAGATTTTGTGGAGGGTTAAACAACTACTTAGGAATCTCATCCGGAGATCTGCCTTGAGGCGGGATAGTTGCGAGTGGCAGGGAGTGTGGGAGGATATGGGCAGGTTTCTAGAGCAGTGGTCACCTCCAGTGTTTTGGACATTCACCCCTGAACAACTGCAAAATCCTAAAAAGCTGGCAGAATGCTTGAAAAAAAGGTGTCATGACTCTGGCAGTTCCAAAGTGACACAAATCACTGTAGCGTGCTGGGGTCTGGCTTGTGCCTATCGAGCTGCAATTGATGCTACTAGCAACCTAGCTCCTGCAGCCACTCCAGCTGCAGCTCCTGCAGTCACTCCAGCTGCAGCTCCTGCAGCCGCTCCAGTTCCAGCTCCTGCAGCTACTCCAGCTCCAGCTCCTGCAGCCGTTCCAGCTCCAGCTCCTGCAGCCGCTCCAGTTCCAGCTCCTGCAGCTACTCCAGCTCCAGCTCCTGCAGCCGTTCCAGCTCCAGCTCCTGCAGCCGCTCCAGCTCCTGCAGCCGCTCCAGTTCCAGCTCCTGCAGCCGCTCCAGCTCCTGCAGCCGTTCCGGCTCCTGCAGCCGCTCCAGCTCCAGCCCCTGCAGCCACTCCAGCTCCAGCTCCTGCAGCCGCTCCAGCTCCTGCAGCCGCTCCAGCCCCTGCAGCCGCTCCAGCTCCAGCCCCTGCAGCTGCCCCAGCTCCTGCAGCTGCCCCAGCTCGTGCAGCTGCTCCCACTCCTGTGGCTGGGTCAGAGAAACGAGCTGTAGCAGTGCAAGTTGACCCCGCAGAGGGTATTCCAACCCCTGTGGCAGACCCTGCGTCTGGGTCAGAGAAACGAGCTGTAGCAGTGCAAGTTGACCCCGCAGAGGGTATTCCAACCCCTGTGGCAGACCCTGTGGCTGGGTCAGAGAAACGAGCTGTAGCAGTGCAAGTTGCCCCTGTAGACAAGGTGAAAAAATGGTATAGAGGCTCAGGTCGTTTAAAACGCAGACAGTCTTCTGCTAAGTCTGGGCGTAGTGAAGACGAGGCTGGGCCATCAAAGGTGCAGGAGACTGAAGATGAGGATGAGGATGGCGAAAAATCAACAGTAACTACCCGGACTCCATACCAGCCATCAAAGGTGCAGGAGACTGAAGATGAGGATGAGGATGTCGGAAAATCAACAGTAACTACCCGGACTCTACACCGGCCATCAAAGGTGCAGAAGACTGAAGATGAGGATGAGGATGTCGAAAAATCAACAGTAATTACCCGGACTCTATACCAGCGTGAGCTACGAGATGTGCGAAAAGATTTTGGTCGCTGTATAGGCGAGCAGCTTGTCACCTGGCTGCTCCGGTGCTGGGACACGGGAGCCAATTATGTGGAATTGGAGGGCAAGGAAGCCAGGCGGCTGGGATCCCTTGCTAGGGACGCATGCATTGACAAAGCAATTGGAGATGGAGCACGATCTCGCAGCCTCTGGAGGCGTCTCCTGTCAGCTGTGAAGGAAAGGTATCTCTTCAAGGAAGAACTTGTATGTTTACCAAGCAAATGGACCACCATGGAGAAGGGAATTCAGTACCTGAGGGAATTGGCCGTACGGGAAGTAATTTATAAGGACCTAGACGACGCACAAACATCCGCAGATCCAGATGCAGTCCGGTGTACACTACCCATGTGGCGGAAGTTTGTACAGAGTGCCCCATCATCATATGCCAGCTCATTGGCAATGCTAGCCTGGAAAACGGAGGAGAATCCCACAGTGAATGAAGTGACTAAAATACTCCGGCAGTACGAAGGAAATCTCTCCTCTTCCCTAAAGGCCTGTGTCTCAGCTGTGGAGAAACTTTCTGAAAAGATCCACCAACTTGAAGAAAGATTATCTTCCCCTCCACCTGAACGAACCAGTGTCCACCAGCTAAAAGAGAATACTTTGGAGAAACTTTCTGAAAAGATCCACCAACTTGAAGAAAGATTATCTTCCCCTTCACCTGAACGAACCAGTGTCCACCAGCTAAAAGAGAATGCTTTGGAGAAACTTTCTGAAAAGATCCACCAACTTGAAGAAAGATTATCTTCCCCTTCACCTGAACGAACCAGTGTCCACCAGCTAAAAGAGAATACCTTGGAGAAACTTTCTGAAGAGATCCACCAACTTAAAGAGAGTTTATTTTCCTCCCCACCTGTACAAACCAGTGTCTCAGCTATTAGGGGTAAACGTTCATCTATGCAAGGAAGACAATATGGTGGGCACACACACCGCGCCACCCTGTGGTTTTACCTACGTGACCATGGAGAGGACATGAGAAAATGGGATGGAAAATCTACTGCGACCCTAGAGGCACGGGTACGTGAATTGCAAAGGAAAACAATTGGGAAAAAGGAGTTCTCTGAAAGGTTTGCTGCTCCAACTTCCAGCAGGCAGTCCTTTAAACACAGAAATGAAGATTCTGACCAGGACTAGAGGGGCCCTGCCTCCAGCCAGGGGGAGGAAAGGGACAATCGAGTTTATTGGACTGTGTGGATTCGATGGCCTGGCACGTCAGACGCACAGAAGTATAAGGCTTTGGTAGACACCGGTGCACAATGTACTCTAATGCCATCAAGCTATAAAGGGCCAGAGCCCATCTGTATTTATGGTGTGACGGGGGGATCCCAGCAGTTAACTGTATTGGAGGCTGAAGTGAGTCTAACCGGTAATGAGTGGCAAAAGCACCGTATTGTGACTGGCCCAGATGCTCCGTGCATCCTTGGCATAGACTATCTTAGAAGAGGATATTTCAAGGACCCAAAAGGGTTCCGCTGGGCTTTTGGCATAGCTGCTTTGGAGACAGAGGACATTAAACAGTTGTCTACCTTGCCTGGTCTCTCAGAGGACCCTTCTGTTGTGGGGTTGCTGAGGGTTGAAGAACAGCAAGTGCCGATCGCTACCACAACTGTGCACCGGCGGCAATATCGCACCAACCGAGACTCCCTGAGTCCCATCCATAAGCTAATTCGTCAACTGGAGAGCCAAGGAGTGATCAGCAAGACTCATTCACCTTTTAATAGTCCCATATGGCCAGTGCGAAAGTCTAATGGTGAGTGGAGACTAACAGTGGACTATCGTGGCCTGAACGAAGTCACGCCACCACTGAGTGCTGCAGTGCCGGACATGCTAGAACTCCAGTATGAACTGGAATCAAAGGCAGCCAAGTGGTATGCCACAACTGATATCGCTAATGCATTTTTCTCCATCCCTCTAGCAGCACAGTGCAGGCCACAGTTTGCTTTCACTTGGAGGGGAGTCCAATATACTTGGAATCGGCTGCCCCAGGGGTGGAAACACAGCCCTACCATTTGCCATGGACTGATCCAGTCTGCGCTGGAGCAGGGGGAAGCTCCTGAACACCTGCAGTACATCGATGACATCATTGTGTGGGGTGACACTGCAGAAGAAGTTTTCGAGAAAGGGAAGAAGATAGTCCAAATCCTTCTGAAGGCTGGTTTTGCCATAAAACAGAATAAAGTTAAAGGACCTGCACGAGAGATCCAGTTTTTAGGAATAAAATGGCAAGATGGACGCCGTCAAATCCCAATGGATGTGATCAACAAAATAACAGCTATGTCTCCACCAACTAGCAAAAAAGAAACACAAACTTTCCTAGGTGTCGTGGGGTTTTGGAGAATGCATATTCCAAATTACAGTCTGATTGTAAACCCGCTCTACCAAGTAACCCGTAAGAAGAATGCTTTTGAATGGGGCCCTGAGCAACGACAAGCCTTTGAACAAATTAAGCAGGAAATAGTTCATGCAGTAGCCCTCGGGCCAGTCCGAACAGGACCAGATGTAAAGAATGTGCTCTACACCGCAGCCGGAGAGAATGGTCCCACCTGGAGCCTCTGGCAGAAAGAACCTGGGGAAACTCGAGGTCGACCCCTGGGGTTTTGGAGTCGGGGATACAGAGGATCTGAAGCCCGCTATACTCCAACTGAAAAGGAGATATTGGCAGCATATGAAGGAGTTCGATCTGCTTCGGAAGTGGTCGGTACTGAAGCGCAGCTCCTCCTGGCACCCCGACTGCCGGTACTAGGCTGGATGTTCAAAGGAAGGGTCCCCTCTACGCATCATGCAACTGATGCTACATGGAGCAAGTGGGTTGCACTGATTACTCAGCGGGCTCGAATAGGAAACCCCAGTCGCCCAGGAATCTTGGAGGTGATTATGGACTGGCCAGAAGGCAAATACTTTGGGATATCACCAGAGGAGGAGGTGGTTCGTGCTGAAGAAGCCCCCCTGTACAACAAGCTACCAGAAAATGAGAAGAAATATGCCTTGTTCACTGACGGGTCCTGTCGTATTGTGGGGAAGCATCGGAGATGGAAAGCTGCTGTATGGAGTCCTACACGACGAGTTGCAGAAGCTGCTGAGGGAGAAGGTGAATCGAGTCAGTTTGCAGAAGTAAAAGCCATTCAGCTGGCTTTAGATATTGCTGAACGAGAAAAGTGGCCAGTTCTCTATCTCTATACTGATTCATGGATGGTAGCAAATGCCCTGTGGGGGTGGTTACAGCAATGGAAGCAGAACAACTGGCAGCGCAGGGGCAAGCCCATCTGGGCTGCGGCATTGTGGCAAGATATTGCTGCCCGGGTAGAGAACCTGGTTGTAAAGGTACGCCATGTAGATGCTCATGTGCCCAAGAATCGGGCTACTGAAGAACACCAAAACAACCAGCAGGTGGATCAGGCTGCTAAGATTGAAGTGGCTCAGGTGGACCTGGACTGGCAACATAAAGGTGAATTATTTATAGCCCGATGGGCCCATGACACCTCAGGCCATCAAGGTAGAGATGCAACCTACAGATGGGCTCGTGATCGAGGGGTGGACCTGACCATGGACACTATAGCACAGGTTATTCATGACTGTGAAACATGTGCTGCAATCAAGCAAGCCAAACGGTCAAAACCTCTTTGGTATGGAGGACGATGGCTGAAATATAAATATGGAGAGGCTTGGCAGGTTGATTACATCACACTCCCTCAAACCCGCAACGGCAAGCGCCACGTACTTACAATGGTGGAAGCAACCACCGGATGGCTGGAAACATATCCTGTGCCCCATGCCACCGCCCGGAACACTATCCTGGGCCTTGAAAAGCAAGTCTTATGGCGACATGGCACCCCAGAGAGAATTGAGTCAGACAACGGGACTCATTTCCGAAACAACCTTATAGACACTTGGGCCAAAGAACATGGTATTGAGTGGGTGTATCACATCCCCTATCATGCACCAGCCTCTGGAAAAGTTGAACGATACAATGGACTGTTGAAGACTACACTGAAAGCAATGGGTGCTGGGACATTCAAAAATTGGGATACACATTTGGCAAAGGCCACCTGGTTAGTCAATACCAGGGGATCTGCCAACCGAGCTGGACCTGCCCAATCAAACCTGTTACGCACTGTAGAAGGGGATAAAGTTCCTGTAGTGCACGTAAGAAACATGCTGGGTAAAACAGTCTGGGCTACTCCTGCCTCAGGAAAAGGCAAACCCATTCGTGGAATTGCTTTTGCTCAGGGACCTGGATGCACTTGGTGGGTAATGCAAAAGAATGGGGAGGTCCGGTGTGTACCTCAAGGGGATTTGATACTGGGTGAGAATAGCCCATGAGTTGAATTGTAGTATGTTAATTATTATATAATAATGTATGTCATCACTACCATGATTGCTATATATCATAGATGAAAATGGTGATTAATTAGAATGTATTGGACAGAGTGTAACCTGAGCATGACATAAATGGTATGGAATAAGGGGTGGATATCTGTCCTGGTTCCAGTTAGGACAGAGTTAAGTAGCTCATAGTAGCTGGTAGGGTGCTATGTTTTGGATTAGGATGAGAAGAGCGCTGATAACATGCTGATGTTTTAATTGTTGCAGAGCAGTGTTTACACCAGGCCAAGGACTTTTCGGCTTCTTGCTCTGTCCTGCCAGCGAGCAGGCTGGGGGTGCAGCAGGAGCTGGGAGGGGACAGACCCAGGACAGCTGACCCAAACTGGCCAAAGGGGTATTCCATACCATCTGACGTCATGCTAAACAATATATAGGGGTGGCTGGCCGGGGTGGGGGGCCGGCTGCTCGGGAATAGGCTGGGCATCGGTCAGCGGGTGGTGAGCAATTGCATTGTGCATCACTTGTTTTCTTACACATTATTATTGTTAATACTATTACCATTATCACTATTATTATTATTATTGTTATTATTATTTTCCTGTCTTAATAAACTGTCTTTATCTCAACTCACAGGCTTCACTTTCCCGTTTCTCTCCCCCATCCCAGAGAGGGAGGGGGGAGGGTGAGCGAACGGCTGTGTGGTGTTTAGCTGCCAGCCGGGTTAAACCACAACAGAGACACTGTCAATAAAAAAAATGTTGTAGCAATCTTTCCACCTACCTTGGTTCCCCTCTCACTCAGGGGCCCCAAGGCCACGTTTGTCTGGACAGGACTGTGTTTCATTTACCTCTTCTGTCTTCTGCAGCAACATCTTCTCTTTGAGCCTCTTCCAGCCCTGCTCCACCCTCTCAAGTTTTGTGTATGCTCTGTTCTTTTGTTATTTCAGAAAGGGTTAACTTACATGCAGACTTTATTCACCAGAAATGGTGTCTGTCTCCCTGACTTGAATCCTGGCTTTAATACCACTACTCCCCCCCCCCCCCCCCCCCCCCCCGACGCACACACTTATTTTTCCCTTTTTTTCCCCCAAACATTTGCAAACAACTCTGAGAACCCTTTTTCTACCTCAGAATCAGACAACCAAGTATGTGCATAGTAAAACTGATTTTCCTATAAGAATAATCAATAAATCCAAATAGATTCAGTACTAATTGAAGGAAATTATATTCTCAACCCAAGAAGAAACTAAAGAAAGAAGAGAGAAAGAACCGGGTATTTGATTATTCCATCAGTGTTTTATTTTCTCTTTCTCTCTCTTTTTTTTTTTTTTTCCAATAAAGATAATTGTTAACGGTATAAGATTTTTTAAAGATGTGAGAAAAACAAAGAACATATCAAGGATAATAGGATATAAGTAGAAGTTACAATCAAGTCCTCCCGAAGAGGTATGGTCTTTTGCATTTGCAGCTTCCTGTGGCACATATTCAGAAGCAGTTATTGTCCAGCTAGGAGATATGCATGAAATTCACAGTTAAACATTTCTTAATGTACATCAGTGAAGAAAAAACAATTGGGCAGGTTATCAGTGTTTGTTTATGGCAGTTTCCAAGGATCCCCAAGGTAAAAGAGAAAAATGAAAATATCTTTAGAATATTAATAATAATCATAATAATATTTCACACTTCTATAAAGTCCTTGCCTGAAAGATCTAAAAGCACACTAGAATTGCTAGTGATTTTAACTATATCCCTAGTCTCACCTTCTTCTGATAATTTCTGCACCTTTCATGCTATGATATATTGCAGAAGGATTCAACATCTGTGTTTGCTTTTCAGATTAGAATGAGAGAACTAAATTATGTCAGAGTTAGATAAAGTGGCATATTTCTTTATTCCATATTTAAGTGGATAGTAAACTAGAACTAAACTGTAGCATGATATTTTGTGGAACCAGTTTTAAAGCTGTTAAGAGGTAGGACCCAGAACAGGCCTGAATTTCTGGTGTTGTAGAAGATCAGTCCTGCTACTGCAAGTGTCTAAATTCCCCAGGCAGTTAATGAAGAGAAGTAAACACTTTAGACGTTATTTTTCTTCTAGCAGGAGAAGCTGGAAGGAATTAGCTGTATTTAATCCCATGCTAAAAGTGATATTTACCTCTTTTCACTTCACGCATTAAATGAGTCAGTCTTGAACTATTCATTGCCAGAAGAAATCTATATGACCATAGATAACATTCTTAGTATGAGAAGAATCACTTTTTTAAGGTGCTCCATTGATTATGAGGGCTCAGTTCAGCTGGCCACACAGAAGCTTCTTTTGCCTTTTGGGATTCCCTAAGGCATCTGCCAGGAGCTGGCTGAAACATTGGAGAACATGGTAATAAAAGCCCCTGCCTCTCTGAAGCACCCAAAAGGGTGTATCTGATCCTGGTATAATTGCATAGTCCTGTAACATGGTATTGCTGTTGCTGGTAACCTTCCATTAGCTTTGTAGCAAGTTTTCAAGACCTCTGGACTGAAGCTCATCAGACTTGCTCAGTGAACTTTTCCTGATGTGCTTGTAGGTTTGGTTTGCTTGGTTTAGTTGTGGCAGTATATATATACATATACATATGTATATATATATACACAAAAGTATATATATATACAAATGTGCTGTAGCCACTCAGTCAATTTATACACATATATATATTATATAATTATATATAATTATATATATATTATATAATTATATATATAAATTATATAATTATATATAATTATATATATACTACATATAATATATATATATTATATAATATTTTTTGTAAATTTATGTACATATGTACATATGTACAAATGTATGTACATATATATATGTAAAATTGACCGGGTGGCTAAAGCAAATTTGTTTTACTTTTGTTTATCTTCATATGAGACAACCATAGTTTTATACAGACAGAAGTGACAAGCAGTCTACATAGAATGAGATATCTATGACTTTAACACAATGACATAATGGAGAAACATACAGGCTTAGTATAACAGCAGAAGTCTTGAGAATTGTAGATACAGGATGTGTTGTAGAGGAGCACAGAGACAAGATGATAAAGGACAGGGCACAGGGTTTGTAGTGGAGACCCCAAGGCTATAAACAACTCACCTGTGTTCAATTAGGGAAATGCAGACCTCAAGCTAGACAAAACTAGTTTTAAAGGTAACAAAGAGAACCAAAAGATCCTATCTAACATATAAATAGCACCATACATAGTAAATTCAGATGTAACCTGGAGCCACGGACCAATGGTGGAAGAGCAAAGGCATAAAAGCATGTTAGCCAACATATGCAACTGACACAAAGTGAATCCTAAGGTGAGAAAGAATAAACCATCAAAGTCAGAATATTCATATAATCATAGAATTAATTGGGTTGGAAAAGACCTCTAAGATTATCTGGTCCAACCTTTAACCTAGTACTGACAAGTCCATCATTAAACCATGTAACTAAGCCCTACATCTACGGGATTTTGAAGACCTCTAGGGATGGCGACTCAACTACTTGCGTGAGCAGCCTGTTCTAATATGTCACAACACTTTCAGTGAAGAAATTGTTCCTAATATCCAACCTAAACCTCCCCTGGTGCAACTTTAGGCCATTTCTTCTTGTCTTATCACTTGGTGACTGGGAGAAGAGCTTGATCCCCATGCCTCTATAGCTTCGTTTAACCAAACGAAGCATACACCTCTCCAAGCCATGAGCAGCCAGTTTCTCCAGGAGAAGGAGAAGAATAACTGAAGTCTAGGTAGACCACATCAACAGCCCTTCCCTTATCCACTGAACGTGTCACCATAAGGAATGTTTCCTTTTTTCCATATGTTTCCTTCTTTCATAGAAGGAGATCGGGTTCATCAAGCAGGACCTGCCTTTCATAAACCCATGCTGACTGGGCCTGATCACCTGGTTGCCCTGTAAGTGCCATGTGATGTCACTCAAGATAATCTGCTGCATGAGCTTCCTTGACACTGAAGTCAGACTGACAGGCCTGTAGTTTCCCAGATCCTTCTTCCTGCCCTTCTTGTAGATAGGTGTCACATTTGCTAGCCAGCAGTCAACTGGGAAATCCCCTGATGGCCAGGTCTCCTGATAAATGATGGAAAGCAGCATGGTGTGCACATCTGCTAGCTCCCTCGGTACTGGTACCACCTCGATCTGGTGGATCCCATCTGACCCCATAGATTTGTGTACATCTAAGTGGTTTAGCAGGTCACTAACCATTTCCTCGTGGATTATGAGGGCTTCATTCCGCTCCCTGTCCTGACTTGCCCCTTCTTCCAAAGGTCATAAGCCCTCTTTTTCGTCCTGAGCTCTAGCCACTATGTTTAGCCAGGCTGGTCTTCTTCCGCACTGGGTCTTCTTTCGGTATGTAGGGATGACCTGCTGCTGTGCATTTAAGATTTCCTTCTTGAAGAGCATCCAGCCTTCCTGGATTCCTTTGCTCTTTAGAACTGCCTTTCAAGGGACTTTACCAACCAGTCTCTCAAGGCCAAGTTGGATGAGGCGCTGGGCAACCTGATCTAGTGGGTGGCATCCCTGCCCATGGCAGGGGGAGTGGAAATAGATGATCTTTAAGGTCGCTTCCAACCCAAGCCATTCTATGATTCTGTGCTGTCTCTATGATTCTAAACAGACCTAAGTCTACCCTCCAGAAGTCCAGAGTGCAGTTCTGCTAACCCTCCTCCTTACTTTTACAAGAATCAAAAACTCTATTAATTCATGATCTCTATGCCCAAGTTGGCCTCTAACCTTCACATCACCTACAAGTCCTTCTCTTTTAACTAGTAAAAAATCCAGCTGGGCGCTGTCCCTCGTTGGCTCACTTACCAGCTGAGTCAGGAAGTTATCTTTCACACACTTTAGAAACCTCCTAGACTGTTTCCTCTCCATTGTATTGTATTACCAGCAGACATCTGGTAAGTTGCAGTCCCCCACAGGAGCAAGGGCTAGCAACTGCAAGAGTTATCCCACTGCTTGTAGAATATTTCACCTGCCACTTCATCCCATTGTGTGATCTATAACAGACTCCCACCCTGATATCTGCCTAATTGGCCTTCCCCTTGATTCTTACCCACAAACACTCAAACTCACCATTGCCATTGTTCAATTCTAGACAATTTAAACATTTCCTAACATACAGGGCTACCCCCTTGTCTCTCCCTCCTAGCCTGTCCCTTCTAAAGAGTTTGTAACCATTCATTGCAGCATTCCAGATACATGAGCCATCCCACCATGTTTCTGTGATGGTCTCTGTCAAGCCTGTTTTTATCCCTTTCCTGCTTCAAATCTAGTTTAAAGCCCTATCAGTGAGCCTTGTTAATCCCAAGCAAGGATCTTTTTCCCCTGTAGAGACTACCTGTGAAGATCCCCCAGATGCTGATAAATCTCTCTAATGCCCTCTTCAGCAGTCTGAAACAACCAATTTTAAGACTCAAACAAACAGTGGAAGGGTGAAAATAATACTAGAAAAAAAAAAAAAAGAGAGACTGGGAAGTGTATTCATTACAATTTATTTGTGTTGTGACTCTTGAGACTTTTTCTGTATAGAAATACTCTAACTAGGTAATTATGCTTTCTTTCTTTTTCTATAATAATTAAATTGAGACTGATAATGATACTTGAATTACATCATTAAGATTTTAATTATATTAACAGTAAATTCTTGGCTTTATATAGCTCATTTCCTCTTTGTCCATAAACACTTTGAGTATAAAAATATGCACCTATATTTAAGCAACTGGACTACTTCAGAGTGCAGAAGAGGGTCAGGCATTAGGTTCTAGGTACGTGAGTTCAAATGGATTTCTTTCCCCTTTGCCTAAAGAAACAGGTCTAAAGCAATTTTATTTTATATTACTTTAATCAGTGTGTTTGTGGTGTTTCCTAGGATTTGAAATTGCATAGATACTTACAGTCTTCCATAAAGGTGATGTCTTTCATTTTTTATTTATAGAACACCGTAACTAATATGATACAGTGTAGGAATCTTTTTGCCTGTCAAGAGTATACCTCAAAATTTCTCATAGAAGTTTCATAGTGAGCAGCTGTCCTAGGTCTAAGTGGTTTTATAAACTGTTAGATTAAAAGAATTTTCAGGGCAAAAGATTGAAATCCAGGAAAATAAGACAGTATTTCAAAATACTTATTTTAACAAAGTAGTGTGCAAATCTACTTGCATGTTTGAGCACAAGTAATTTCCTCTTACCCTGGCCATTTAGATTACTAAGACACTGAAATTTTTGACACAAAATTATGTATTTAATAGGAAAACAGATGTTTTGTTTTGTTTTGTTTTGTTTTGTTTCATTTTGTTTTGTTTCATTTTGGTTTTCTGCAACAGTCATATAGGTAGGAGTACACAAAACAAATTTTTATTTGCTAAATTAATTTTTTGTTTGTCATGGTATACTTATAATCATTTTAGAATAGACAAATACAAATTGCTATTACCTGTAATGTTGGATGCCCCTCTAAAAACAATCCTATTCTCTTAAAAATATCGTTTCAGTTTTGCATGTAAATAATACAAAGCCAAGCTATGCTTGCAGTTATATCCATGGAATTCAATACTGTCACAAATGTGTAAAAGAACCTCTCCCATGCAGTAGTTACCAGATCTAACAAATGCTCTGACAATACAAATACCAACATTTATTCTTCAGCATCATGTTGTTCTTTGCTTTTATCAATGGACTGGTATCACATATTTTGTTTTACATTAATAGACTTCTGATCTTTTTAAAAAATAAAATAAAATAAAAAAGCAAAAGACAAGGATTTTAGAAATAACGCTCTCTACCAAAAAAATAAAAATAAAATGTCAACAGACATGAAAAATATGTTTAAGGGCCAGTATAAAGGTATTGACTATATGTAAACCGACTATATGTAAACCCAGGAAATAACATTCTCCTGTTATACCATACCAATCCCCTACAGTCTCTACAGGGGACAAAAAATAGGGAAATGACTCAGGCTAAGATATACTGATGTATTGGGCAGTCTGCTTCTACCCAGTGGCTAAAAAGAGATCTGTTATGGTCTCTCATATGTAGCCTGTATATGAATAAAATCAAGCTTAGCTTTGATTTTTTTTTAATGGTCATATCTTGCTTTAGATAATGAATTATGAATCTGAGGTGCAATGTGGAAGCATTTTTTGTATATATGTTTATGTTAATAAACTGTTCTGATGTATCTAATATTGTGTCCACAAATGTTTTAATTAACTGCCATGAGTACTCTGACCACCAGTGTCATTTTCTGTGGAGATGCAAGGTGAACTAGACCAAAGAGATCTTTAGAGATCATCTGACCTGTTTCATTGCATGGTCCTGTAAACTCTTGTACCATAACAAATGGGAGGGAGTGTGGCACTGAGAGAAGACAGAAAATCAGAAGCTGTCACTGAGAAAAACCTCCAAGTGACTTAAATTCAAGTCTAACAATTGATTTAGACTGCCTGACAAACTTGGAGAGAAACAATTGTGACACTTAAATTAGGCATGCACAGCAGGTGATCTTAGCATAGACCTGTGCACTGTAAGGGGTAATGAGATGCGTCGATCAAGTCCTCCCAGCCACAGAAGCTCTGCATGTTATTCCTCTTTAGTGTGAACTGGTACAAGAGCATCATGAGGTATCAGATATATTGCCTCTGGCATTTCACATTTACAAGTTCTAAAATAGAGTAAAAGATAAAATTTCCAACAGACAGACATGCAATTTTTTTTCCGTATCTGAAAGTCAAGCAGAATTTTTGTCTGTGCATCATCAGCAGGCAAAAAAAAAAAAAAAAAAAAAAAAGCTAGAACTTTATTCATAGCTAGCTAAGCTTTCCAAAAACATAATCTGGCTTTTCTTAGAGCTACATTAGCCTAATGTAGTTAGAAAAAAGTTTTTGTTGCTGTTCCTGTTACCTTCAGATGTGAGTCAGAACACAGAAAAAAAGCATCATTTGTTGAATAAGATTCATGTTTACACAATTATTTCAGATTAGAACTGAATGTTAAAACAACAACAACAAAAACAAAAACCCTGAGGCAGAGATAATATCACCCTTTACTTTAATTGATACTTCTAAGAAGATGCTATGGAAATATCAAGGCTAATCAGAAATCTTAGATAGGTAAATATAAAACCAGTTATAATCTGAACATATAAGTCATCTGAGTAAACATATGAAAATATTGGTATAAAGAAATAAATTAAATTTTATATGTGTATCTCTCCCTTTCTCTCTCTCTTTCTCCAGCCTTTGCATGGTTATAGTTATGCTTCATCTTTTTCTAGTCACTAAAGGAACCATGATGCTTGTTTCCTAAGGAAATAAATTTATTTATTTATTTTTCTTTTTCATCAATTACACTCAGGAAAGTTGTCACTGTAAAATATTTATTTCAAGTATTAGGGCATTAGTTATGAGAAAAAAGAGTATTTCACTATTTTTTTTTTATCAGGTACAAGATACATTTAAATATACACGTACATCTAAATAAAAAATAATTTATATATGAAAAAATTAAAGAAAAGAAAAAAAATGTTTGAGAAGTAGCTCAATCTTACCAAATAAAAATATCATAGATTTTTGAAAGGTTGTATTTTTACAATTATTCTTTTATTCAAGTATTTTTTTCCAAGTAACTGCACTAAGAAATTATTCCTTACAAGTTTCTCTCACCTTATGCTCACCTCTATTTTTTATTGTACTGAAACCATATACACTACTTTAATAGTAATATCCTTTGCAATTTCAGTATAAACATCATTTGAATGAGTTGTCTATCTGAGAAATGACACATGTTGAGTAAAACATTCTTACTTTAAACCATATCAGCTGCAATACATAAAAAGCCTATTCAAAAAAAAAAAAATCTCATTCAACAAAGGTTTTTTTGAGATTCAGAGAAGATTTGGACTCTTAAGATGCTTGAGTGGAAACAAATGAAAGCATTTACAACAACCTAGACCCCCATGCTATTTCTCAGGTCACCTGGGGATCTCAACAGCTGCCCTGTGCTGCCTTTATGATTTTGCTGTTGAGAACAGCCTCTGCATACCAAGGCTACTGAAGCTGACTGGCTTCATCCATACTGAATACTGTCCACCATTTTTCGTTGGTATAGATGTTTTTATACTGTATTGTCATGATTGCTAGTTTAGATTTGTTGTTTGTTTGTTTTTTACCTCCTAGTTTCCCTGTTATACTTTTTATTTTTCTACTCATTGCTTGCCAATGACTATTCCTCAATTCATTTTTGGCTTTAATACAGGCAACATTTAAGTTTTTGTTGTCAATTATTTTTGTGTTGTTGATTATTTTTGTTGTTGTTGTTTATTTAATTGTTGTTTTACAGTTGCCAAACTTGGAGCTACAATTCGACCATGTTCCCACGGATTCTTGTAAGGCTGCCTCCCTTGCAAGGTAGTCTTGAGACAAATTGCCAAAGATCATAGGTCCCTATGTTCCTCAAGGCCAGGCTGGATGGAGCCTTGGCCAACCAGATCTAGTGGGTGGCACCCCTGTCTATGGCAGGGGAGTTGGAATTAGATGGCCTTTAAGGTCTCTTCCAACCCAAGCCATTCTATGATTCTTTCCTTCTTCTGAGATGTTTTAAAAATGTTTATATTTTTTTCAGAAACAAGAATATTTCTTTATGACATGTTAGATATAGTGAAAGAACTGCATTGGAGTCTGGTAGACCTACGAGTTTAAGCAATGATGTAGTGTATGGTGGTACCTAGAGAGGGTTAGGACAGGATAGGGGGGAATGAGGTCTACAGGTTGTTGAGGGAACTCCAGACTTACCACAACTGTATTTGTATTGCCTGTGGAAGTGGTCCAAAATCTAGATTGTTCATATGTGTCTGGAAAGGAAAGACCTAGTTTTCCACTCGAGAAAGAATCTTAGAAATAGCAGGGTAGACAATAAGGGGAACAGTCTATAAACAAATGAAGTGGTAACAGAGTAATAACATCTGAAGAGGCCTTAGGATATAATTGCTATCATTATTTGAAAATGAGGCTTGTATTTCTAAGGTGTTATAGAATAAACTGTAATCTTCTTGACCACCCAGTGCCACCAGTAGGTACTTGAGTTTCATAAGAAAGTGTAGAATGGGAACTAAGTGATTTGGGTTATCAAATCTTGAGTAATGCATAGTTAGAATTCTCTGGTTAAGAATATCTTATACAAAGATTTATTTCATCTCCCTTGAAGGAACTGGTACCTTAAAAAAATAAAATAAAATAATAATAATAGTAATAAAGGTGCTGGCCTAGACAGATTACTGGTTTGAGCTGATATGAAAAACAAAATGAATGAAATCAGATTTTCTTTCCCTGAATTACCAATGTCATAATTTCAGTGTATGCTGAGATGATAAGTGAATTTGAAGGACTGATTTACAAAACCAGCAAAAATAAAGAGGTCAAGTAAAATCTACACCCTGGCAAACATGCTTATATAATGGTATTTGCCTAAGTATGGAATTGCTCTTAGGAACGTTCATTTGCTTTTCTAAACATTATTTTTGTTTACTTGAATGTTATCTTTTGTTTACTAATGACTAATGAATACATTTGGAAATAAAAATATTTATATATGTTTCTTCATATTTGTCTCATATAAAATTATTTGCTTTTGCAGTCCAGGAAGAGTTCTAGATACAAGGTTAGTGCATACAATACTATACTTTTTTTTTCTTACTTTTTTGCTCTTGTAAAGGAAAAATAACTGCAAAATATTCTTAAACGATTTATTGTCAAAATGACATAGGAATTAGTCATGGCAGGATAATCAAATCTTATAACAGTTATATACAATATACCATTAGTACTGTGGAACATTTTAGCTTACTTCATGTTATAAAGTGTAAGAACTTGAGCTGGAGTTCAGATTGTGATTCAGATTCGCATTCATGTGTCACCATGTCAGCTAGTTACCTAAGGTCTCGGTGTGGATGATGGAGATCTGACATACGATTCACTGGCCCACATATAGATACCTAGATCTATTTGAAATACTCAAGGTCATTTGGCCACCAGCTGCAACTCCACACAGATTCCTTTTAAGGAAGCTTCTGGAATTTCTTGTAAGTCCTGAATCCTCATGAGAATGCCTTGGATGCTTGAGGAAATCTCAGGTTGAACTAGCCAGACACTTTGGGGCAGCTGAGTTCTTTTCTTAGGTGTCTGCTATCATATGAGCTCTTAGGGCTTCACTGACTGTGTTGACAAGGGACTCAGGTCTCTTGCTCATAGAAAGACTTGAGCCCCTTTGTAACAGCAGCTTGATACCTGGGAGATTTTCTTACAGCATCTCAACTGGCAATAGTTGCTGGTGTTTTAGCAACTAAATGTTACCTTGTTTTTTCACTGACTGTAATGACAGCATAGATATATATAAAATATATAAACATCTGTATGTAGACATATAGATTGAGATATCTTAATATAGTATTGAATCCAAGCCTTGCTGTCGTTCACAGATAAAATGCAATAATTTGTATGTATGTATATACGTACAAAGTATAAATATGTAGTTTTTCTGAGCTATGAAAAGTAATCCCTACCAAAACTATCTGAGTTTACACTGTGTTTGTTTGCTTATTTGTTTGTTTGTTTGTTTGTTTGTTTCTGAGAGGGAAGGAAAAATTCTACATTTTCTGTTTTACAGGATTCTCTTAGATGAAGATAGGAGTTTAAATACAAAACTCATAAAGTGCTGTGCAACTGTTTCATCAGATGATATCACTTGTTTGTAGGGTTGCGATTAGCAGCGCAGAGTCCACATGGAGACCAAGTTACACTTGGTTTACCCAGGAGTTGATACTAATTAATTTCTTCTGAGAGCTAGGCAATGCAACAGCAAGTTCTCACAAATGATACAAAACTGGAAAGATCAGCCGATACACCAGATAGTTGTTATTGCCATTTGCAGAGACCTTGGCAGGATGGAGGGATGGCCTGACAGAAACTTCATGAAGCTCAACAAAGGGAAATGCCAAGTCCTCCATCTGGGGAGGAATACCTCCATGCAACAGTGAATGCTGGTGCTGACTGACTGGAAAGCAGCTTTGTGAAGGAGGACCTGGAGTCCTCCTGAACAGCAAGTTGAACATGACACAGCAATGTGACATGAAAGCAAAAGCAACCAACAGCTTCCTGCACTGAATTATGGAAATCATTGCCACAGGTCAAAAGAGGTGATCTCTACTGAGCACTGGGGAGACTACATCAGCAGTGTTGGGTCCAGGTCTGGATTCACTAGTAAAAGGGTCATGGACATATGGGAAGAAGTTCTGCAAAGGGCCATGAAGATTTTTAAATGATGGGAATATCTTTCATTCAATGAGAGGCTGAGAGATCTGGGACTGTTCAGGCTGGAGAAGAGAAGCCTCAGGGGGATCTTATCAATGTATATAAATATTTGAAGGGAGGGTGAGAAGAAGATGGTACCCAGGACAAGTGGCAATGGGCACAGACTGGAATATAATAGAATCATAGAATAGGTAATATTAAATGTTTAAAAAAGAAAAAGAAAAAAGTGCTATGATTGTTCAAGCAATGGAAACAGTGGCCCAGAGAGGCTGTACAGTCTCCATTGTCAGAGATATTCAAATACCAGTTGGACTTGTCCTTGGGCAACTTTTTCTAGTAGACTCTGCTGTGAGCTTAGGGTTGCTCTGGATGAGCTCCAGCGGTCCCATCCACAGTTCCGTGTATCTGTGATTTTGTGGTCTCTTTTTACAAATCGCTTTTAGTGGGTAATATTGGTGGTAGGGGGATGGTTGGACCAGATGATCTTAGAGGTTTTTCCCAACCTCAATGATTCTATGATTCCATGGTAGTCAACTTATTTTTTACACAAAATATTGCTAAAGAAAACATGATTTTGCATGGATATACAGATGTTACAAAAACACAGGAAAAATATTATATAAAAAACTTTGTTAATATTCATGCCTAAGATCAGAGAGGCTGATGTTATGTAACCTATCATAAATATTACTTTATCCACCAGATCCTTTATTCTAGGCTTGTGAGTGGGGATAAGCAGATGACAATGAAACATATATCAAGACAGAGCTAAACAGTTACCAAAGACTGAGAAATAATGTTACCAAACTCATCAGCATAAATGTCATATAATCAGCCATTGTTGTACTTCCTGCTCCAGTTGTGTCTAAAGTGCTGCCATTGTTGGTTTGATGGATTTGCTTTACGTCACTGAGGTTCATCTTGCCTGGCACCCCTGCCGAGACAAATAAGAAAATACAGTATGATGCATGCCTTGTCACTACTAGCAACATGCTATAGCTAGAAGAAAAAAAAAAAATATATATATATATATTATCAGCACATGGACTGTCACAGCTTGGTTTCTGATTCCCGTGATACTGCCAAATTCAAAATACTTTATAATTGCATCTAGAAACACATACACAATACTATATGGCTATTCATCGTTGAAAGTAATTCAGAGGCCTGCCAGCTCTGAACAAAACTGTTCTTGTAGAAATATATCTCAACAAACATTTGCAGTCTGAAATGAACAGTTTTGCAAGTCCCAGTTGTACTTAAAAGACCACTCACTGCTCACACTTTCTTGAATTTGAAGGAAAAGGGAAATAATTTAATGTCAAATTGCTTGTGTCTACATTCAAATAATATTCCAAAACAGCATATACCTGATGCAGGGTATATAACAAACTATCTTTATTGCTATATAACCCTCCCCCCCCCCCCCCCCCCTTTTTTGCTTTTTGGCATAATTTAAACAGATTTTAAAACATTGTAAGGAAAAAAATTGTAAACCTAACTTTAAGCAGGAAACCTTTTACTGAGTTCCGGCTGAATATTTTTACTGTTTTGGACCAAAATAAATATTTCTCTATCTCAAAATAGTGCTTTTTATAAAACAAGTATGTAATCACCCATTTTATTTCCTCTTCATGCTGAAATAATCAGAAGGGCTTGGAGACACTTTAAGATTTGGAAGCATTGTCAGATACTTGTATTTTCTATTCATACTTCTAGACTGTCTGATCCCATATAGCAACTTGTGGCATGCTACTATCAATCAAAATTAACAGGTCTAAATCCAGTGTTATTACATGCAACAAATATTGACATTGTAATTACACTGAGAATGAAAAAGCCTTTATATAAAGCAAAGTCAATATTTATGTAATTAGGTCAATACATATATAATTCAGAAGGTAAGCTCTACTGTTGGAACAGCACTACTAGAATGAAGCTCAGCTCTACTGAGTTGACATATTGATTTTACTGTCTGTTTCTGCATTATTATTCATTGTGTAGGTACTTCTTTCCTTTGTATCATTAGTAAAGTTGAGTAAACTAGTGATTTTTTTTTTTAAAGGGACTGTGATGAAGTATAAATATTTTAGTCATGGATTTTTCCTCTTTGTTAAGCTAGTTTAACAGAAGATACAAAGAATCACTGTGTTTGAAAGGAACAACTTTTTTGGTGCTTGTGTTAAAAATACTCTTTTCTCTAAAAGCAGCTTGAAAGCTGCTCTTTGTGAACTTGCTGTATGTACTTAAAATCTCATTCCTGTAGCTTTGAAAAAATGCATTAAGGGAAGAGTCAGATAAAGTCAATCATGTTGTCTGAAAAACCTGCTAGAATGAATTTGTCTTCTTTGCTGCTGTACTCAGACAGCAGAATAGACTGCTATTTTGTGTGGATTTATTGATCCAGTGCTCTTGCCTGGAATTTGTGAAAATTAGCTCCATGAGTACAATGCAAGTGGACACACAAGGAGGAAGAGCAACAATAGAGGCTGAGAAGGAGTGAATAAATTCCTCCTTATCATGCACATTCAGTAGTAATCTGTCTAGAAAAAGATCAGTCACTCAACACTTCACTGAATGGATGTTTGGTAGATCACCAAAGTGGGTAGATCAAAGTGTTTTTTTTTCTTTTTCTTTTTTCTTTTTGTTTGTTTGTTTGTTTCAAGGATGTTTTAAAAGTAGAACCAAAAGAATCTGGGGGGGGGAGGGGTGGAAGGGGGGGGGGGGGGTCATTTCTCCAGAGCATTGGTGAAGAATCCCCTTATCTAAAAAGCCTAATTTCATCAGAGTCAAAAAAAAAAAAAATTTCTCACCTGTACAACAAAAAATTTCACCAAGTTCTATAGGTATAGTAAAGCAGATTTTTCCCAGTGTATTTACAGATAATCTATCACATGAAATGTATGGCCTTATCTTAAATATCCATGATTTTTTCTACTTATAATTAAAGGTAATCGCCACAACAAGGAAAATTCCTAGATTTACACCTTAAAAATAGTGGTCTTCAACTAGAGTGTGTGGTCTGAGTCTGGAGAAAATGAGACAAGTTATTAATTACTAACTGAAGAGTCATCTTTAATATCTAGTGAAGATTTCATTAACAATAATATGGAAAATACGAAAAGAATAGTTTTCTTTTTATAGGACATGTTTTCTCTCTCTCTCTCTCTCTTTCTCTTTTCTTTTTTTTCTCTTCCCAACCTGAACTGAAAACTGCAGACTTTGGAAGTTCCCATTAAAAGAATGTTTATAAAAAATGTTCAGCCATAGCAATACATTTTGCTTTCATCAATTGAAATACCATAGAGTGCTGGATATTTTCTCTGATCTTAAATGGATATACTTTAGGATTGCAGTATTGCAGTATAAACATACAGCAAGACTTTCATCTATTAAGCCCCACAGATCTATGCCACAAATTTGACTGTATTGAAATGAGAAGTGGAAAAAAATATACTTGGATATGATCTTAAGAAAAAATCACTGAACAGAAAAACACTTAAAAGCAGTAAATTTTAACAGTACTGTTTTTGTTGTTTTCATTGTTGAAAAGAACAACTTTTTTTCTTTTTAGTTTTAATAAGTTTTATTCCTATACTATACTTTATGTTTAAATAAGTAAATTCTGTTGTCCATTATATACCTGGATTTGAAAATGTATGCCATCTTTCACACATCATAATCAGTCATGGAAGTCATCCTTTCCTCTAAATGAGTGTAACTTTCTTAGTCCACAACAAACTTGTAATAGTTGTAAAACCTATACAAATATTTGTATATAAAAAAAAATAAAATAAAATAAAAAATAGCAAATGTTTGGATTTAGCTTCCTCACATTAGACACTGAAATTTTCTTAAATAAAATGCATTTAAGATTGCCAAAACTTTTAAATGATCTGTGATAAATGTCTCATTTATATCAAAATCATACTAGAGCTAATATTTTGACTGGAAATGGTGAAATTCAGAAACAAGATTCAGAGTTCTTTCTGAAGGAAAGCCATAATTGGAGCACAGCAGATGATAAATCTCTACAATCCAAATATAACATTTTCATGAACCTATATAAAGTAAAACTGTCAAAGATCACATCTCTGACTCCAGCATTAGCTGTGAAACCCAGTTATCGGCTGCAATTTAAAAATTTCTCAGTCTGTTTTAGAAAAGATTAATCAGTAAAAGAATTATGCCAAACAGTGTGATATATATTACAGCATCTTATTATAACAGCTGCAAAGTATTTCTAATGATCTTTTAGCATCTTTTAAAGATATTTAAAGCTTGTGAAAGGTAGTGATACTGACAGCCTTGACACCTGACCTGCTAAATTTTCCAGAACAGCTACAGAAACTATACAATATCCTTTCAATATTCAGCAGCAGATTTTAACTTTGATTTGAAAAGTCATACCTAAAGACATGGAAGATTTTCATTTGACATGGAAATTTTCTATTAAGATTATCAAAATCTTGCAAAAATGGGCTATGACTTTTAAACAGTCTAGGAACCATGCTAGGATTTTAAACTTTTTAAACATTTTAAACAGAACGTCCTTTAATAGTGGCCTAGTTTGAAACCAAACCAGGATTTTTTTGTGTATCTGCAGTCTAACCTCAAATATCTTGCTACCTTATCTGCTATTTGTTGAGTAGCATACTCCAGAGCTGAAAAGGCTTTTCAAGGGAACAAGAAGATAGCAAATTAATTTCTGTGGGAACCTGGTTGCACATAAACCCTATCAAAGCTATACAGAGGAGGAAGTACTGGATTTCCCTCTGTGCATCTGTTGTGGTTTAACCCCAGCAAACAGGTGTCCAGCCACTTCCAGGAAAGCAAAGCTCATCATGCACAACAGTTTCTCAGGAGGAAAAATGCCATCACTCTGAAAGCCATCCCCTTCCTCCTTCTTTACCCCAAAGACATGGAATATATCTTTGGTCAGTCTGGGTCAGCTGTCCTGACTGTGTCCTCTCGCAGCTTCTGGTGTACCCCCGACTTCCTCACTGGCAGGGCAGCATGAGGAGGTGAAAAGTCCATGGCTCTGTGTAAGCGCTGCTCTGCAACAGCTAAAACCATTGGTTTATTATCATGACTATTTTCACCAAAAATTCAAAACACAGCATCACACAAGCCTCTACAAAGAAAATGAACTCTATTCCAGCCAAAACCATGACAGAATTATTCTTCTTATGACATTCCAGAAAATTCAAAATACAGCTCTTGTGGCACAAGCATTTTTTACGAGCTTCAAATATGAGGAAGAAATTGAGAAAATGGGATAGTCTTTCAGATAGTTAGGAAACAATTCTGGAATGTGGCTTTTACAAGACAATATTCCTGTGAAGTTGTATAAAATTCTCCTAAGCAGAGCACACAGTTCTTTCAGTCATTATATAGCTAATCTAAATTTCAGGATAATACGTGAGACATGGAAAAAAAAAATTGATAACTGGTTCAAGTTCAAGTCCCAAAATTCAGAAGAAATATCATAAAGAAGATTTAGGAGAGGCTAAAGAGATACATAGAGTTTAAATGAACAAAAGAAAAGGCTGATATACTGTACACATGTGTATAATATGAAGTTAGAAATGTAATTTACAATAGCGAGATACCTGGAAAAAGGCAACGTTGCAGGGAGTTGGACATGAATTTATTGATATCAGTAAGGGTCTACAACATTTTGGTGAAACAGAAGCAGGTAGATTTGGATGCAACTGATAAAGTAAATGACATAATTTATAGGAAAAGGCAAGAAAGAAGACTAACATAGAGAATAAGAAGAATGAAGGAATGGTGATAACAGAGTAATAGGTTCAGAAATTTATAGATAGCAAGAGCTAATACTATCTCCTTATTGTGTCAAGAAAATACCAGCATTGATGAATATCAACACATTTTTGTCCTATGAAGGAGAACACAGTATTAGTTTGATTCTTATAATTCACAGTAAAGGGGTCTCAATAATGATTATGCAACCAAACGTTAAAAAAGGTATTAGTTGATTTTAACAAACAAACAAAACAACAAAAACAACAACAACAAACAACAACAACAAAGAACCTTATATTGGCATTCCAGAAGTTAAAAATACATAGTAGTTAACAAACATTTTCTTGACTTGACCAGATTTTTGCCAGCTGAAACTTTAAAGCCGTTAGTGGATGTCTTCTCCCTTTCTTTTACTGTTACTCTCAGCTTTATTCCTAATTATATAATATACAAAAACATTTCTAAATATAGTTATGTTAACTAGATCACAGAGCTACGTTTAAATGCCTAAGACATGCTTCTGTTTATATGTAGTGGTTTCTGTGACAACTTCCATTTCTTACTTTAAGAAATATATATATTTGTTTACTAGAAAATCACAGTATATATATATATATATAAGAAAAAAAAATATTCAGTATTGATCAGATCATTCTCCAGATGGTGTTTTAAAGCCATCAATCTTAAAAAAACTCACAAAATATTTAATGGTATCTGATTCTTAGAAAGAAAAGTAGAAACAATGGACTATGAGTGGTATTAATCAGAGAAACTTTCAAGTGAAGTTCTTGTGATAATGGCTGTGAAGTCTCAATGAGGGGAGAAAAAGATGGCTGAGAAGAACTACCTTATGAAGGATATATGGCAAATGAGGCCATATTCATGTTTTTATGACTGTATCTATATTTGCAGAATCTAGGGTGTATACCTAAAAAGAAAGTATATGCATTTGTCACATGAACATAGGCCCTTCTTATAGTACACATATAGATCATGTATACATCTTCTTTAGGAATTCTGTGTGTCTTTAAGATATTATATAAGTTTTGCCTTCTCCATTGAGCAGTAGCTGAAATGAAAAAGAGCAGAAGGTTGGAGTAGGTGATCTAAGAGATCCCTTCCTATCTCAACTGTTCTGTGATTCTGTAAGTATTAAATGTTTCACAATTCAGCACTGGTCATAAAGCAAATGAAAAACAAAAATGTCTTTCAATAATAAGTGTTACAAAAGAAGGAGCATACATTACTTCACCATTCTTTGACTGAATGGCTTTAGAAGAGGAGAATAGTGACATAAGCCATATCCCTGTTGAAAATTGTCAGATATTAACATAGTGAAAAATGTGTCTGTTTTAGTTTCTTTAGTTTTCATTTAATGAAGAAGAAATTAACAGCTGATTCACAGAGGCTAAAAAAAAAAAAAAGTCAAAATTTTCAAGCATTTTTCCAGTGGAAGGAACCTCCACTGGGAGGTTTTAGGCCATAATTTTAAAGAAAAATAAATTATCTAATAATGCACATGAATTTGTCATATCTGAATTATAAATCAGTTTACTCAGATGGACTTCTCAAGCAAGTAGTCTTTCATTTAAGTTCTGTTTGCTTCAAGGTTCATGAGAAAAGGGCTTAAAGAGTCAAAATGATTCATTTAGAAAGAATGACAGCTTTTGCTTTATGGAATTTATATCTACATAAACTTTTGTATACGTGTTGTCCCTATCAACTAAATTAATGAATTAGCACAGAAAATAGGATTCACCAATATTAAAATTGTATGTTGTAAGGTGGCTCTCATTCCTATCCCATTGTGTAATTCTGTGAGGGTTAAAGTCTTAATTTTGGTGTAATAAATTATTGTATCTGATTGTGTCAATCCCAATAGGTTGTCAGCAACTGTAAGGTGAAAGAGCAGAAAAGGTTCAAAACCAAAATACATAGATTTTGCCCAAACACTAAAGTCTCTATTTCACTTATTGCTTCTGCCTGTGACCATTGCCTGATGCTTTAGAGGTGGGAGTAGCAATAGAATATAATGAACAATTTAGATAACCAGACCATTGGGACACCTAACTTCTGGCATTCAGTGATTAATGTGTGCCCTGGAGCATAGGAATACATATTTATAATCCTTATAAAATGGAATGAATTATTCCATAATTCTCAAAAATTCATGCCACTTTCTCTACAGCTACTTTGCATCATGCAAGAAGAAAGCAAAGTAAAAGCAATGAAACAAAAACAAAACAAACAACAACAAAACAAACAAAAGCACCAAAAATTGAAAATGTGCTTACACCTTCACAGTTGCATGAGATCATTTTTAACTATAAAGGCCAGAGTCTTTTAAATACATTAAAAATATTCAATACAGCTTTTTTAAAATCACAGATGAACTCATGTTTTGGCAGAGCAGAGTTTCATCTGTTTTGCTATAGTGGCTATATGTGTCAGTCTGTATCAGAAATAATTAGCTTCAGTGTGAGCACCATCCCTAATGTAACATAAGGGAGTGTTATGCTGATGCTAAAGTTGTGAGTTTAAAAAGATAATCACAGATGATACCTAAGGCATTATTCATTCCACTTCATTTTTCATTTCTATTCTGTATACATTACAAAGAGGATTTGGTTGCCTAAACATAGCTATCTACTGACATGTTAGATGCTGGTGAGGGGTGTATTGCACTTGGCATACACCTACCCATCCAAAAGAAGCTTGTTTCTTAAAAAGCCCTCTAAGGATATTTTGGATATATTAGAGCATCTCCAGTGGCATTTGGCACTTCTGTTTAGACAACTGGATCCTGCCCTGCATTAAAGTTATTTATTGCAGCTTCTACCACAGTGAATGGAGAGACGTTAGTAAATGCAGCAGAAGGAAATGGAGTACTCAGATGTAGGTATTTAGTCAGAATTTGATTACATGAATTCTTTGTTCATTCACTACTGAATGATCAAAAAATATTTTCTTTGACTTAAAGTCAAATCTTTAAGCCAAAGTCATAACTTTGACTTTAAGCATTTCTTGGTTTCAGCATTAAGTTTTTTTGGTGTTGAAGGTCAACATGAAGGGCTGCCATTTTGTCAGGAAAATAGTGAATCAGAGTCCAATGTGTGCAAACATCTCTGAGGAACCAGTACTCTATGAAAGTATTTCCTGCTGAAATATAAACAGATCCATTGTAACTATATTTACATAACTAAATACACATCACACAAGGAGATCCTTGAGTTAAGGTGGTATTGAGTGGCTTATGTCTAGCGTGCTCAGATTTCAGTTCCTAGAAGAAACTGCTGAACAAATCACAACTACATAGTGCGGTGTCCTGCATCCCTTCTTAGCCACATGAGGTTGTCTCCTTGGCTAGAAGATCCAGTTATTATTTTGTTTTAGTTCATAGTGCCTGGAAACAAACGAACAATCAAACAATCAAAAACAAGAAGGCTGTGCTGCAACTCACCAGGTGGTGTTTTAATAACATGAAACTGGAGGAGCATATTACAGGTTCTGGGATATGATATCCAGGCATGGGAAAGTGTTTTGAGAATAACAAGCCAACTGTTGAAGGACTTTTTAAGGCAGAGAAATCCAAACGTTCAGCTGTCTGGCTTGTGCTGCCTTTTGGAAGCAGTCCTTGCAATGAATTATCCACAGAACATGAGGTTTGTTTTGGAAAGGGGATGGTTTTCCTTATCACCAAACTGTGGAGTGAACTGACATTTATGCTATGGAGAAAACTGGAACTGAAACCAGGAGACAAAGCACAAGCTGAGATACTTGGCATACAGATATAGCCAGTGAAATCACTGAAATTCAGAGAATTGCCTAGTGTCACAGGAAGGTTCTGTACTTGGACATCAAGGTGCTAGAGCGAGTCTAGAGAAGGGCAACGAAGCTGGTGAGGGGTCTGGAGAACAAGTCTTACGAGGAGCGGCTGAGGGAGCTGGGCTTGTTCAGTCTGGAAAAGAGGGGGCTCAGGGGTGACCATATCGCACTCTACAGGTACCTTAAAGGAGGCTGTAGCAAGGTGGGGGTTGGTCTATTCTCCCACGTGCCCAGTGACAGGACGAGGGGGAATGGGCTAAAGTTGCGCCTGGGGAGGTTTAGGTTGGATATTAGGAAGAAGTTCTTTTCTGAAAGGGTTGTTAGGCATTGGAATGGGCTGCCCAGGGAAGTGGTTCACTCACCATCCCTGGAGGTCTTTAAAAGATGTTTAGATTTAGAGCTTAGTGATATGGTTTAGTGGAGGACTTGTTAGTGCTAGGTCAGAGGTTGGACTCGGTGATCTTGGAGGTCTCTTCCAACCTAGATGATTCTGTGATTCTGTGACATTATAGCAGCAATTTCTTAATGTCCTCATGTGTCTCACCTCTGTCACAGGCCAGTTATTTCTTTCAATGAAATGCAATCACATAGGTTTTCATGTCTGTTCCTAAGAAAGGTAGGTCAGGAACCTGTTTCAAATCCCAGGCCAGGACCTTGAGTATAAACACCGAAGTATAAACCTGATTTATATGTTAAAATGCCAGATAGGACAGTGAGATGATGCTTGCTTAGGAGCGAAGCCTATTGATAATTTACATCTATCTTGCCTTCACAAGGGGAGATGATTTATGACTAGGATTTTTGTTTCCATATACAAAGTATGATGCCAATTGTGCCATCATTACTTTTTTTTTTTTTTTTTTTCCTTATAGTAATCTTTGCTTTATCCAGTCTACTCTTAAGTGGCAGAAATTTCAGCAGTTTCTCCAGGGAAAGTTATGCCACTGCCCATATAATGTAGTTCTCCTTAGCAAGGTGCAGGTAAGACCTCTTTGAAACACATTGTACTGAGCTGTTTTGGGGTTTTGCTCTATCTATGCACTAAATGATCTTAAGAGTCTTTTCCAACCTAAATGATTCTATGATTCTATTATTTTATAAACATAGATATTGTTATGAAGAAATTTTCTGAAATAGGTAGTTGGCGTTTATTTGGAGGAAATAATTTGATCTAAAATAATAATACACCATTGAACACAAATAACAATTTTAAATGCACAGGCAATAGCAAGATGCAAGTAATCTCACCTACAAAAAAGGAATGCTATTGCAATTATTAGAAAGCAGTTAAGAAGCCTGCCTAATAGCATCAACTAAGAGAATTGTGCATGGTTAGACATATGCTTGGAAATGAATCTGACATATCATATTTAACAGCACATGCTTTATGAAGTCTGTATATTAGAGGGAAAAAAAAAAGTGTAACCAATGATCTTAATATAAGTCTGGCAAGTCCTTTGAACTACAAGAGCAGCAGACATTAAGTCTCTAGTCTAGTATTTGAAAGTTTTCATTCAAAGTTGTCAGTGGCATTTGTTTCACATTATATATTAATGAACTTAGTATTTCCATTTAGAAAGCAAAGCTTTTATGAGTTAATGCAACAAAAACAAGGGATGTCACAAACCAAAACATATCAATTTATTTTGCATTCTTTAAGAGTCACAAATAAATTACATTATTTGTTAAAACTGTTAACATAATTTTGATTTGCTTGTAGGTTGATTTTAACATATTGCAAAGTATTTCATGTCTAGAATACTTGCTTTTGTTTTGGACACAAAGACCTAACTGTATTTTTCCTCCGAGGTACAGAGAACCACAGTAACCTTCATTAGCTCTTCTGCTATTGCTTTCTCATCCAATAACCTCTAAATCCATGTTCATTATAAAACATGTTCATTATAACTTCAGTGCTCTTGGGAGCTGGAATCAGCATTGTCAATAATGCCAGTTTTAGATTAAGAAATACATCTTTCAATCTTTTTTTTTCTATTGAGGAACTTTTAACCTTTATCATTAACTTATGCAAAGGCTTCATAATCAATACAAAGTGATAGTAGAGCTAATGTTCTATAAATCAGACTGCATAGAAGTAAGCACATTCTTCATTCTTTGAATTTTCATTTGTTCAGTGCTAATTTTTATCTTATGAGTCAGAATTCTCATATAAATTACTGTCCTTCAAAGTAATTTACCTACATGATTTTTTCATTATTATTATTTTTTAAATCTTTCTTAAATTATCATTATTTTGCTCTAGAAGGTTTATAATCAACAATTCTGGTCTGAAGAAAGCTAACATCTAGAAGAGAGAGATGAATTTCAACTGGAACTTGCGAAAGTAAGAAACAAACTTTGAGAAAGTTTGGGTTGAGGAAGAAAGTTACTACTTAGGCCCATTAAAAAAAAAAAAAAAGAAAAGAAAAAAGTAATATTTAAATTTTTTTTGTAAACCTTTCAGATTTCCAAGATTTATGACCCAATTTCACTGCAGCAGTTCATTATTTGTCTAGATGTTGCTTTTAAAATAAAGGTATAAAACACATCTTTTCTAGAAGTTAAATCATTTTACATTTATAAAACGATGAATTAATTTTAGCAATTTATTCTAGTTATTCCACCTAGAACACCAGTTATTCTACTATCTTTAAAGGAAATATAACATGCATATTAGCTTAATCTGCCCAAACACTGATATATTAAACTGTGTTTATTTTTTTTCAGTAATACATGATATATATCGTATGGGCATGTAGTGATTTCCTCATCTTGTCTGCCAGATGTAGGAGTACAAACCCACCTGTTGCCATTCACTGGCATGTGCAAGATCCCCATAGAGAACCAAGTCAGAGGGGTGAGTGATCAGTTCTATGATCTTTTTTTTTTGCTGAAGTAGTTTTATTGCATCTTAAGCTTACTTTTAGAACTACCTCAATGTGGGATCAGGTAAGTGCTGGCAAGAGAAATAAGAATCATGATATTTTAACCTGGTAAAGGACTTCATCTGTCAGACAAACATAACACCATAAAGCACCCAGAAACACGGTGAGAAAAACATAATCTACTGCTGATTTCTGACCTGAACTCACATCAAAAACTGGACTACTAACAAAAAAGGAAGTGTGGAACAATCAAGAAGGTTGATGCCCATGTGTCCATTTCCTCCATGTAAACAAAAACTTTTTTTGAGGTTGTTGTTTTTGGTTGGGTGGGTTTTTGTTGTTGTTTGTTTGTTTGTTTGTTTTTCCTTATAGAAAAGAATGCAAAACAGAGATCCTCTTTAGTTACTAATTTCTCTTCCTTCCTGGGATAACTTTTGTTTCCTCAAGTTTTAGCTCAGCTATTATGTTGGAAATGTACCAAAAGCATATGACTCAAAAGAGTCTAATTCCCGGTGTCCTCTTAAAACTGTATTTTCTACTCAGATTATGAGGTCTAAAAAATACAATTTTTCATAGAAATTTTCATTTCAGAGACAGCCCTTTTTGGCAGAGTGTTTCATTTACTTTCAGATTAGACGAAAGCCTGTGAAAAATACTGTGTGTTTGCTGATGAATATTGATCCGCATCCCTCAGCGTATTTAGTGTTATGAAATGTCATAGAAAGTCTTGTGTATCAGTACATCCCACAAGTGTAAGATTTTTTTAGCTGAAGGCACAAAACATGGGCATTTAAACATTGAAACAAGTGCATTCTTGAAATTCAAGGATAACCACCAGCAATTCAAAGACTAAACCTGTTACCTGTAGCAGTGCTACCTCTCACTGGCAAAGCTGATCTTGAAGAATTCATATCAATAGCAGGTGTCACATAAATGTATGGTTCTTATTCAGCAACATACAAATAGTGGTGTTTTTCTGACTCCCAGACATCTGTACTTGAATACATCTGTTCTGCTTTTCACACCCCATAGCCTAAAGAAGTTGATCATCAATTTGTTTTTTTTTTTTTGCGTGAGTAAGGAAAAGTAGTTTCTAAGAAAAGTTTATCTGTCAGTCTTCAGGCTTATAAGAGAGAGAAAAAATAAATAAATAAGTAATATAATAAGAAGTCTCAGGAGAGCATGTAGGAAAAGAAAAAAAAAAGAAAAAAAAAAAGATTGAGGAAAATGGTGATATCCTTGTTTTCCAGATGAGTGGTGTGGATATGAAGGAAACAAACAAACAGAGAAACAAAAAGTATATTGTTTCAAGAGATTGTTGGCTTGTTAAATTATATTATTATAAGTTATAATATAATGTTATACAAGTTTTAAGTTGTATATGTTCCATACTTCTAACTGAAGAGGAAAGCCCATCTAACCTAAATTACCGTGAAACATTAAAAAAAAATCAAACAAACAAACAAACAAAAATGAACTGCTATTTCTGTTTAATTAATATTCGATAATTTATATATTGTTTCAATGCAGCTTTTTACTCACAAGGCACCTCTTCATGAAGAACAAGAGTGTAGATAGATGAGAAACAGTTGAACTTTCAGAGTCAGAGTTTTAGCTTGAAGATTTTAATCCAAGACAAAAAAAAAAAATGAGCAAACAATGAATGAGGGTTGAAAAGCAAAGAGAAGAGAAAAGATAAAGAAGACCTCTGTATGAACTACTTTTGGTGCTTGGGAGGCACTAAAAGTGCCATAAAGCCATTTCCAGTGGGGCACGGTAAATTGAACTATACTATTGTCAGTGAGAAGTCATGTGAAAATGTTAAAGAAACTATTTTTTCATGCATGGGTGACAGGATATATTGTGGAATCATTTTGTATGCTTTCTTTCCATTTCAGGACTTCAAGCCCTTATTCTGACCATTTCCTGTCCTTTAAGGAAAATAAATGTTCTTCATGAACCTAAGTATTAACAAGTGAAGGCCACCAGTCTCCTGTTGAAGCATCAGCATTTTTTTAAGTGACAATAGGAGAACAGGAGATGGTAACAGAATGATTTTGGCAGATAAAAACTTTTAGAAGAGAAAGAAGCATTATGATAAAGATTGGTCTCAGATTCCAAAGGCAGCACAGCAGAGCAAGCTTTACAAGAAGCTTATACCCAAGAGTTTATGAATGTACACCTGACGACAAAGAACAATAATTCATATCCCTACCCTTCGTGTATGTTTCCTAGAGCCTTCTTAAGTTGAGGTGTTGAGGTGCCTAGCTCTTCCTAGAGCTGACGTATTGTACATTAGTAGAAAGAGAAATATTTCCAGTGTAGTTGAGCCTGGATATGAAACAGTTCCAAACATATGATACCTCTCGGAGCCCTGAAACTACTCTTGTCCTCAAAAATTAGAGTAGGTCAATTGCAAGGAACTTTCAAAGATCAAGTCCACCTGTCTGACCTTTTCAAGGCTAACTGAAAGTCAAAGCATATTATTGAGGACATTATCCAAACGCCTCTTGAACACTGATAGGCACGGGGCATGAACTACCTCAACAGGAAGTCTGTTCTAGTGTTTGGCCACTGATGAGACAGTTCTCATTAAATAATTTTTTCCTTATGCCCAGTCTGAACCTCACCCGGCAAAGGTTTGTGCCATTAACATGTGTCATATAATCACAGAATCACAGAACGGCTTGGATTGGAAGGGATTTTAAAGATCATCTAGTTCCAACCCCCCTGCCATGAACAGGGATGCCACCCACAAGATCAGGTTGCCCAGGCTCTCATCCAGCTTGGCCTTGAACACTTCCAAGAATGGAGAATCCACAGCTTCTCTGGGCAACCTGTGCCAGTGCCTCACTAACTTCTGCATGAAGAATTTCCTAACAACTAATCTAAATGCCTCCTCTTATAGTTTAAAACCATTCCCCCTTGTCCTACCATTATCAGCCTGAGTAAAATGTTGCTCTCTATCTTTTTTATAAGACCACTTTAAGTATTGAAAAGCTGCAATAAGGTCACCCCTGAGCCTTCTCTTTTTCAGGTTGAAAATCTCCAGTTCTCTCAGTATTTCTTCAAAGGAGAGGTGCTCCAGCCCTCTGACCATCTTTGTGGCCCTCCTCTGGACTCTCTTTAACATATGCACCTCCTTGTGCTGGGGGCCCCAGACCTGGATGCAGCACTCCAAGTGGAGCCTCACAAGGGCAGAGCAGAAGGAAACAGTCACCTCCCTTTGACTTGCTGGCCACACTTCTGTTGATGTAACCAAGGATGTAGTTGGTCTTCTGGGATGCAAACCACACTGCTGGCTCATGGTGACCTGTCATTTATTGCCACAGAGAAGTGAATGGAATCTCTCTCCCCACTTCCTCTCCTCAAGAAGTTGTAGAGAGCAATGAGGTCACCTCTTAGTCTACTTTTCTCCAGACTAGACAACCCAAGTGTCCTCAGCCTCTCCTAACAGAACATGCCTTCCAGCCCTTTTACCAACTTTGTTACCCTCCTCTGGAGGTTTTCAAGTACCTTGACATCCTTTTTGGATTGTGGAGCCCAGAACTTTACATAATACTCAAGGTGAAGCCACACTAATGCTAAAGATAGTGGAATAAACACCTCTTTTGACTGGCTAGCTATGCTGTGTTTAATTTATCTTAAAATGAATTTTGCTCTCTCTGCTGTCAGGGCACGCTGCTGACTCATGATGAGTCTGTTGTCAAGCGTCACCCCCAAATCTCTTTCTGCAGGGCTGCTCTCCAGCCACTTGTCTCCCAGTCTCTGTCCAATATTATTTTGTCCCAGCTGCATTTGCTCTTGTTCGACTTCCTGCCATTAATGATTGCCTAGTGCTCCAGTCTATCTAGATCCCTCTACAAGGCCTCTTGTCCCTCAAGAGAGTCAACTGCACTTCCCAGTTTAGTATCATCAGCAAACTTGCTGAGGACGCATTACAATCCTGCACTCAGACCATTGATAAAAATATTGCATAGAACTGACCCTAGAACTGAGCCCCATTCACTATGACCCTTTGAGCTCTGCTGTTCAGTCCATTCATCACCTCATGTAGCATGGACCTGTACTTCTCACACTCGGATAATTTGCCCAGAAAGATGTTGCAAGGGACCGTATAAAAGCCTTTAATAAATTCCAGAAAAATTATGTCTACCTCCTGCCCTCCATTAACTGAGTGACCTAATCATAGAAGGATATCAGATTACTAAAGCAGAATTTTCCCTTCATGAACCCATGTTGATTTTGCCTAATAAGAGCTTTATTCTCTAAATGTCTTGCAATATTCCCCAGGATAACCTTCTCCATAACTTTTCCAGGTACTGAGATTAGATTAACAGGTCTGTAGTTTCCTGGGTCTTCTCTTATGCCCTTCTTGTAGATGGGTATAATATTGGCTAACTTTCGCTCAGTGGGGACTGTAATCCTCTTCCAGCAAATGACAGCTGACTAAGCACAGGACTGCTTCACAAACCACCAGAGATTCAGTTTTCATCCTGACACTAGGGATTTGTGATATTATGGAGATGTTAGAAGGGATGAAGTCACTGAGATAAGGGTGAGGGGCTGTTCGGGATGAAGAAAGCAAAACTTGGTGCAAATTGCATCTATTTCCATTAATATGCTAAGTGGAAAAGCAAGCTATTTTTTCATGCCAATTGAATTTTTCCATTTTGAAGGACACCAAATGGGGGATCTGGATAAAATTATCATAAGTACAGTGGGGAGGATTAGAGTTCCAGGGCCCTAAAGTAAAATAAGGAGCAATCAAACTGACAAACTAGATGTGTTCTTTTAACATTAACTCCTTAGGAGGTTCATCAGGTTCATAATACAGGGGAAAAAAACCCTACCACTTAAGAAAGGAAAAAAAAAAAAAAAGATATTCTTTTACACTTTAAAAGTTAAAATAACAAATAAATCAAATAACATCTTGTCTATTTGAAAGCATTTGGTTTTGGGAAGTGAATCCAAATTGGGTATATTTTTATTTTATCACTGATAAATGTTTTTAAAGGTTTATGACAAAATTGACAGATGAGATCATGCTTTAATGTAAAACAGTAATGGAGACATTAAGAAGAGTACTGAACCATTACCATCAACATCTACAAACAGTGTAAGACCAAGGATGAGATTATTTAAACTAGAAAGTGGGCACGGAAAATGGAAATTCTTACACAACTAAAAAAGCAGAATTGGAGCAGAATGAATGAATGCTTTCAAAAGGTAATGTAAGAGGTAATGTAAGTTAAAGGAAGCTCTCCAAAAATAGTTGAGTAGAATAAGCAGGTGAACTAAACTGCTGAAAAGGCATAGTCTAGTATTTTAATAAGTCAATAAAACTGTAAGTCTAGGAAATGTAAGCTTTTAAGTGGTAGTCATGACATCTCTTTCCTCCCTTGTGGTGTGCCCTCTCCTTGTGTGCCTTTTTTTTTCCTTCGGACTTCTGGATGAATCAAGTTATGCTATCCTCCTCCTCCACACACTCCCAGGGTGTGTTTAGTACATGTCTATAAAGCTTCAGCAGTTTCCAGAGTTAGCTGAGAGTTAAGGAACAACAGAGATGCTCAATTTGTGTAGCAGGGGAAGAACATCAAATTCTAATGTCCTCCCACATAGCAGAGCAAGATGGTGTCTACTCATTTTACCAAGAAAACTAACAAGAAAGACAGCTCTTAGTGGGGGAGCAGGATTACCAAAGAAAGATGAGAGGTGAGATGAATTTTAGGGGCTACTGCTACACCTATCTGGATGCTGTTGATGACCCTAGCACAGGCCATGACATGTGCTGGTAGCGCACAGTTCTGCAGCATGGGAACAGGCCTGGTTTGGTGACAGTAGCAGTTTCTATTGACTATCCAGAGATCTTCAGGCAAGGTGAGATGTTGAATCAGACACAGGCCTAACCAAAAAGACCTTCCAGGAACAACAGAAGGAAATAGGTCCAGAGTCAGGACTGGAGGTTTCCAGCAATGTGTGTCTGGGGCCATTCATGAGACAAGACCAGCGGTAATTATATCCATGGCATAACTCAGGGAAGGCCTAGGTGCCCAGGACAGACCTGAAATGGGGTTCTTGGGCCCATAGCCAAGAGGGTGTGGGTGGAGGTCCCGGGTAAGGCTGGTCAGGACCATTGTCTTTGAACAGGGAACATGGGTATACCTCTGTAGCAGGTGTCTGGAAATAGTCCTTAACTTGCCAAAGTTTCTCAGCATGCCCAGCCCCCAAGCAGAACACCAAGACCTCACCCACTTTCCAGAGGGATGCCTAAGTCTGTACAAAGTTCTTGTTCCACTTGTTACCTTGAGTATTGTAGAGGCACACAACGTGGACAAGCAACTGGTACTGTGACTCTTATGCAGCACAAAGTCTCCCTCAAGTCTCCCTGTACATGCACCTACCTCATTTCTTTCCTGTTGCAGTACTAACCATGGACTTTGGAAGAGATAAAAAGGTTCTTAGTGGCAGCCTGAGGGAAGTCCTCCTGCCATCAGGGTACATGCCAATAACTGGTGGGGCACTCTGGGAATCATCTCCAACCTGTTTTTCTAGAATAGAATCTTCCAATGAATGACTGTGGTCCAGGCATCATCATATATAGCTGTGAATTTTGTTGTCCAGGTGAACATAGTTGATAGAAAGAGTGGAAAGCTGGGAACAGCAGTACAGTAGTCTCCAGTCACTATGAAGGATTTGCATGCTGTTTTTAATTCTTCAAATATATATGAAGGGGAAATTCCACCTCCAGTTTTCCCTACACTGCATTTATGTTTCCAGCCAGAATGAAACAGAGGATTTTGAGGAACAGAAATTGTCATTTTTCACTTTCTAGGTATCAGCCTCACTGTAGGGTGGGTGTGTTGGGATTAAATAACTTTGAAGGAACAAGAGAAACGAGTCAAAGCCCTTCTTTTAAGTGGACAGACAGGTTTAATTTTTAGTTCTAAATTATCAGTTTTATCTATATAACATATTAGGATTTTCAGGGATGCATAACTCTTCTTCCATGGGAACAGTGTAGCACTTTCTGTGTAGCTTTGCTCCCTGCTGCTCATGTGTGGAAAAAAAGGTGACAATAGCATTAGCTACTAGAGAGGACCATGCTTTACATGTGAGAATATAGCAAGTGAATGCAGCCAGCTGCTCCAAGAAGCACATGGACATGACCCCCGCCTCTCAGAGTTCTGCGTTGACTTGATTAGACACAGTGAGCAAACACAATCCTATCAGAAGATGCTAACCTGTTTGACCAAAACCTCCCAAATTCCTCATATTTATGCATCACAAATGATGATTTCAATAAGCTGTTTAGCCAAATTTGTGCTGATATTCTTACAGAAATGTGTACCTGTCACTTCATCCAATGATACCATGCTGTAGTCTTTCCGTTCCTTATTACTATCTTTACTCAATTTAGATCTACTTTATAGTATAACAGATCTTTAGATGAATCTAAAGACAGATGTAACTATTGCAAATAGTATAATGCTTCTTGCTTGATTATACTAGGCTTTTTTTTCACAAGAACCTATTCCTTTGTTCAGTCTAAATCTTGAATTTCCTACAATATAAGGATTTCTGTTTAGGCAAGACTTCTAGTAGGCTTCTACTAAGATTGTATTGTATATACTACTCTGAAACAGAAAGAAGTAAGCAAAAGAAAACCAAATATCTCATTATTATTTTCAGCAGAATTACATCACTATTACAATATTTTAGTTTATGGAAATAATTCTTAACATTAAAAAAAAAAATGTACTAAATAATTTTAAAAAGAATCCTTAGTTTTCTTGAAAGAAATCTTGCCTGGAGGATTAACTATTTTAACAAACTTGTGCAAGTTTTGTACATTCACAGTGGTGGTTTTGTTTCCCATTCAATATTATCTGTGAAAATTTAGTAATAGTATAGCTACTTTTCAAGACCAAAAAAGGAAGGTGTGATATTCATAGTTTGAACTCTGCGTGATATATATATAATGAACAAAATAGATTCTTTGTATTGCTAGACATTATTGACAGTATTACTTGCTGTTTAATCCTTTTATTGTCACAGTGATTAACCCTCGAGATACAAACTATTTTTAGTGTCTTTCTTTGCAAATGGACTATGAAAGCACAAAAAGAAAAAAAAAATAGATTTTAGAAAGATGCAACTTTTTTTTTTTTTTAATACAGGTGGTCTAATTTATAAATAGGCAATGAAAAACATATATATTTATGCCTTTGGTCAATCAAATCTTAGCAAACTAGGCAGTGCTACAAAATTGTAATACTGAGGACTGATTTAATTCTGAATTTACAAAAAATAAATCACTTCTGCATTCAGTGAATTGCAACATTACTATTCTTTTTACATGCATCAGTAAAGTAGGTTTTTTGTTGTTGTTGTTGTTTTTTAATCTGGCACCTAGAAAAACAACAACAACAAAAACAAAAATTATTATAGATGTATTCTATTTTTTAATTTTTGGAAGCAGGCTCTGTGGTATTTAAAACTGTTTTTTTTACACTTGAACTGCAAAGCCCCAAATAGCAAAAATCAAGGACAGTTAGTCAAAGTCACTCAAATCAAGGGCAGTTAGTCAAAGTCATTAAAATTTTTGCCTAACTTGATAAGAAATTGTAAACAGGAATATGAAAACATATATACCTAAATAATTATACATTCCCAAACATGTTTGTAGATGATACATCTAGAATAAATGTGGATGCCTTAATACAGTGTGAAGTTGGTGAAATTTAGTGGCCTGCATTATGCACATAACCAGACTAAATGGCCAAAATGGAATCCTTTTGTCTGTGGAACTGTTAATCTATATGTAGATTGAAATCCTCTTGAAATTGAATTAATACTTATTAACTAGACTTCTACATAATCTCTCCACCCAAAATCTCTCAAATTATATAAATTCAAGTATAAGTGTTCACAAACAGGATAGCCTGAACTGATAATCCTGTTTTGAGCAGACTTATGGAACAGTTTGTTAATTCTTGGAATACTTTTTTTAAATTATTTTTATTATTTAAATTGAAAATATAGAAAACATTTCAAATACTTAATATTTACCATAAGACTATTATGTTTATTCACTTTGACATCTTTTCTTGAACTTTTATAATTTGCAGACGACATTCATCTTTCAAAGACATATAGAATCAAAACCAAATTTAAATAATTTTTACTATGAGACTATTTATGTCAGGAACACTTTTGACTTGAAATGAATTCATATGTTTTAAAGAAATAAATTCCTTAAAATAGGAACTTCCTTTACTAGCTGAATGTTGACAGATACCTGAAACACTGTGCTTAGTACTGTCATAGTCAAATCCCTAAGCACAATCTAGGCACTAGAAAATCTGTTCAGAGCCTCTTCCCAATTCATTGTATTCAGATGACATTTTTCAAAGTGTTCCTCTGTGCAAATACTTTGCCCAGAAAGATATTGTAACTCTGGGAATGAAGATGATTTTTATGGGTTCTTTATTGGTGCTATGAACCTGAGAAACATATGACTAAAAATGAGTCACTTTGCTCCATGCCTGTCATGTGGTGGTCCTACACATATATATATATATATGTGTGTAGGACCCCCCCTACCCCCCCGCCCCCCACCCCTTTTTCACTAGTGGTCTCAGTATAGAAGTATGATGGAATCTGGCCAATGTTTTCTGAAAGAACTGGTTCAAATGTAAATAAATACATATAATAAATACATATTTATTTAAGAATACCCTGATGTTTTTTCAGATATTTTACAAGAGAAAGAATGAATTGTCTTTCAAAAAGAAAAAAAGGTTACAGTTGTCAAGATTAGGAATGTTGATGTAAAATCAAGATGAATGTTAAGGAAGGAGTGTGTTAGAAATCAGCAAGATTTGCATGATTACCTAATTTAATCGAGTTCACAGCATTTGGTCTAATTATGGATACCTTCTATACCTTTACAACACTGTTCCCATAGAGAAACATTTACAGATTTGCTGCCTCTACCATTTTGCATGACATTTGAGAGACTGGAAATCCAGAAATCCTAGCCCAGTGATCACTCTCTATGCACAGAAAGTCAAGGAAAACAAAGCAAGTGCCAACAAGCTTACCATAAGGTTCATTATAACCACTTTTGAGTTTACTTTTGAGTTGGCAAGACTGGATTTACAAGGTCGGTGGTTTATTGTCTGCCTCCAACCATGAAGTGTGAAAATGATGATATTTTAGTAAAGCTTTCTCTTAAAACATATAGTTGCTGTCTGGTGAGTTTCACTGATATTTCTTCCCTGAACAAAACTGTAAATTTTCCACAGGGCAGAAATTCAGCAAATTTACAGTTTCTTGAAGCACATGTTTAGTCAAAGATGTATCAATAGCAGATACATTTTTGTTGTTGTTTTTGTTTTGTTTTTGTGGCAGGGTATATACTTTCAATTTCTATCCTTTGTAACTATTGAAATATTTCTATTAACATTCAAAAGTCTTGATTATGGAGATATTTCTGTGTACAATGTAGGTTTATATGTGTCTGTATTTATTGTATTACCTTTCTTGTATGCTCTGAAATACAACCCAAAACAAAGAAAACTACACACAAATATATAGATTTTTCATTATGAAAAATAAGCTATTATGTCAACATCAGTATTTTTGGTATAAATGATTTAAGTATAATATATTTCACTATTTTGACTATTTCTTTAACCCATAGAGATAGTTACTCTCCACTTTATTATACTGATCTATTCTCATTTATGTCTTCCAATACACACAGCAATAATGCCTGTAGTGTTTTTAAGGGACACAGTCTGAGACATCTCTGTATGTATGTTATTATAGTTGTTAAAAATGTAACAGTATATCAGTTAGTAACAAATGCTAAGCAAAGCCACCGAGACAAATAGTTAAATGATTTAAAATAATTAATTAAAATAAATAATATATAATATAGAAAATAGAAAATAAACATATATAAATAAACAACCATAAATATATAAACAATGTAAAAGAAATAGATGGAAAATATGGCGTACAATGACAAAGAGACGTTTCTTGAAGTATTTTTGGTTTTGGAAAGTTTTTTTTGTAAACTAAAGTAATGTTAAAATTCTCACCTTTCCTTGTGGGATTTAATGAAACTAAGAAATGCCATATTGTTACATATAATTTTAACTTGTATTAAATCTGAGTAATTTAAGTCTACTAGGGATAATGAATTTCTCACATTACCTGATGAAACTCAAAGTGAATTCTTCATTCCATGCCAAACTGTAAAGCAAATACTGCTGATGGAAATATTTCAGTGTTATTTGTAAAGACTTTTTTTTTTTAATGACCCCTTCATCTGCAGACTGAGATTAATACAAAATCTAAACCTAGCACAAACATGACACATGAAGAATTCTTTTCAGCTTTCCAGACACATAAATTTGCTGTGAAGTTGCCAATATATAGCTCAGTGAAACAGAAAACTTTTTTTTTCAAGTAATAGTTCTTTTTTTTTTTTTTTTTTAATTCTGTATTAAATAGATTTCGTAGCTCCCTGCCAAAATTTATTTTTGGTTTACACAGCAATGACTAGCTGATGGGCAAGAATTACTAACAGCTGGTCTTTATTTAATTGTCTATTTTGAGGCTGGGTGGTTGTCTTTTGTCCTGTATTGAAATCCAAACAAAAGTGTTTATTGACTACAGTATTTCTAAGTTAGATGCCAATAAAAGCTGAAAAGTTACTTTTAAGAAAACTTTTATTTATGTTATGTAATTACTTCTGAATCAACAATGCTGAACTGTAATATATTAAAAAGAACTATTCTGAATATCTGCTGCTCTCTAAATATTTTCGATATTTACAGTACAAAGTTAACTTTTTTCCAAGACTGGAATTCTTTTGTGATCTTTTAAACAACATGAAAATCAGTAATGTGTGAAGGTTTTCAAAATCCCCTCAAATATTCAGAGAACCATTGTTTCAAAAAAGCTTAGATTTTATTGAGTCTGCACTGATAATATCTAGCTTGAGACAGTACTTTGTATCACCGTTACTAACACTACCCAAACGACTAAACTATCCCAAATGGTTAACAACTGGAAGAAGAGAAAACTGTCTTGAAGCATTTATTACTGGGCAAACTGCTTCATATCCTTATGTTCAGCACATCTATTTCAATTTATTTCTAGTACAAACTAATACGAAAGCAAGAAATCACCCAGAGAAAGAAACAGGAATAATATTCAATGATTTCAAAGCACAAAATAAACCAGTTTAGCTAATAAAACAGCTAAAAGATACTTTCAGCTGCATATAGTTGTGTCAGAGCATCTGGAAAAAAATCTAGGTGCAGGAGAGATTTTCAGTATTTCAATCATTCTATGATTCTATGAATATTTAACTGAAGTAACTGTATTTTTACTTCTAAAATGTGTTTGTATCTTCATGTATGTGTATGTGTCTGTATTTGTTTATATCTTGCTTTCTGGGGGGTACACAAGTACATCAGGGAAGTTACATATCTAGCTGAAAAATAAATATATTCAGGGATAGTTTTTTACATTTGTTTTAATATTAAACAGAAAAAAAAATTACAGATTTCATAAATTTTCAATTTCAAAAACTGTTTTTTTTTTTTTTTTTTCTTCCAGGAAGATAGGCTTTCAAATACTTACAGAAAAAACTGCTAAGCTACCTGTGAGTTTGCTGCCAATGGTCTCTGATACAATCAGACTACACTTCTAGAAGCTGGGTACCTAGAAAGAATATGAAAGACTCCAGTGTTGCCTGCTGCCTGTTACAGGCTGATAATAGGAAGAACATACTACAAGAACTTTACAAGCTAGGGACAGCTGAATAGCTGACAAGTTCAGAACTTTAGATCTTCAAAGATATCCTGAGTAATGGGATCAGCTGTAGAGACCCTGGTCACTGAAGGCACCTTTACAATTGATAAATGTCTGCATGGTGGATTTGCCTCTGAGTGTTGTCTCTAGTCCACTCTTTTTTAAAGCAATTTCTGAACAAACTGCAGGCATCACAGGCTAAGGTGGACAAACATCCTGAAGAAGTTCCTTTAACAAAACAAAACAAAACAAAACAAACAAACAAACAAAAAAGTGAATCTTTATAGTGTTCAGCTGGAAGATATATGTGCAGTGAAGCCAACAATATGTACATAATTTCTGAGAAGTGAAAATGGATTCCTACACCTACATGACACAGATGACACAGGTAATTCCTGCATTTCTAATTTCTAACACAGTGTACTCAGACCAGTATGGAATTTACTGGGTTTGTTTATTTATTTATTTATTTGTTTGTTTATTTATTTATTTCCCAGAATTTACTGGGAAAATTTGGAACAGACTAAACATGATTTGGGTACTGTTCAAACTATCTATCCATACTGATGCCTGAATTCCAGTGTCCAGATGGGCATTCCTGATCACTGTCGAATTTACTGGTAACCAAAGAATCAAGATGAGAAAACAGCATTTGAAGCATTTCTTCTCAGTACATGAAATATTTTTGAACATCTCTCAGACTTGTAGAAGCAGTATGGAAACATCAGTCTGACTAGTCAATATAATAATAAGAAATGTTAGTTTATGCAAAAGTAAAACAAAATATCTAGATAACGAGGAAAGACACATTGAAGTATATTCATGCCTGTGAGTAGACTTGCGGCTGAACAAAGGGAAATAGATCAGAGCAAAGGCAAATAATTGCTAAGAGTGGTTGTTGTGGAGTGAGTACATTGTAACCCAATAAGATCTTTAGAAATTATTTCATGCTTTTGCTACCATCTGGTTGTTTGCATAACCTGGTGTCAAGGAGAACTTTATCCCTTTCTTCCAGACTTTTCCAGCAATGGAAGGGTATATTTCTTGAACTGACCTTCAAATTCCTAAACGAAGATACTAGATTTAATGCTTTTAAGCATTCCTCTTGGTGATCCAACCATTCAAACTTGTTTGTGATACATGCTTTAGATTTATACATGCTTTTATATCTGCTCCACCTACACTTAGTTTCCTTGTTATGTTTTTGTTGTTGTTGTTTCTAATGTATCTGTTTGTGCACTCTGTCATTTCTTTGTTGCATTTATTAATTTCATAACAAGCACCTTAATTTTTCAAAGCAGGCTACTACTGTTAGGAGGAATGGAGATGAAACTGATGGAATATGGATTCTGAATGGAGCTCAGGATGGAACTGACTAAAATATGGATTTCTGCATTTGTTATGTGCATCTACAATGAAGGCCTTGATACATAGACCAGTAAACTACAGAGGAAGCCCTTGCACATATGTCCTTGCACTGGAGGACGTATCTGAAATGTTGAACCATGTAACAGGGAAGAAGCCTGGGTAAAGCATGAGTCTCCTGGGAGAATGAACAAGTCTCCAGGGTCTTTATGATGTCTGTGAATCCCAGCTGGGAAATCACTGGTATGATGAAATAGGAGCAGCACTTGTCTCCTGAATGACAATAAATGGTATGTGATTCAGTTACTTATATATAAATCATAGAATCATAAAACGTCTTGGGTTGGAAGGGACCTCAAAGATCATCTAGTTCCAACACCCCTTGCAATGGGCAGGAACACTTCCCACTAGACCAGGTTGCCCAAAGCCACATCTAACCTGGCCTTGAACAATTTCAGGCATGGGGCAGCCACTGCTTCTCTGGGCAACCTGTGCCAGTGCCTCACTAACTTCTGCATGAAGAATTTCCTCCTAACAACTAATCTAAATGCCTCCTCTTATAGTTTAAAACCATTCCCCCTTGTCCTACCATTATCAGCCTGAGTAAAATGTTGCTCTCTATCTTTTTTATAAGACCACTTTAAGTATTGAAAAGCTGCAATAAGGTCACCCCTGAGCCTTCTCTTTTTCAGGTTGAAAATCTCCAGTTCTCTCAGTATTTCTTCAAAGGAGAGGTGCTCCAGCCTTCTGATCAACTTTGTAGCCCCCCTCTGGACTCTCTTTAGCATATGCACCTCCTTGTGCTGGGGGCCCCAGACCTGGATGCAGCACTCCAAGTGGGGTCTCACAAGGGCAGAGCAGAAGGAAACAATCACCTCCCTTGACCTGCCGGCCATGCCTCTTTTGAGGCAGCCCAGGATGCAGTCTGCATACTGGGCTGCAACTGTGCAATGCTGGCTCATGTCAAGCTTTTCCTCCACCAGAACTCCCACATTCTTCTCTGCAGGGCTGCTCTCAGTGAGTTCTTCTCCCAGTCTGTACACCTGTCTGTGATTGCCCCAGCCTAGGTGCAGTACCTTGCACTTGGACTTGAACCTCAGTAGATTTACATGGACCCACTTATCTAGCTTGTCCAGGTCCCTTTGGATGTGATCCCTTCCTTCTGTTTTATCGACTGCACCACTCAGCTTTGTGTCATCTGAAAACTTGCTGAGGGTGCACTCAATCCCACTATCTATTTTGTTGATAAAGATATTAAAAAACACCAGTCCCAAGATGAACCCCTGAAGGACGTCACTCATCCCCAGCCTCCACCTGGACATAGAGCCATTGACCACAACTCTCTGGGTGCAGCTTTCAAGCCAATTCCTTATCCACTTAATGATCCACCGTTCAAATCCATATCTCTCCAATTTGGAGATCAGTATGTCATGTAGGACTGTGTCAAAGGCCTTACAGAAATCCCTGTAGATGTCATTGGTCAGTCTTCCCTTGTCAACTGATACAGTCACTTCATCATAGAAGGACACCGGATTGGTCAAGGAATTACTAAGGGATATTTCAGGCACTGTCAGGTATCCTGCTTAGCTACTTATTATCACACTAGAAGAATGGGGGCTTCGTGTTAAGATTTGTGTTTTAACTACCAGTCTCATGTTTCAGATACCCTTGTCTTGGACACCCTTGGATGGTGCTAGGAACCTATAAAAATATGTATAGAAGAATCCCACTCTAGTTGTCTTCCACTCTGAAGTTAACAAAAGTTGGTGAGAGTTGGCATCATGACAATGTTTGTATTCAACATGTTTTCTTCATGGTTCATCTCTGTTTACCTCTGTTTAAGTGGATCATAGATATTCCTGCTTTTTGACATGATGAGCTTAAAATTTGTCTCTTTCTTTGCTTGTGGACAAAACAATTTCATTAAATGACTGTTCAGTTGCAATGAACAGATGTCTTATCCAGATAAATATCCAAAGGAACATTTATTAGAAGCAAAATGTTTCTAAATTTCTTCCAAGTCTGATAATTAGATCCAGATCTCACAGGTGCCTGTGAGAATGTGCAGTTCTGCTGATTATCTGACTGTTTGCTGCCCTTGGTTTTCAGAAATGGAATGGTGATGGATGTTGATGATGCGCATATGAAGTTGTGAGAGAAAATATACTGGTTGTCTAAAAGAGTTAAGGCAAATTCCTATTTTTATTCACTTCACACACTCTGCATGATCATTTGAATATAGTCACTTGCATCCATACAGAAGTGTGTACAAGTGGACCGAATTTCTAATGTTTCATATGAAATTAAACTATTCACTCATATCTTCTTAGTTCATACTTTTTTCCATGTATTGCTAAATATTTATACATTATTATTTTATTTTTCTGTACTTATAGTTTATGATCATTTGCTACAAATCACACATCACATGGTTACTGTTATGAGCGTGTAAGTTTGGATAAAGCATTGATGTTAGACATCGAGGTTTTGTTGCTTTTTCTTAAGTGGTGTGTGATGATGACGAAAAGAAAAATGGTATTCTGATGTATACATTACTGACAACTGGATTTTATCCCAACACCTGTAACTTGTTAAGTACTTTTTGTTTTTTTGGTTTTTTTCCTTCCAGACAGCTATATTTCTTGACTCAAATTCAGTTAACACAGAAATACATGAGGGCAAGTGTTTAGGAAGAATAATCAAGAAATGGCAGATCCTCCTGTCTATAATTGAAACTAACCTTACCCAAAAGGTCTGAAAAGAATGAGATAGCCAAAATGAGTCCTTTCCTTTTGTGCTAATCAAAATAAAATTATATATGACACAATTAGCACTGTTTCTATTAAAAGAAAAAAAATGGAGACCTGTATCTTGGTCATACTGACCTTCATTCAAAGTGACTTTCAGAAGAAGGGAGCTGGAAAATGGTTGTTTATGCCTCAGTCCAGTATTACAACTGATATGGCACCTTAATGCTACATTCACACCCTTCTGCAAGTTCTTCCAGAACATAAAAAACAAAAACAAAACAAACAACAAAAACAAAACAAAACAACAAAAACAAAACAAAACATTTATTCTACAGATACTTTCAATTTCCTTGTTTTCATGAAAACTTGTCTAGTGTTATATATTGCTATCTTATGAAAGTTCAGAACATATGTTGTAACAAGGTTGTGCTCTCTAATCTACACTTGTTATTTGATATCTTTATAATCCTTTCAAATTCTATACCTGCACAAGAATTTATTTATTTTTTTAAGTACATTGTGATTCATGTATTACAGTAACTGATTTATTTCTTGCTTGCTCCCTCTCCAGCACATGGAAAAATATTGTTTAAATCAGGAAGGGTGGATAGTAGGAATGTGAAGGGAAAAGTGAGAGTCTCATTTAAGAGTCTCATTTCTGCTCCAATTGCTTCCACATACAGGTCCAAACACTGATTATAATATTTTCTTCAATATTTCCTATCAATTTAATCTCTGCAGGGTGTAAAATGTACTACATTTTCCAATGTCTTCCACGCTATTTTTTTTTTTTCTAGAATCATTTTCTAAATCAGAAAATTCTGGTTATAAGTGTATGTGGCACCTCAAGTTTGACAGAACTCCTTTATTGAGATATCAAAATTCACATAGCTATTAAAATGGAATGAAAGTATCTATCTTTCCTGAATAGATATCAAAAATAATACCCTGAATAATTCTGGATAATAATATATATCTTGAAAGGAGCTTAATGTTGTCTGCCATCAGATGATCACTGGTGTTGGCAATATCCCCTTTAATTAAGGCTTTCTGGACTTTCCATTAATGATGACTAGCTTTATTCTTGCTAAAACTTAATTATTTAAACACAAAAATATCTGCATATTGTTTGTAAAATGAATTCCAATTCTATTTTTTATTTGGAAATGCTCAGTCATAATGATTAAAGTGTATTTGATTGTCAAGAGATTAAAGTAAGATATACATTAAACCCTAAAATTTTTCATCTTTGGCAGACTTTTGTGGGATCATCAATCAAGTTTTGGTATGAAAGGTTTTCAGTGGTTGAGAGATTATGCTTTTAGTGACTTGTAAAATCTTTTTTCTTCATCTGCAAATCTATAACTATGCCTAATTACGTATGTTTGAGTACACATGTATTAGAAAGTTGATTTTGTCACTTAAATATCTGAAGAAACCATTTTTTTCAGATTTTCTTGTTGTGACTAAACTCTGCCTGCTTCATTAGTGTTACATAACTGACCATGCTTCCTGTGCAACATGGTGAAAGTTCAAAACTTCTCTCCAGATTTTTTCCAAATTTACTATTTGATGTCCTTAGCTGAGCTGGAATTCATACCACAGTCTGAGCACTGTCAAAGAAAAAAAGGTGGTCTTCTCTCTGTACCATTCATGGCATCAGACAACACAGGTTGGTGGGGTGGCCAGGAAATAATCTGACCTATATATAATGGAAACAAATGTCTCATTAAGAAGGGAATTCATTGGCTAAAGGCACTAACTGATACCAAGACTATGAAACTGGGGAAGGAGAGGAAGGACGTGGAATCTGCAGGGAAAGATGAGACCACTGGAAACCATTTGGCTGGAAAAGCACATTCAGTTAAATAGAAGAAAGTGAACAGGATGGTGGTGAGACGGACAGGAAAATTACATTTGTGAATGAGGAAAGTAGCTAAGCAAAAAAAATGATAGAGCAGAATAATGAAAAGGAGAAGATCAGCTGGTGAGCCAAAGACTTTGACATGAAGCTAGAGAAGAAAAAGTGAAGGAGGGAACAAAATAGAAGCTTAAAGCACATGAAAAGTGTTAGTTTGTGAAGCCATGTGGAAATGACTGAAAAGACAGATTAAACAAAATCAATTACCATTGGGTTAAGTGAGCACCAAAGACAGCACTAGAAAGGAGGATTATCATTTACAGTTGGAGGGACAGTAGAATTGCCTAACTGCTGATATGGTGTATTTTTTGTTTTGCTTCTGATGTTATTATGTTATTTTAGTTCAACCAGCAGAGTTTTTGCAGTGGATCTGAAACTTTAAGTCTCACTGTCACATTAAGTGGTTATATAATAAAAAAATAAATAAGTAAATAAATAAATAAATAAATAAAACTCTACATGTGTTTTTGTTTTGTTTTGTTTTGTTTTCTGAGATAATTTCTTCTTTACAGTTTGTTTTTTTTAGATAAAAAGAAAAAAAAGGAAAAAAAGAAAAGCTTATGACCAAAAATTTTTTAGAGAATTATTGTATGACTAAAACATTGTCCAGTTAAAATCATGAAAAGTAAGAATTAAAAATACTTCTACAGAATTGATATGGATCTTTTATTAGACATTTATTACTAGATAAGACAGAGTTAGGGAGTGTTCAGTTCTGAGAGTGAATCATTTGCAATTTTATATTGTTAGAATAACCCCTAGCAATTTTTGTCCTGAGCTGACCCAAACTCTCCAAATCCACTTCCATTCACAAGCTGGAAAGCAGTATGAAACAGATAACATTGCTAATAGTCTTTTTGGATATGGCCATCCTGTTTTGGCGGGTAAGAGTTTTTAAATTATCCACATCACTTGGCTTCAGTGTTATAAAACCGTCCTATATAGAATTAGTTTACTGGTATAGACAAAGCCATGTTATCCAGCCAAATAGTTTTTTTATTTTGAATTCTCATAGTACTTTTGTTTGTTTGTTTGTTTTCTCTCTGCTTAAATTCCAACAGTTATAAATGACAACTACTCCATGTGATGATAAGTAATATTACCTGTCCTGCATAAATAATCAATTGCCTATACAGTTTACCATGAAAATGATTCTAGAGTTTTCATTGTTAACAAACTAATCCAATTTTACTTTTACTAAAAAAGCATGCTTAGAAAACAAAAACAACAAAACAAACAAACAAACAAACAAAAAACAACAAGGAAGAGTATATTTGCTTGTACAGTCTGTCAGACATGTAAGATGAGTATGAAGAGTCCTAAAGACAGATGAGAGATTAGATTTGGGATTCAGAAGTTCCTTTATAGCACTTAGAATAAGCCTACTCTATTATGTGTCTTTTGTAACAGTCTAATGTAAACTTTTACAAGGTAAAAACTGGTGATACCGATCTGCTTGAAAAAATTGTACCCAGTTTGAATATCTCTGTAATAGTAACAGAAAGCATGGACTGGACATTCTGTGCAAGCCACAGAAATTGGACAAGAACCTTCTTCAAAAACCAGCAAGGACTAATTTCTTATAGCTATTCAACTGAGTCACTTACTGTAGAAGAAAAAAATCTAATAACAGGTTTAAAAATGCACAACAAAACCTCCCCCACTAGTATAACAGAGTTTAGTCATCTAAATGCTTTTTAAAATCTAGCTACACACTCAAGGTGGAATAAAAGAAAATTAAATAAAATTAAAAGGACATTCTTTACAACCAGAATCTTCTCATTATAATCATCATCGTCATCATCATCATCATCCATGTTTACCATTGCTTTCTTAGTGTAGCGTGAAAGTAATACAAAGTCTTCCCCCCAAAAAAAAGTAGCAAAGGCATAAATCTCAGGACAGAATCATAGACTCATAGACCTCATAGAATCATAGACTCATAGACTTGAATCATAGAATCATAGAATAGTTTGGGTGGGAAGAGACTTTAAAGATCATCCAGTTCCTATCCCCCTGACACGACAACAGACACCTTCCTGGTCCACTAGACCAGGTTGCTCAAAGCCCCATCCAACCTGGCTTTAAACACTTCCAGGGATGGGGCATCCACAGCTTGTCCGGGCAACCTTTTACAGGTGGTGACCCTCTGAGTAAAGAATTGCTTCCTGATGTCTAATCTAAATCCACCTTCTTTTAGGTTAAATACATTCCCCCTTGTCCTGTCATTGTACTCCCTAATAAATAGCCCATCCCCATCTTTCCTGTAGGCTTCCTTTAGGTACTGGAAAGTTGCTATAAGTTGCTATAAGGTCTCTCCGGAGCCTTCTCTTCTCCAGGCTGAACAACCTCAACTCCTTCAACCTGTCTTTCTAGGTTCCCCTTGATCATGTTTGTGGCCCTCCTCTGGACTTGTTCTAATAGGTCCGTGTCCTTCTTGTGCTGGATGCTCCAGAACTGAACACAGTAATCCAGGTAGGGTTTCACAAGAGCAGAGTGGAGGGGGAGAATCATCTCCCTCAACCTTCCGCTGTTCACTCTTCTTTTGATACAGCCCAGGATACAGTTGGCTTTCTGGGCTGCAAGAACACATTGCCAGCTCATATTCAGTTTTGTCTACCAGTACCACCAAGTTCTTTTCCACAGGACTGCTCTCTATCCACTTGTTGCCCAGATTGAATTCATGTTTGGGATTGCCCTGACCCAGGTTCAGGACATTGCACTTGGCTAATCCCAGTACAGACCCCTGAGTGACACCACTAGTTACTGGTCTCTACCTGGATATAGTTGACCTCTTTGAATGCGACCATCCAGTCAATTCCTTAGTCACTGAGTCGTCCATCTATCAAATCTGTCACTCCATTTTATGGACAAGAATGTTTTGCCAGACAGTATCAAATGTATTGCATGAGTCCAGATAGACGTTATCAGATGTGTCATGTATAGGTGAATAGACTACTTGAAAAGAGGGAAACCCAAGTTCAAAAATCTGCCCAAAGTACAACAGGGACTTGAATCCCTGCATTCATCAGCCCATACAAAAACCCCAGGTTTTTTTATTCTTATTTCTGTAGGTTATTTTTGTTGTTGTTGTTGTTGTTTTTGTTTTGTTTTGTTTTATTTTTCCTTCAAATTTCTGTCTTTCTTCCAACATAGCATGAATCTAAAAATCATCAGTAATACAGTTTCCATCGTGGTTTCATTTACAACAATAGCCTTTCCCATGAAAAATAGCTTTATCACAACCAAAACAACACAAAAAATCTTAAATCACTTTTCTTAGAACGTAATAGATATGGTACGACATAATCTCTCATTAGTGAAATAAAAGTATTTCCATGGACTATCATGCTGCAACAAACAGAATGTCGAGTGAGAAATATATTCAACATCAGTCATGAGAAAATCTTATTCCAAAGTAGATGACCTATTTATTACACTTTGATATAATTTTTCTCTGAAAAATTTTGGTACAAAATACTAACTAGCATAGATCTCTAAGGAATTATGAATAATTTCTTTCTGCCTTTTCATTGGACACACTAACACTGCCTGCCTACCTACGTACCTACCTTACTACCTGTTTGTATTTATGTATATATGCACATGTATATATATGCCACTTACTTGGTATGTTTCATTTGGTTATGACTTTAAACAACACATCATTTCCAAAATTTGTAAGGCAGGTTTCATCTGAAAAAATATTTTGCTCATAATATTATACTTCCCTTTAATTCTTTCTTAAAAAAAAAAAAAAAAAATGTGTACAAGAACTTGAATGCAATGACACTGTTCTCACTGCAACTTTTCACATAATCAATCAGGCTGGAACAAAATATAAAAATATAAAATATAAATGATGATTTATGGAGTTTGAACTAGAGGCATCCAAAGGACAAAAAGCATAGTAGACCTGCGCAAAACCTGGCAAGTGTGATTTTCTGAGTTTTAAACTTTGTTTTTCCCCCTTACTTATATGGTTTTAAAGTTCAGCAATCGCTTTAAGTTTTTGAACTATCTGAAAGAATTTTTTTAACAGCTGCATGAGACTATGTACCTGGGTTCATTTCATTTAGATTTACAGGCCAGATTTTTTATTTGTTTTTGAGTCTTTTTGTTTGTTTGTTCTATGAAATTCAATGTTTTGTTTTCAAACGTGCTCCTTTAAAGAGGCTGAAATAATATTTTTCTAAGTTTGAATTTTTTACAAAAGATGCACAGGCTCCAAAAAAATTTAAATTATGCCCAAAAGTAAGCCCATCTGTTAACCAAAATTGAGTTTTAGATGATATCCAGTTTAATTTCAAATGTTTTTCTATCTTTAATATGTGTGATTATAACGATGATTTTATTGACATAAATAATCTAGTAGAATAAAAATATAAAAGCAAAGCAGGATTGTAGAGAACACTAGCAGTTTGGACATCATTTCAGAAAAGCACTTAAAAGGAAAGTAACTTAATCAAGAGAGACAGTAGACTACGTGAGACACTGTAGAAGACTGTCTCAAAAAGCAAAAGATCCCAAGAGAGTTAGAATTTGGCAGGAGTATAAAGCCTCAAAAATCAAGTGAATGGAAGTTGGCCAGGAATGAACGAGTATTTTGAGGCAACTAAGTTGTTTGGAAGGCTGTGACTGAACCTGAAAGATGTGCTTCAAACTTTACCAAAACTTCTCTCTGTGATATTATAGATTGGTCATTAGTATGAAATCCTAGTAGCTGGAGAGGACACTAAATAGTAAGACAGTCTACAAAATCATGATTAATTGAATAAAAAATATTTTTTCTCTCTTGTTAATAAAATAATAGAAGGCAAAGAAATTAAGTTAACAATAGTTAGATGTGTGACACAGTAAGACAAAACAAGTAAGATGAAACAAACAAACAAAAAGGGAAGTATGTTTTCACAAAACACACATGAGCTGTATGGAACTCCTTGCTACAAGATGTTGTAGACTTGATATTGTGTTACTGGAGTTCAAGAAACAGGTAAAGCTGCTGCAGGAAAACCCAGCCAGAACTATTAAATACAAAAGGCTCAACTTATTTACTTAAACATTTGGTGTTTTTTTATTTTTACTTTTTATTTAAGCATTTAGTGTTATTTCTGATACCTTAGAAACCTGCAAGTGACCAGTAAACCGGAAAGGGACAAAAAAAATCCTTTCTTTCTTGATCAGAGTTGGTGAGATAAACTTGAGTACTTCAAATGAGAATAGGCATTTGTGCTTAAGCATCTGAACACAAGATGTTTATTTTAGCATGAATTGCATCTCCCTTGAGGTTCTATTGACAGTCTTGACTAGACAGTTCATTAACTACATGCAAGTCCATTAACTATAATTAAAGCTTAGACATCTAGCTCACATCTAAACAGTTGCATGGAGACATCTAAATGCTATCGTATTAATGTTTCACTAAATACCAAAAGCAACTACTTCTAGCTCAAGAAATGGGTGAGTTGCTGACCCACCAGAACTGGGACAATATGCCAGGAAATGATCAATAATCATCGCATTCTTGCTGTGTTTGTAAATAACTAACTAAAGCAGCTACCATTAGCCAGTGAATACAGATAATACACAAAATAGATGAAACTGATGTACCTTGAACCATCCCAGCATAAGAGCATAGATGTCTTTATGTTGTTCTCTGGGAACAATGTGTTGTGTATTCATTTGAAGTTCAGATGAAATCAGTAAAGAAAAGTTGTTAAACGTGAGCTGTATGAAAAGTAACTGTTCCTGAAAGGATTGGAGCCTTGTTAAAATTATAAATAAATAAATAAATAATAAATAAAACTACTTGTTGCAGGTCATGGCATTGATTTGTTTGATCTGTTTTATTTGAAGGCATAAACACATGCAAAATATCAGGGACCTACTAAGTCTACATTTCCTAAACAACTTATATTCCCCATTTCTCCCCATTCTGCCATTGCATCATTTGCATCATTGCATCTCAGTACTGCAAACCTTGGTGTCTTTACCTTTGAGCTATTTCCAATATTTCTTTACATGTTCTCTAGATCTCCATTTATAACAACAATTTGCACAAACCGAGAGCAATAGGTTTTATCAGTGCCATCTTGGTAATGGTTAGTTCTGGCATGGTTTTAATCCACTTCTCCAGAGGGAGCCTAGGAGTCATTTGACAAAGAGAATGCACCAGGGGGTGTTCTCAATAGGCAGAGTATATAATACTTTTTTTCTTCTTGGAGAGGAGGAGTCCAGCCATATGACTTTAAAGTGTCCTAACATTCATCATGTCTTATTTACTCACACAGATGTAACTGGGTTTTGCTGTTTGTTGTTGTTGTTTTTCCCCAGAAATTATTTAACCCACTTCTCAAGCAAAGTTGCAAGCTACCCTGGGGTACCAAAACGTATTGCAGATTTATTATTCTTTTCTCTCTATCTGTTATCTTTGCACTTTCTATGTGCTTATTCTCACATTAATGTTTTAAGTACCCTCTACATCTGATCCTGCTATGAGCTTCAGGTGGTTAGGTCAATCTCAGTGCTCATATAAAACCCCACTGTGTTTTCTGTGAAGCAACTAGTTCAAATGTAGATGCTATGAATTCTGTTACAGTAATCCTCTCTCCCCACAAGGAGAGATGGTTTTTAATAACAGCTACATCATGAAGCAGTGGTACAAAGACAAGGTACTTCCAGTAAATAATGCATGGAATTTCAGAAATGTGTGCACCAAGAAAAGTTATAGCTTTATCTCTAGAAGTAAAAAGAACAAATTCTTTAGGGAAAAAAAAATAATAAAAAACATCTTTTTATTCTTTTCTCATAAATTGTCTAACCCACTGACATCCACTGGAATGGAGATGAAACTAGTCAATGCAGTTACTGGGTTGCAATGCCATTATGTACACTGGGTTCCAGGTACTAGTATGCATGTCACAGTAATAAATCTGATCATTAATCTGTTGAGAAGACTGAGATTTTCCTTGGATACTTATGGTTGTGCAATTATCATGGCCATATGTGACAGTAATAAAGAAAGCTTTGCTCTTCCAAAAAGTTTTAAGGGACAAAGAATGAATTAAAATTTTTAAAAAATGTCATAATAGAACTAACTTCTCAGACTGCTACTAAGAACACAGTCATAAGCCACATGTTGTTCACTCCAGAAACTTGGGAATTTGTGATAGGAAGATGTAAGTGTATTTAAATTCACACTAAGGAACCTATAATGTAATCATTTCATTTCTGTATAAATTGTTTTTCAAAAGTTCCCAGCTATATATCTAATAGTTCCTGTTGCCTTCTGAGTCTTAAAGGAGAAATGTTAACAGGGTCTGTGACTGACCCTGCACAATAAGTGATTTGAACTGTATCTTATATGATTGAATATAGCAAACACTTCAGAAAGTGCTGTACACTAAGCAAACCACAATCATTTTTGTTCTGTTTTTTCCAATACTTATTTAAACTAGATGTACTTTTTAATCCATCAAAGTCTACAAGCCCTTGTTATAAAAATAAAACAAAATACAGCAAAGCAAAACAAAACAAAACAACCTTCCCAAGCAGATATGACTGTGAAATAATAAGATAGAAAGTTGTGATGGTTTTACCTCGCTGGGCAGCTGAACTCCACCAAAACTGCTTTCTCACTCCCCCTCCTTAGAAGAAGAGGGGAAAAAGAAAGTATGCTGGAAAGAAAAACAAATAAACAAATGAACAAAAACCTCATGGGTTGAGATAAATATAATTTAATTAAAGGGAAAAGGAAGAGGGGAAAATACAAAACAAAACAAAACAAACTAACTAAACCAAACCAACCAAAAACAAACAAACAAACAAAAAGGTTGGATGGAAGCACAGAGAGAGAGAGAGAGAAGAAATTACTCTCTAATTCCCATCAAAGAGCAATGTTCAGCCATGTCCCAGGAAGCAGGGCCTCAATAGCGATTGTTTGGAAGAATGGAAATGGTCATAACAAGAGCCCCCCCCTCCTTCCCCTTTCCCACATTTTATTGCTGAGTGTGACATCATGGCATGGAATATACTTTTGGTTGGTTTAGGTCAGCTGCCCTGGTGATGCCCACCCCCAGCCTACAGGTTCTTGGGGGGTGGAGGGTTGGAGGGAGTCCTGATGCTGTGCCAGCACTGCTCAGCTGCAAACACAACACTGGTGTGACACCAATGCCGTTCTAGCTACAAGTGCAGAGCACAACACTGTATGGGCAGGGAAAGTTAACTCCATCCCAGCCAGACCCCGTACAAGAGTCTTAGTGAACTGTAAGTTGACCTTTATTTACACTACTAGAAAAACAATTTTCTTTGAGAAATTCTGCAGTCTGACTAATTAAGTGCCCAATTAGATCCACTGGGAACTTTGCTTACTTTTGCTTTCAAAGAATCAAACACATTTAAAGAGACTTCTTCCTTCTTGAAAGTCATATTATGGAAAAAAAAAAAATAAAAGAGAAACAGTGTAGAAAAGTAGCTGAATAATATTTCCTCTAGACAGTATCAAGTCCAAGATAAAATAACAGAAATTCTACGGTTAAGAAATATTGCTCTTAACACTCAGTTGTATTATTGGCATAGCTGATAGTTTACAATACACGGTTGTTCTTTGCTCTTAAAAATAAGTGAGTTCCCTTTAAATAATGATGTCTACTGATTTAATTCCATTATGTACTGGTTCCTGGTAAAGTACCACCTATTAAGTTAACAGAGGAATTACGTGCAATGAACTGGAGAAGAATTACATAGAAAATAAGAATCTTTAAAATGAAAACCTAAAATAGGAAGCTAAGCAAGGCTTAGCAGAATATATGCAAAATCATTTTGATTTTCACTGAAAAATATAAATTGGTAAAATACAAAAAATTACAGATGAAACTTCATTAGTGTATCTAGTCATGGGTTAGTTTACATAAAAATCTAGATGTTAATCATAGTAAGATTTTTGAGACTAAAGTAAGCAGTCAAAACTGAGGGCATGTATGTATGAGCCAAATTAATTTTGAGGGATGTAAATTTATTGTTCTTTGATATGTTTGAGATATATTTAAATAGTTGGAATGTCCCAGATTTAAAAATTCAATTACTTAACTTACTAAAGGAGGAAAGACCTAATTGTAGATTGTACAGCACATTATTTTTTCTGTTTGCTGTACTGATTGTACTATTTAGTGTGTGGAATTAAAACATTTTGAAAGATTAACAGCCTGAACCTCTTTCATCAGGCAGAACTGTCCGAAAATAAGCATGTGCACAATGTATAAAGTATTTAGAACTTGTTTAAATTGAATTCTTTCCAAAAAGTTACAAATATGAATTTTTATAAATATATACTTCATAAAGCATTGTACAATTATCATCTCACATCAGATGCAATAAGAGTCCTTCTTCATCCTTCCTCAGTATATATCAATAGTAATCACAGAATGCACAGACATATGGTCACATGCCATTAGAAGGAATTCTGTGTTACACATTTGGTTTCACTGGAAACTTTTTCAGTGATATGTAAGATTACTTTGATTACAACCTCAGTGAAAAACAATAATCTTTCTGATCGTTTGTTTTTCAGAATGAGAAGAGTAATTGCTTCTGGAATATTATTTCACACACTGTGTCACCACTGGACAATTAAGCATAATATTAAGGTAAATACTTTCCTTCTGACAAAGAACTTCTAATCAATCCACCTATTTATTTATTTATTTTTATTTTATTTTTTAGCAAAAGAAGACTGGGGCCATAATATACAAATCTTTTCTTTGATTTACTATTTTTACAGAAAACAAGGTTTACAGAATCTTTGAGGATGTGTCCATGCAAATAAATAAAAGCTTCCCCTTTGAGAAGAGGGAGTGAGAGAGTGGCTGTGGTGGACCTTGGCTGCCCACCCATGTAAAATCACTACAATAACCCATCAGAAAAACTCAATATACCAAATAAGCAGAAACATACAACAGGCAGCAAAACGGTCTAGGATTTAGGGAAGCCAAAGTAAGCAAGATTCTCTGGCAGCCGCCCAACCCAGAATAGCTGCTGATTACTAAAATATGTTGAAGATCTGCCCACAAATCAATTTGGTCACCAATCAATGAAAAACACACAGATATGACAGAGACTTGTCCATTGTCCTTTGTGTTGCACAGACCACAGGGCAGACCACTTGGACCATGTGAGAGTGTGAGTGAATTAAATCTCTGAGAAAATTAATGCAAAAAATCAATTTATTTACACAATTTGTAGGGAAACAGGTCATCTTCCTCTGCTAGAAGACCTTGATTCAAGTCAAAAGACTTTGATTTTGACTGCACTAATTTAACTAATTTAACCATAATTCCTCTGTGATTTACCTTAACATATTTGAAGACTGTTACTACAGCATTCTCCAGGCTTTTATTCTCCAACTCTGCAGCTCAAATATTTTCATTTTTTTTCTCATAGGACATGTTTTCCAGAGCTTGTTGCTTCCTTTTGTGCAATATTAAATACATCCATAACTTGTCTGGCCTATGCCCATTCCTAAAATCTCACCACATTTGCTTTAGAATGGTGCATGATCAGACAAGCTACCTGAATGACTGGTCTCAGAAGATAGTGGCTGATGGGTCATTCTCTACCTGAAGGCCAATAACAAGTGTAGTGCTGCAGAGACCTTGCTTTGAGCAGGAGATTCAACTATAGATCCATTCCAGTCTGAGTTATCCTCTGTTTCTTTGGCTCAGTGCTCGAAGAAAAAAATTAGAAAGGAAGAAGGAAAGAGGTAAAAACTCTTACATGCCTTTGTGGTTTATATGTCACAACAGATAAACTGTTCCTTCACAATGTTGTAATAAATGTAGGCAAACGTTTATTCAGCAACCCATAATAACTCTGAGGTCCTTTTCTGCAGAACCTGTTTTTTCCTATTTTGCATCTGTATCACAGTTTGTTCCCTCCTAAGTATAATCCTTTCTTTTGACTTAGTTATATTTTACTTACTCATATTACTACAATGAATCTTTATTATTATTATTTATTATTATTATTAATATTATTATATAAATATATAACAATAACAATAATAACTATTATTATTGTTATTATTATTATTATTATTATTATTATTATTATTATTATTATTATTTTATCTTATCTTCCAAACTATTTGCAGACCTAGAGTTTCATAACATCTGAAAGTTTAACAAAAATCTTTTTTATTCTACTGTCATGAGTGAAAAATGCTACCAAGCCTTGGATATACTTCTGTGATACCACACAATAAATGTTTTTTCAGTCTGATAATAAGCCACAGTTAATTCTTTCCTACAATATTTTTCCAACAGTTTTTAACCATGTTGCAATTGTTTAATCTGGACAGTATTTCTTTTGACTGTTTATAAAACTGTCATGTGATAACTTCCAAACCTTTCTAAAACACAGTTATAACAACACTATAAAAATATAACAACAAAAATAAAGATGTAACAACACTACTCTCCCTTCATCTACACCTTTTATTAAAATGTAATGGATGTTTAGTTGAAGGCCTCTGTTTGCTTCCCATAATGTTGCCAATTACACAGTAACAGAGTTCAGTATTTCTGGAAATTCACGTTTCCTGAAGGTATTTAATAGAACTTAAATTTCACGACTATTTGATAAAGTAAAAATTAAATGAAAGTGTCTGACTCTTTGAATTAAAAGCAATTTAGCAGTATGGAGTGCTGAAACCAGTTTAATTCGCTTCATATATTCAGTTTCTGCTTGCAACTAACTGGATTTTTCTCTATAAAATACTTTCAATTTAACATTATATTGTGTGAATCTATGCTGAGATGTAATTCAAAATAACTCATGCTTTTGCTATATTGTGTGCTTTTCTCTGTAGTGAAAAAGTTTGGTTTTGCAGAATACTGAGGGTAATTTGCATTGACACTAGGTTGATATTAACATCCTAAGGACAAATTACCATTTATATTAAAGACACTCTATGGAAAGCAAAAATACGAAAGGCAGACTTCCCATAAACTCATTTCACTTCATCATCTTGGCCCTCCAAAGTCCCAGGCCCTCCAAAGGCCCTCCAAAAACTTCCTTCTATTACAGTAAATTGTGAATTATTTTATCCTGCAGTACAATGTCATATTCTATCAATGATATGATCCTATGTATCATTTTTTTCCAGCTACATTAATATTACTGAAGGTTCAAAGACATCGCGTCATAACACTTGATGTTCATTTACACCATTAGTTTCAGTGACATTTTGTGCTGAAAAGCAGCTAGAAGGAAGAGTAGAAGTATGCTTTCTGTCTTTTACTTAATTATTCACACAACACTGCAGGTAATATCAGTAAGAACATAAAAAGGGAAGCCAGTTGCAACTCATAGCAAAATTTTGCTGAAACAAATTCATACTCTTTAAAGAAGAAGAACAAAAAAGATACTGGAAAGCTAGGTAGTCAGTATACGAGCCATGGGTAAACTGCATCATCATTGATGCAGCTGTGCTTCAGAGACACTTTTCTATGTTTTTTTTTTCTTTTTCATTCTTTCTTTATAGAAATGTGAATTGAATGCTTTCAAAAAGACTTTATGAGCAAGACCACCACCACAGAAAGAACGGAATGAAGAAGATGCAGTTGTGGCTGGTGATATCCTACCCTGTGTGATAACACAGGACTTCCCAGATTTGGTATGGGGACTAGACTTTTCAGTAATGGAAAAAAAGTGAGAAGCCTCACCCTAGCATAAGATTTTTTTAGAGTAATGCTAGGGGTACAAAATGCTGCTGGTACAAATACCAAAAATAATGGCTTGTTTGGGGAGAATGTTAAAAAATATGGAAAGAAGAGTTTAATTTTTCTTCCTGTTTTCTATCTGTTTCTATTTTAGAGTTGGCAAACATAGAACTACAAGGGTTTTTTTGTGTGTTTTTTTGTTTGGTTGGTTGGTTTTTGTTTGTTTGTTTTTTGATTCAAAGAGCGTAAATGCTTCTGTGTTCGGTTCCTGCTAAATAAAAGTGAGCCTACAAGTAAGGAAAAATATGTTCTTTTCAAATTATTTTCAATGAATGGATATGTTATGCTCTGCTAGAGAGAGAATCATAGAATCATAGAACCCTGAGTTGGAAAGGACCCATAAGGATCTTCAAGTCCAACTCCTGGCTCCACAGAGGTCTACCCAACAATTCAGACCATATGACTAAGAGCACAGTCCATATGCTTCTTAAATTACAACAGGCTTGGTGCCATGACTACGTCCCTGGGGAGCCTGTTCCAGTTGCAACAACCCTCTCAGTGAAGAACCTCTTCTTGACATGCAGCCACATCCTCCCCTGTCGCAGCTTGACACCATTCCCTCAGGTCCTATCACTGGTCACTAAAGGAACAGATCGGTGCATGCCCCTCCACTCCCCTTCATGAGGAAGCTGTAGACCACGATAAGGTCACCCCTCAGCCTCCTCTTTTCCAGGCTGAACAGCCGCTCCTCATACGTCTTCCCCTTTAGGCCCTTTACCATCTTAGTAGCCCTAGGTTGAGAGGTTAATGCTTGTCCCGGGGAGTGCAGTCTCACAGTGCAGGAAACATGAATCTGAACAGAGTGGGTAACAAGGGCACAGGTACCTGTCAGAGTGCATTTTTTCTGGTATCTGTGGGCATTTTTCATTTTGCAGCTCATAGAATGACAGAATATCCTGAATAGGAACGGACCTACAAGGATCATCGAGTCCAACTCCTGACTCCTCACAGGAACACCCAAAACCCAGATGATTTGTCTGAGAGCATCATCCAAACACTTCTGGAACTCCAACAGTCTTGGTGCTGTGACCACTTCCCTGAGGAACCTGTTCCAGTGCCCAACCAATCTCTCAGTGAAGTACCCTTTCCTCAGTATTCACAAATCGCAGGGTGCTGATGCCCATAGAAATTCAGTTAATGATGGGTGTTATTAAAAATCTCACTGGTAGAGACAATGATATACTCAATAAACAAAGGGAGAGTTACCATTAAAACTCTGTTCTCATTTAAAGTAAAACAAGAGAAAGAAAAACAAACAAAGAGCTAGAGATACAAATCTATTTTGTACTGTTCAGTTTCCTTATTAACAAGAAAAAAAAAAAAAGGAGAATGCTGTCATATTATCTTTGTTAGGACCAGCTGCAGCAGATGTAAGAATTTGATAGAGTAACTTGGAGATAATCAGTCAGGACCATTAAAACATTTCTGTATTTCTGATGCACTGGAAACCCTCTTAAATCTGTGTCAAGACCTTAAACCAGATCCATCCACCCAGTGGTCAGGCCCTTCCATGCATTTCTTTCTGTAGGAGCCTCATTCACCTTTAAAGTTCACCAGCAGATGCAGACCTGAGATCTCTTTAATATCTTCTTGCCCCATACCACAGGGAAAGTAAGTTTCATGGTAGAAAAACACTAATGTTGTGACACTATGTAGCATCATACAGAGCTTTCAGTGACTGCTTTTAAGTTCAGGCTTGAGTTTTCAGAGTCAGCTAGTGCAATACACTTCTGTCCAGGCAACATTTAAAGACAGAGCATTAGCTGGTCCACCGTATACCTCAATGTCCTTATCAAAAGGTAGTTGACTCACAGATGATGTGAAACTGACCCAAAAGTTAAGTTTGATTTGAGCTTAAGTAAATCACAGAATCACAGAATTGTAGGGTTTGAAAGGAACCTCAGGAGATCATCGGGTCCAACCTCCCTGCCAAAGCAGGTTCCCTAGAGCAAATTGCCAGGTAGGCATTCAGGCGGGTCTTGAATATCTCCAGAGAAGGAGACTCCACAACCTCCCTGGGCAGCCTATTCCAGTGCTCTGTCAACCTCACTCTGAAGATGTTCTTTCACATATTGGTGCAGAACTTCCTGTGATCCATTTTGTGGCCATTACCCCTTGTTCTGTCCCCACAAACCACTAAAAAGAGGTTGGCCATACCCCTTTGTCTCCCACACTTCAGGTATTTGTAAACATTAATAAGATCCCTCTCAGTCTTCTTTTCTCAAGGCTGAACAGACCCTGGTCTCTTATCTTTTCCTCACAAGGGAGATGCTCCGTGCACCGTATCATCTTGGCAGCTCTCCGACGGACTCTTTTCCTGGAGATCCCTGGTGTTTTTTTGCACTGGGGAGCCCAGAACTGGACACAGTATTCCAGGTGAGGCCTGACCAGGGCAGAGAAGAGGGGAAGGATCACCTCCCTTGACCTGCTGGCCACGCTCCTTTTAATCACAGTATCACAGTATCACAGATTTCTAGGTTGGAAGAGACCTCAAGATCATCGAGTCCAACCTCCGACCTAACACTAAGTACTCCACTAAACCATATCGCTAAGCTCTACATCTAAACGTCTTTTAAAGACCTCCAGGGATGGTGACTCCACCACCTCCCTGGGCAGCCCGTTCCAATGCTTAATAACCCTTTCGGTAAAGAAGTACTTCCTAACATCCAACCTAAAACTCCCCTGTCGCAACTTTCGCCCATTCCCCCTCGTCCTGTCACCAGGCAGGTAGGAGAACAGACCAACCCCCACCTCTTTACAGCCTCCTTTAAGGTAACTGTAGAGAGCGATAAGGTCGCCCCTGAGCCTCCTCTTCTCCAGGCTGAACAAGCCCAGCTCCCTCAGCCGCTCCTCGTAAGACTTGTTCTCCAGACCCCTCACCAGCTTGGTCGCCCTTCTTTGGACTCGCTCGAGCACGTCCATGTCCTTCCTGTAGCGAGGGGCCCAAAACTGAACACAGTACTCGAGGTGCGGCCTCACCAGAGCCGAGTACAGGGGCACAATCACTTCCCTAGACCTGCTGGCCACACTGCTTCTTATGCAGGCCAGGATGCTGTTGGCCTTCTTGGCCACCAGGGCACACTGCTGGCTCATGGCCAACCTGTCATCCACCACAATCCCCAGGTCCTTCTTGGCAGAGCTCCTCTCCAGCAGGTAATATGATAGGTAAAGCTAATATGATATCATAAACATCCTCCAAGAATACAATAAAAAATAAGCATTTATTGAATATTTTTCTGGAATGGAATATCGAAATATTTTTCCTGGATGCCAGTTAAAGAAGGGAGAAATACATGCAGATCTGACTCTTTTTCCATTAGTCACTGGATAAAATGCTAATATTGCAATGGAAGCAGGAATGTCTACTCATAGTAGCTTTTTGTCCTTACATATAAATAGACTAATCCCAGACTTCTCCATCTGTTTCTCTGAGTCATTTTTCTCTGTGCATTCTTATACAGCTTCAGTAGACAAATAGTAGAAAATTAAGAGAACATGTCTTTTTAACCTCCATAACTGGAAGAGGAAATGGCCTGGACTCCTGGACTCCTGGACTCATCCCTCCAGGTTAGTATATAAAGGGGCTTCTACTAATGCTTTTAACACCCTGCCATCACCCACTAAAAGGCAGGTTATTTAGAAGAGCCCTCAGTTCACTTTCAGCTGAATAGAAGGTGTATACTTAAGTATGAACTGTGAACATAATCAGACACACAAGGAAGCATCCACAGATGGCACATTATGCAATTTTCATGAATCAGCCCATAGCTCCATCTCGATTTCTGCTACAATCAGTGGTTCATCGGTTTAGTCTGAGATTACTAATTCTAGAAGACAAAAGGTGTGTGAGTTGAATCCCTTATTACTGTCACAGAGTAAACCCTTCTTTGTGAAGCTCACACTAAATATTTAATGCTTTAACCTGACAGTTAAACTTGATTGAGATTGTTTCTTTTTTCCATTTTTATAATGTCTCTTTGAAAATCTGGATTGTTTTTAACTTCTGTTTAAAGACATGTTTAACATGGTTGGCATGTACACAAAACACAGATACAAATGTAGAAATACAGCTGTATCCCGTTACCCCTGGACCCCTTTGCCCTTCAAGACTGACTCTCGAGGGACCCTCCTGAACACAGTGTCCTGAACAGTTCAAAGTCTGCTTCTGGAAGTGCAAGGTAGCAGTTTGACTGACAGCCCCCCTGACTTCACCAGGAAAAGAGAACTCTACCATGTCATGGTCACTCCGCCCAAGACAACTCCCTACCACTACATCTCCCACCAGTCCTTCCCTGTTCGTGAACAGCAGGTCTAGTAGGGCACCCCCGCTGGTAGGCTCACTAACCAGCTGAGTAAGGAAGCTGTCTTCCATGCACTCCAGGAACCTCCTAGACTGCTTCCTCAGGGCTGTGTTGTGTTTCCAGCATATGTCTGGGAAGTTAAAGTCGCCCATGAGAACAAGTGCTGGCGATTGCACAACTTCCACCAGCTGTTCGTAGTGAGTGTAAGTCTCATTCCTAGTTCAATTTAAAAAATAGATGTCACCCCCTTATAGGCAGGTGTGGCAGAAAGATGCCAAATGGGTAGTCTCCAGTGTGACTGACACTCAGGATACTGTGCGACAAAGGTTTGAATCTTGCTCCCAATTATATAATAAGTTTATGGGAGCAAGATTCCATAAGCTTATTACATAATAAGCACAGAGTGACTCCAGAAAAGTTCACAGCTGTCTCTATTTAGCTGAATCAGGTTATATTTACTGAGACCTAAGCCAGCATTATTACACTGCTAGTTTTTCTTCTACTCCACTAGAATTTTCAGCTTTTTTCACACTTCTTTCAAAATCATAGAATATTTTTGAGATAACAGAGAACAATGTGGGTCAACACTGTCTAAGGAATTAATACTTGTTCCCAAAAAATAAGTCCAACTCCTAAGAGGATGTGCTTGGCATTTTGAAATTATTAGTTATTCCTCCATTGATTTTGTGGGTTTCATTTCCAGGTTAACAGAACTATTAAAGATCTGTTAAGTCAAATTTTATAAAATTATTAATTTAATCTGGGATCACTAAACTTAGGTATTGTAAAAGTGAGACCATAGATATATTTTGGAAGCTGAGACTTTCCTTCAGTGATGTACAGGTTTTGCTCTAGGAAATTGTTCAGAATGTTAAGAGCTTTACCCTTGATGTTTCAGGAAAGTCTGAGTCCTGGTTTTGGTTGGGATATAGTTAATTTTCTTCCAAGTAGCTGGTATGGTTCTGTGTTTTGGATTTAGGATGAGTATAGTGCTGATAATACACAGATATTTTAGTTGGTGTTGAGCATTGCTTACACAAAGCCAAGGACTTTTCAGCTTCTCATGCTGCCCTGCTAGGGAGGAGGCTGGGGCTGCACAAGAAGCTGGGAGATGTTATAGCGAGGACAGCTGGCCCAGACTGATCAAAGAAATATCCCATAACATATGATATCATTCTGAACAATAAACTGGGGTGGTTGGCTGGGGTGTGGAGGCACTGCTCAAGGACAGGTTGGTCGTTGGTCAGTGGGTGGTGAGCAATCATATTGTGCATCACTTGCTTTCTATATTCTTTTATGATGTTTATTATTATTATTGTCCTTTCATTTTCTGTCCTATTAAACTGTCTTTATCTCAACCTATGAGATTTATTTTTTTTTCTGATTCTCTCCCTCATTCTACTGTAAGGCTGGGGGGGACTGAGCAAACAGATGTAGTACTTAGCTGCCTGCTGGTTTAAACCACAACAGTCTGCTTACATATTTTTAATAAAAAAATGATCATTTGGAAAATATGATATCCCTGATACTCGTATTTATCATTTAACAGTCAAATTGCATCTGAAATGGGTTACAAAGAACTTTAACCTGTCTACCCAAGTTATTTAAAAATTATATATTTTGCTCAAATTATTCTTAAAAAAAAAATAATAAAAAAATTTTTCTCTATTCCTGTGTCTAGTCCACTGAAAAATGCCTATTTTAAACTAAACCTTGAAGCTATTACTCAAGATTCAGATCAATTAATTTCAAAGCCAGTGCAAAGTTTATTTCATCACTGTGAGATAAAAATGGGTTTTGTTGTCCCAACATGAAGGCAAAATAAATTTTTTTTCTCCTCTTCTTGGAAGCAAAGCACAAATCTACGGCAGCAGAGAAGGCATAGAGTTGAAGGGGGTGAGCAATGGTGAAGGATGCCTGAATGGAATCAGGCAGATTTCTAGAGGTGTTTGACCAGGCTAGAAAGCTGCTGTGAAGAGTGAGGATGTCACTGAGATTGTTCATGGCAGGGAAAGAGGGTGTTCAGTCCCTGAGGGCAGCAATGGGTCTTATGGATCTTAAGCAGCTTCCCCTGAGACCTCTGCCCATTGCCCTGGTCCTCCTTCAAGCTCAGCTCAGGCCCCTGATCCTTCTAGTCCTAGAAGACACCCACCAAGATACTCAGGAATTGCCCATAGTAACAGCAAAAAAAGAAAAAAAGAAAAAAAAAAAGGAAAAAAAAGAAGAAAAGAAAAAAAAAAAAAGGACTGTGCTGATGAGAAGTAGAGAGCAGTTCTTTAGGCACTGTGCACTGCTAAAACATCTGATACCCAAAGGTTCTGCCAAACTGCCTTTGGGCAATGTTAGCTTTCAGTCATGCTTCACTCTTATTAACAACACATATGTCTCAGTATCAGTTAAATGAATGTAACTAGGGGAAAGTCAACAGATGCAAAATATTTTTGTTTCAAATATGCATATTTAAAATAGAAGTTGGCAACAGGAAAGAGTGGACACAGAACTTATTAAAAAAAAAAAGTGATGGTTGATTTAACTGATGGTAGGAAACTTATATGTATTCTCCCTGTTTTCTTGAGAAGCTTCTTTAAATGTAGAAGATTTATACTCCTGTTCCCAGTAACCAGTGTTTTCCTAATCAACTTCTTCTTACACTGCTGCCAGGGAAAGGGGATGGGCAAGGCAGAGAAGGGGAAAATACTGCCTGCTTTAAGGCAAATAGCAAAAGTGCGCACACACACGCACACACACATACGCACACAAAATCAATACCAGGAGAAAGAAGTAAGAAATCATGTCCAAAGTCAGCAGGAGTTAACTTTTCACAATCTTGATGAATCTAGTCATAGTGAATCTAGTCATAGAAATCTTAATTGCACATTGTATCCTGGAGTTGTTAACTTACAAAGAAAATATTATGTTGGGGTAGGTATGTTAGATTGCAAGTAATGCTGTTTGACCAAAAGGTTTACAAAATATAGTCTGCAGAGTGTACTGATAAAAATAACTTTTCTATAAATATTTCACCTATGTAGGAGGCTAAATCTAAGGTGTTATTTTCTTTGCATGGTACTCGAAGATCTGTCTTTGCTATTTATATTTACTGACCACTGAAGACGGTGCTAAAAGGTTAAACTATGAAATCACTTGCCAGTTGCTGCTGGCTTCTCCTCTGAAGGTTTCTGCCAGTTCCTTCCTGACTACAGTTGTGAGGGAGACCTCTGTTGCAAATTGTGCTTCTGCATTTCTCAGTGTCTTCTATTAATGCATGCTATATGCCTTTTCCAAATGTGTAACTTTTTCCCAGTAAAAACTTAAATAAAAAATAACCCTACTAAACATTTCTTTGCATGTTCAGGCACATTCTGCATCATTTTAATATTTATTTTGCGTCTTCAGATATTGATGTTAGTTCCGTCATTTCAATACTTGCTCTGGCACTGCAGTGTTCACTGGATAAATTCACTCTTGTGACACTTTCATCCTACTGCTCTGGTTTCTGTCTTACCCTCTAGCACTTGTCAAAACTTTTTATGACCCTTTATATTAATTTGATTGACTATTTGCTTTTGATGCTCCCCAAATATGATGCTTTAAATTTGTCATATCCTCAGAAATCTCAACATTTGCTACCCGTTTCATTTATTTGACAAAAAAATGTGTGTCCTTCTCCCAGGCTAAATCTAGGAGACTATTTTGATCTGATTCATTCCACCTATTTCTGGGCACATAACAGAGAAACCTAAGGCAAAAATGTAGACACTTAGGGCTCCTTTATAGTCCATTGGAGACAGTAAATTTGCTTTCCAGAGAAAATTAGAATGCTGAAAGTGTTTTAGGCAATAGTGAATTTCTTTCTCCATTGTCTGTCTTAAGAACTTAACACGACTGCAGTCCTAAATTAAATCCCTATATTAAAGTGGCACGAATGCACTAGTTGTTGTTTCATTATCTTTTTCTTCTGATTTGTCTTCATATCATGACGAAAGACCTTCACATTCACAGAGATAAGCTATATCCATGAGGGAGGACCATGTTTATTTGGTTGTCAGGGATTTTCTTTTCAGATGTCATCCCATATGCCAAAAAAAAAAAAAAAAAAAAAGTGTATCCTGCCCTGTCTGAGCCATCCCAAGGAGACTTCTACAATATACACTGAAAAATCATCAGTATGTGAAAAATAAGAACACAGTAAAACATGCAAAATAGTTTTAAAACATGTTACTTGTTCCTAAGTTAGTTTTATTAGTATTAGTATTTGTATTCTTATTTGTTTTAGCATTAAAAATTAAAAAAATGCAAATAAAACCATGGGAATTTTATATTGCTACATAAGGGGAAGAAAACAAGCATCAGTTATGGATTTATGTTGTATTTTTGCACTGTAAATGTCCTTTAGCAGAAGTTGATTTGATCTAAAGTATAACATTTTCAGGTACATTAATGCCAGATATGAAAGTCATAGTAGTTTATACAATATTGCTAGTAGAGTTTTTGTTGAAGCTATATCTTCTTGAACACTCCTGGAAGAATTTTCCTGATTATAAATTTCCTGAAACAGTCTCAATATATTACCATATTTTAATCGTGTGAATTTACTCAGACACTTAAGTGTGTGCTATATTTAATAATACGTATTGACATTGCTTCTCTAAACAGAGAAGCTGGACGAATAGAAGAGGGAAATTAGTTTTCTGGTTCACATCTAGAGAAAGACCTATTTTATGTAATTTACACAAACTTATGAATAAATGCATATATATGCAAAGGTATATGCTTTGATTCATTTCTTCCTTTTCTTTTTAATTCTGTTTATGAATTTATATTTCATTTTGTTAAAAGTAAGATAGCTACCATAAACTGGCAGGCTAAATGCATGCAAAGTGTGATTGGGCAGCTGCTTTGTTTCATTGTCTCCCTGACTGACAGTTTGTGTTGAAGCCCATCCTCTCTTATCCAAAGCACTGATTTATATTGAGAAAATATATGAATCATCTTTGACTATTAGAATTACGAACATAGCTGTTCCTGTTCCTTTTTCCTTTTTTTTTCTAAATATTTTTTTTTTATTTTTAAGTTATAAGCCTCCTACAAATATCACTTTAATAGAAAATAGTTGGCAAATGTAAGTTCATATCTCTAGCCAGAATATAATTAATGTGGTTCAGTGAAAATGACATGGTCACAAACAAATAATCAATCCGGAAGAATATGGAGCATTACCAGTTCCTTTTGAATTCAGTAGAAAATGAAGTTACTCAAAAGATCACTAGAAATATTCAACATGATAGGTAAAGCCCAAATGCACTGGAATTTGCACTGGTACTGCAGACCCATTTTAATTTTAAGATTGTTTGTTTCTCAGTACCCCTCAAGTGAGCTTCCAAAAAAAAAAAGAAAAAAAGGAAAAAAAAAAAAAAGGATAGAACAATCGCAGTTTAATTAGTAAGCCAGCACTAAAGAGTAGTAAGCGTTTTCAAAAAACATGTAAAATGAGTACTTCTGATCCTTTTCCAATCTATTAATCCTCAAATTAAAATAAATAAATAAATAAAATGTCAGGGTGATACTTCATTAAGTCTTAAAAGCACTAGAGAAAAAAAAGAAAAAAAAAAAAGAGAAAAAAAAAAAGCCTTGAAAATCAAAGACAAAACATTAAAGTAGTTTTGCAAAATAACATTAATGTTCATGAAATATTCTTGAAGTGGAAATTGTTTTGGGAATTTGGGAAACGTTCACATAGTGATATATGTTACCACAAGATGCAAAACACAACAATGGGTCAAGAGTACAGTTAAAGTAAATCCAATATTAACAGAGTAAAAAAAAAAAAAAATACTAAAAAGTCCTGAAAATGTTAATCTATTCGGTAACTGCATTTTTTTTCCACTTTCAGTAATACTTTTGATTACCAGCCTCTTCAACCTTTTTCAAAACAAATAATTAACAAAAGTTTTGTTTAAATCTAGGATTACCTATATTAGGCTTATTTCAAGGCAAGTGTTTACTGCTTTGTTTATTTTGGGATGGAGAGTGTTTCAGTAGAGTTTTCAAAATAAAGAATATAATTTTAAAACCTCTTTTGGGCAAGGAAATTTATTTGGATATTTTTGTTTCTGCATTTGTTATAATAACTTTAAGTTGATTTAATTGACCAGTGACATCATTTGCATGTCAAGATCCGCTAGGACTTTGAGAAATAGTTAAAACCTATTGATTATGGGCAGCTTCTATGTTTTTGGTATTTTTTTCAACTATAGCAGCTAGCAAAATAATAGATATTCTCCCTACAGCTTTTCTTGCATTTATGTTTATGTTATCACAGCTAAAACAACACTATTATTAGAAAATATTGTTGTGCCAAGGGAGTTATTCAGATTCTCCCTGTTGCGTGCTATTTAGGCAGAGGAAAACAACAGGCACTGGTATAATCTCACCCACTGAGCTTCTTTTAGCTGCCAATGCCTTGGGAAAAAGGGGCTCTCAGGCTTCCCCACGGCCAGCCCTGCCTGTGCCTCGACTTCTACCTCATGCCTGCACCCAATTTACCAGCCCCTAAAAAGCTGCATCATTTCTGCGACAGAGATGCTGGAGACATTGGTGTGAGGACATATGACTTGGCCTGTCAGACATGTTGGAGGGTGCTGTAACTCTTTTTTTTTTTTTTTTTTTTTTTTTTAAGCAGACACCCTTCTATTCTTGCAGGCCTGCAGTCCTGCTTTCTCAGTAGGGGTAAATAGGCCCAGGTCCTGTTCTTCCTACCTGTACTGCTCTCTCCAGAGAACAGAACCAGCACCTAGGCTTCTTTATGGGAGTGATACCTTCCATAGCCATCATTATTTACTGGTAAATCATTACTTACAGGTAAATTATAAACTACCGATCATCCATTAATTTTTGGTAAATTCCCTGTCATAGTGTTGGCCAAGGAACCTAGCTATCCTTCAGTAATGACTAGACACAGAGAAAGCACAAGTTAGTTGTTCCTGATGGCAGTTTGAGTGCAGCCGTCCTCTTCCAATGAAGAGCTATATGGGATGTGCTACACAATGACACTTAATTCAGATAAGGTCCTGATGTAGCCTAGGTACAGCCAAAGCAAGAGTGTGTCCAGCTAGAACTACAGCTAGTTGAAGAATCCAGGTTTCCATAGCAATAAATATAAAACAGACAAACAAACCATATTTCACTCCAGAAAATCCATGTAGAATTAATACGTGTTTTTATAGAATAATGATAAGAGTATAGCCCACATTACATTGTGCAACTTTTGAAATGTATTTGTAGACAGCTACACTGTGCCACCTGGAGTTTTAATAAACCAAAACAAATTATTTTCTCTCCATCTCCAATCATTTCATTTACAGATAAAGTATTCAGATTTTGAGCAAGAGTTTAATTCCATGAACTATAGATACAGAATTCATGAATAGATTTGCAATGTTGTGAGGAAGGTTCATCAGCTATCCAGAAAGCCCTATTAACTGTGTAATTTGTCAATATATTTTGAATGCTGCAAAAAGGAAGAAAAATGAGGTAGAGATTGGTGTAAAAGCATTGTAGAAATGATTGTTCCCAAATATTTTAGATACTGATATTGTGGATAAGAATCACGAGAATTACCACTGCAGAGAAATCTACAATAATGACAAATGGCACAAGTGACACTAAAAGTTCTGTTATTTTGATCCTTTTCTTTACTTTCACTTCTGCCAGCCTGAACAGCTATTTTGGCTATTGCACAGCTTTAGGTTTGTGTCTGGCTCAAATACACTTAAATAGATTGGTCTGAGATTGAGGTATTGCTAAGCTGCTTCTGGTGCAATTGCCCCTCTTTAGGAAATGCTTACTCTTATTTGTTGTGCCTTTTTATCTAGGAAAGCCACTAGCTGAGAGAAGACTTCTGTAGTGAAAATATTCTGTAGATTTCTACTTTTTTCCCAAAAGAGCAAATGGTTGCAGCCCTTTTGTCAGTTAAAATATTTGTGCTTTATATGGCATAGAAATGTAGCAAATACAAAAATGTCAATATAAATCAAATTCATTTCCTTAATAACAAAATATTGCCATTTTAGTCACTTGAAGACAGATTCCTACTTTAGCAATATGAACAGCTCTCAAAATTGATAAAGACTTTCCAAGATAAGAAAATTTCCAGCTGAACCTGGAAGAAATCCACCTATTCAGAAAATGAATATGACTTTCAGCTTTGCCTATCTAGTAAACAAAGGAAAGAACTACACAATCTGAAGGGGATCTGCAAGTATAAAAAAGTATATTCTTGCCAATGCTGTGAGAATCAAAATCTCTCACATGAACTGCCAGTTCCTACATTCTATTCCTTTTTTCACTTGTGAAAGTCAAATTACTGCTAGTATCAGGAGTCTCAGAAGAAACTTCAAAAACCCATACTTGGCATGATTTTCACTTTTCCCACTAAACATCAAAAGGTACATCAAAAGGAATGTGGCCAGCAGGTTGAGGGAGATGATTCTCTCCCTCCACTCTGCTCTTCTGAGACCCTACCTGGAGTATCGTGTTCAGATCTGGAACCTCCAGCATAAGAAGGACATGGACCTATTAGAACAAGTCCAGAGGAGGGCCACAAAAATGATCAAGGGGAACCTACAAAGACAGGTTGAAGGAGTTGAGGTTGTTCAGCCTGGAGAAGAGAAGGCTCTGGAGGGACCTTATAGCAACCTTCCAGTATCTAAAGGGAGCCTACAGGAAAGTTGGGGAGGGACTCTTTATCAGGGAATATAGTGATAAAACAAAGGGGAATGAATTTAACCTAAAAGAGGGTAGATTTAGATTAGACATCAGGAAGCAATTCTTTACTCAGAGGGTGGTGAAGCACTGGAACAGGTTGCACAGAGAAGCTGTGGATACCCCAACCCTGGAAGCATTTAAGACCAGGTTGAATGGGTCAACTTTGGTTTCTTCTCTTATTCCTTATCCGTTTATGCCTGGATCCTGCTGAACTACCCAGCATGGTGGGTAGAGAGAGTGGGCAGGGAGGACCTCACCTGAGACCACCTGTGCTGATGATGCCACTGTCCAAGGCAGTTGTTTTTGCTAAGCCCCAGTCCCTAGAGAAGCCTAATGAGCCTGATTTAGGCACTGCTGCTGCTATTTTCTAACAGTGCTCTGTAAAATAGTCTCAGGGTTTCCAAGAAAATATACGCAATTTTAAAATGTCCACCTATAGATACAAAAGTGTAGAGAAAACAACAATCATTTAAATGTTTCAGATTTAAAAAAAAAAATATTTTAAAAAAATAATAAATATTAAAAAAAAATCAAATACACTTAACAGAAAAAAAAAAAGACAATAGGCCAAGTGATATATTTTCTTCTTTATTTTAAAGACCAGATATTACCCATAGAGGTTAATGATTTCAAACATAAAATCAGAAATACTGTTTCAGTTCTCATTGCCTCCTCATGCTCATTTCATGTTCTCTGGCACAACTTTGACAAACTGTTTGGCAGTCAGTAAAATAAAAACTCTCGTAGGCACTTTAAGGAGTAAAAGCAAATTTATGAATGTGAAAACATAAGTTTCACACATATTTTGTTAATGACTGTTAATATAGCTGTTTTAGGAGTTTTACCAATGAAAATATGCAAATGCTATTATTTTTAAAAGCACAAAAAGAAGTTGACTACATTAATAAAAAATAAATAAATAAAACCTTCCAGAAAATAACAGGCAACTCACTGGGGCATCACTGACCTATTCCTTTCTCACTTATTAAATGAATCTGAGGACTGCTTTTGGATTGTATTGATTATGTTTTAAAAATGACAGGTGACCTCCAGATCAGTTTACACACCAGTGTCTCTTAATGGAGCACAGAAATGCTTGTCAATGGTGCCCTCAGAATTGAAACAGATGTTGATGGACAAGACCTTCAACTGGCTATTAAAAATATGTATATTTCCCCAATTAAACTGATTTTTTCTTGTTGCTATTGTTTTTTAATGAGCTTTTATTGATTAAGTTTTTACTGCTACAGTATATTAAAGCAATGTTCACAACACCATGTATGTAATCACTGTCATTATAAAACAAAGTTTTGTCACGGGTTTATAAACAGGTTGATGTTATTAGCTATAAATATATTCCTCCCTAGTGCAGTATAAAGCGTACAAGCTTGACTTTTTTCTATTTTGAAAAAAAAAAAAAAAGTATGAAATTTCTATCAGTAAAACAGGGAGACACATAAAAATCTATTGAGTATTTTGTTACTTCTCACAAAATGTAGCAAGATTACAATTCTAGAGGAGTCAATATAGTCATTGTACCTCAAAATTTGCTAAGAATTTTTAGTGTTGAAAGATGAAAAGAAGCAAACATTATTTTAAGCAATACCTATGATACTGTTACATGTAAATGCTTTTTTTTTTTCTTCCTACAGACCAACAGTGCAAACCAAATAGTAGTTTTAGAAACTGTGGGTATTACATGCATTTTCTCAGCGCCTGCTTTTGCTGTTGTGACATCCATTGTCTACATAGTACTTCACTATGAAGTGCTGTTCAAAAAAAAAAGAGATCTTGATCATAATTACAGGGGTACCCCGAGGGTACTGATAGAACTGGCGGAGGAGCTGGCCAAGCTGCTTTCCATCATTTATCAGCAGTCCTGGCTATCAGGGGAAGTCCCAGTCGACTGGAGGCTAGCAAATGTGACGCCCATCTATAAGAAGGGCCGGAGGGCAGACCCGGGGAACTATAGGCCTGTTAGTTTGACCTCAGTGCCAGGGAAGCTCATGCAGCAGATTGTCTTAAGTGTCATCACGTGGCACTTACAGGGCAACCAGGCAATCAGGCCCAGTCAGCATGGGTTAATGAAGGGCAGGTCCTGCTTGACGAACCTGATCTCCTCCTATGACAAAGTGACATGCTTAGTGGATGAGGGAAAGGCTGTGGATGTGGTCTACCTTGACTTCAGTAAGGCTTTTGACACTGTTTCCCACAACATTCTCCTCGAGAAACTGCCTGCTCATGACTTCGACTGGCGTACGCTTCGTTGGGTTAAAAACTGGCTGGATAGCCGGGTCCAAGGAGTTGTGGTGAATGAAGTCAAATCCAGTTGGAGGTCGGTCACTAGTGGAGTCCCCCAGGGCTCAGTACTGGGGCCAGTCCTCTTCAGTATCTTTATCAATGATCTGGATGAGGGGATTGAGTGCACCCTCAGTAAGTTTGCAGACGACACCAAGTTAGGTGCGTGTGTCGATCTGCTCGAGGGTAGGAAGGCTCTGCAGGAGGATCTGTATAGGCTGGACCGATGGGCTGAGGTCAACTATATGAAGTTCAACAAGACCAAGTGCCGGGTCCTGCAGCTGGGGCGTAACAACCCCAAGCAGTGCTAAAGGCTGGGAGATGAGTGGTTGGAAAGATGCCTGGCAGAGAAGGACCTGGGAGTATTGGTTGATAGTCGGCTGAATATGAGCCAGCAGTGTGCTCAGGTGGCCAAGAAGGCCAACAGCATCCTGGCTTGTATCAGAAGCAGTGTGGCCAGCAGGTCTAGGGAAGTGATTGTCCCCCTGTACTCGGCTCTGGTGAGGCCGCACTTCGAGTACTGTGTTCAGTTTTGGGCCCCTCACTACAAGAAGGACATCGAGGTGCTCAAGCATGTCCAGAGAAGGGCGACCAAGCTGGTGAGGGGTCTGGAGAACAAGTCTTACGAGGAGCGGCTGAGGGTGCTGGGATTATTCAGCCTGGAGAAGAGGAGGCTCAGGGGCGACCTTATCGCTCTCTATAGGTACCTTAAAGGAGGCTGTAGTGAGGTGGGGACTTGTCTATTCTCCCACATGCCTGGTGACAGGACAAGGGGGAATGGACTAAAGTTGTGCCAGGGGAGGTTTAGATTGGATGTTAGGAAGAACTTCTTTACTGAAAGGGTTGTTAGGCATTGGAATGGGCTGCCCAGGGAAGTGGTTGAGTCACCATCCCTGGAGGTCTTTAAGAGACATTTAGATGTTGAGCTTAGTGTTTAGTGGAGGACTTGTTAGTATTAGGACAGAGGTTGGACTGGGTGATCTTGGAGGTCTCTTCCAACCTAGACGATTCTGTGATTCTGTGACACAGCAAATGTTTATTAAATATAAGTAAAGGAAAAAAAAATATCAGATTATTTATAATCATTCCTTGTTTCTTGAGTTACTCTGCAATGGGGTTTTCCTGTTTTTGTTTTCATTTTCTAAGAGAGAAATAAGTGTTATAGAATTATAATTGAATCTATGCTGAAGCACATTAACGATTCCTCCAGGTAACTGTGATAATACTTTTTTAGAAGTACTATCAATCATCAAAAGCATTTGCTTCAAAAGTATTTGCATTTTCTCTCAGCTTTTTCCCTCTTTGAATTAGATTACCCTCCTCTGTGAGGAGAGCTGGTAATGAAAATAGTACTGGACCCAGATTGGGCTCGTGTATGAGGTTATAACACACCACTTTCCCGCTTTACAGTTTTTAGGTAACAATAATTCTCTGTGTGATTCTGGCTTATGTCAATTACACATACCTTTTTTACACTGTAGGTAAATCTGAAGTACTGCTGTAGTTACTTTTCTTCCCATTTTGCATTTCAGCTCTTATGACTTTGGATTGAAATTCTTCACATCATTTGACATGAATCCCATTTGTTCCATCCCAAATCCCATATTTTTAAGAGTTTAAGTGAGGTAATGGATATTATATATTAATTCCAATAAAGACATGGATTTCATTCCAAAACTCCTGGGGTGACATTTAGACTATCTTACTCCATCCAAGACTGGTGCAGACAGACTTTGGACTCATTTGTCTTGGCTACACAAGTTAGGATGGACACAAGGTTCTCTCTCTGCAGTTTGAACTGAACAACCATGGGCCAGTCCAGAAATCATGCAATTGCATTTATCTTTCCCCTGTGCTAATATATCTTGCCTCTCAGTAAAGAATATCCACTCTGTTACAGCATACTGTTAATGTGTGTGGAGCACAAACCAGACTCAGTTCAAGTCTAGCCAGCTCAGAAAACAGACAAAGTAAATTCAGAGTTGCAGAAGGCAATTCAGACTATTTATTTTTCAAGTGTCACCATTAAAAATATCTAAATCAGTTGTTTCTCACAAGTGAAGGTGAGCACTGTAAAAATAGAAAATCTGGGCTTTGCCCAACTTCTTTTAACTTTAGAGAATTAGTATTTTCAGTAACTGGGAATATACTGAACCACAGACTTTCCTTTTCTTATTCCAGACAGACATCATTTCATCCCAGGATGGGTGAGTGACAATAAGTAAGGAGCTATATTGTGTCAAATGATGATTAAGACATGTTAAATAGAGGAGGACAGTATCAGATCCTGGTACTTGCTCCAGGTACTGTTGTGCATTTTCCATTGTCATTAGTATGTAAAAGAGACTTTGAACAGGAATGAGAAACATAATATCCATTCTCCTCACTCAGTTAATAAATGTGATCATTTCTGAGTGAGATAAGAAGATTACTTCTTGCTTAAGTGAAATAAACAAAATTGCAAGAATATCAGAAAACAAATGACACTGAAAATGCAATGATTCATTACCTTAACATTTGTGATGCATCATTGCACCTTCAGCAATCTATAAATTTATTGGTAATCCCATAATGAAAGCACAGCAGCAAATTTTGGATGTTGGAGGGTGGCCTTGATATCCAAAGTGCTCACAAGTTCAGTAACACTATAAAAGGAAAACATGCAGGAAATAAAGCCTCCTCAGAATCCTTCAAATAATATCACAGTGTTGGAAAACAATTCTGTGTCAACAGCTGAAATGCTATCAGCAATAGTCCTCTGACAAAGTGTTTTTTAAAAAGCATGTATTTTTTTTAAGTCCTTCCAGTTATGAGAAAACAATACTTTAGAGATTATAGGTAGGTGAATAAATTTGTTGACAGAATTATTTTGATTATTTTCAACTCTTTGAATAGTTTGACCGTTTATCTGAAAAAAATATTACTCTCAATTTAAAAAAAAAAAAAAAGCATTTCATGACTAGGTGTATTTTCATTACATTTCTATAAAGAGTTCTTATTCTGTTTGTTTTTTAATTTTAAATGTATGACCACCATCCCTGAATGCATTTCACCATCCCTGGAGGTCTTTAAAAGACATTTAGATGTAGAGCTTAGTGATATGGTTTAGTGGAGGACTTGTTAGTGTTAAGTCAGAGGTTGGACCTGGTGATCTTGGAGGTCTCTTCCAACCTAGATGATTCTGTGATTCTGTGATCACTACAACATTTCTAGAGCAAACAGCTTCATTCAAGGTCTTGGCAGAGGCTGAGAAAACTGTTATATTCTGCTTCATTCCAAGGCAATGACCAAAGAGTAAAGACACTTTATTTTAACATAAAATGGGAAATTCATAATGAAATTTTGTATATAAATTAATTGTAACAGTTACTTAACAATGATTACTAATCACATCAATTTTATACCTCTCAATGGGATTCAAATGGTATGTTTACTTACCTTGGAATTTTCTCAGTTTAATTATACTTTTAGCATTTAAAATTAAAGCCATCATTTTGGCATATAGTTGTTTTTATGAGTTTTAAGAGTTAATCAAAAGCTACTGTGTCTAGTGACATAGCCACTTCATTCTAGTAGGTAAACAGATACTATCTACTGAAATGCTAAAATGTTTAGGAAAAGTAAGGATTCAGAAAAGTCCCTGTCAAAACAGTAATGCTATTCAAATATGTCTTAGATGCATTTAAAAGATTGCAATGGGGAGAAGACAAAGTTTCCACTTGGGACATAACTTGATCTGTATACAAGACACAGATTCAAAACTAATTATTCAAGTAAGATTGCTGGATACTGTTCACAGTCACACAGTCATGCAGAGTCATAAACCTGTAACCAACTGGGAAAAGGGGCCTGGCTATTATGAACACTCAGACTTGCAAAAGCCTGGATTTCTGTGATTCTCTTTCTCTCTCTTTTTTTTTTTTTTTTTTTTGTTTCTTTTCTCATCATAAAATAAGTTAATGTTTAATTTCAAAAGTATATCCTAGTTGCTTTAATTCTGTGCCTGTGAATAAAATTTTAAAAGGCTCACTAGCCAGGGCTATAGTAAATACACCAGGAAATGGAGCAATATGCATTCCAAGGCAAAGGCAAATTTCTGATGGGTTACCATGGCTTCACTAGCTAACTGGACAAAAATAATAAATATTAAACTAAGGTGAAAATCACAATTATTCAGCTTTGAATTTTAGAAGAAAATGCATTGAAATATCCCTTTCCTTAGACTAATTGTTTCTTAATACAAGCAAGCATCTATGAAAAAAAAATCAATCAAACAAACAACAACAAAAAAAGAGGCTGACCAAAATTTGTAGGTTGTAGAGGCAGCATCCTCTTCATAAGATAAAGTATCAATATTGTTGTAACTGTTAGAGTTGTCCTTCTGATTGCAACCCTCATATTTATTAATCTGATTCACACTTGTAATGGAAATGTATTTTGTAAATAAAATGAACTGTTCATTATCCTCATTGGTTCATTTCCCAAGGCAAAATTTTTGGCATGAAATCCTGCCCCTATATATCCTACACTAAAATTTTCATTAATCCTAAAGCAGCTAGTGTTTCACCCTTTCTTATTGACCTTTAAAAGTATCATATTATGAAAGCATAATGAGAAGCTGATATACCTGTGCCATTAGTAATATAAGACTGTATCAGAGCTTTACGCTAATACAAAGCTTTGTGGTGACTTCACTCCTGAGGTTTCCTTGCATTTAAATGAAATAGAAAATTCCACTGATAATAATATAACACATCCTAATTAGGATGGTGGAAAATGAAACATGGTTCTGTTATTCCAAGGACCCAAGAACCTTTTAATTATTCTATAAATACAGCAGGCACATAATTAAACAGAATCTGACTGTATAACAGGGTGTGCTAAGCCTTTATGTACCACTTTCCGTCTTCAAAGTCTTGAGCAAACACTGACTAAGTACACTAGGTATGCTGATAAATTTGCATTAAGTGAAGGAATAGCTTTTCTGGCAAGGACTAGGAAGGCTAATTGCCATGGTACTGTGAGCTATATATAAGTCAGAAATAGAGGCTCTAAAAAGTAAGATGGGGAAGTTAACTATAGAAGAGTATAGAAAAACATTTCCAGATAAGAGAACTACACTTTTCAGCTAGAATACAGTTTGTGACTTCAAACAGTGAAAAATGAGTGGAGAGATGCTGTGAGAGAAGTAGTTTGTGCAAACAGGAACAAGAAGTCTTATTTAGATTTCGACTCTTCTGTTCATACCAAACTCTGCTAAACATCTGAGTGCATTAGCTTCCATTTCCCCTGCTATGTTTACACTCCTAGTTTCTAACATATGTTTATTTGTTTTGTTTATTTTTATTTGACACAGCAAATGCTTCAAGTCTCATCAGGAAAATCTTTAATCACAGCTTTATCATTGGTTCATATTGACAACCCACAGCACCCAAAAGCAATGAATCTGGTGAAAAAAAAATCATAAAAATAGCTCAAAAAAAAAAAAAAGACAAGAAAAGAAATTAATAAACTTGAGCGCTCCATGTAGGCTGCCATCTCATTTCTGGGCTTATATTACTTTATATATTTTATATACTTATATAAAATATAAATAATTAATATAATTATTATATAAGTCTCTATATATTATATATATTATATATTATATAATATAAAATATATATTAGGCTTTTATTTTTCCAAAATCATAAGAAATTGAAGTACATTTGAAGAATAAATAGATAAAATATGAGATTCTCAGGTTATTATATAAGCAGCTGAGGTTTAAGGAAAAATAGCTAATCTTATTAACACATTAAAATTGTGAATGTGGATACTAGAGTTTATTGAAAGCATTATGTTTACTCCTGTACATTTTTTTGTTTTGTTTTGTTTTGAAGTTTTTGAAGATCTAGCTAAATGTGAAAACTTTGACTAACAGCTGGCCAAACATGTTGATTTGAAAGGAACTAGATGAACAGCTACTGATAAAAGTATCTTCTCCTGAAGTATGTCTATGTGTAATTAAATTCCAGTGATTACTGAATATTAATATAGAGTTCTTGAAAATTATATTAGAAGATTGATTATTTTAGAAAGAAATGTTAAAACTATATCTATGTTGTTGCACTTTCTGACTACCAGGATACAAAATAGTTAGAACAAGCTGTTATGACTGATTTATTGATTTTCCCAATGTCCTAGTGCATTTTCTTAATGCAGCTAGACATTGCAAAAAAAATCAAAACTTTTTTTTTTTTTTCCTATACAAAAGCACTGGAAATATTGAGCTTTTAAAGAAGATCAGAAGTCACCATGCAGTCCCAGTTATAACATTTCTTCATCCATTTACATTCTATATAATTTAATAAAATTGGTTGTAAGTTGTAAAACCAAAGTCCTGAATCCTTTTGTGATGAAAACTATGTGGTCAGTGAAAGGCATAACATTGATCCATATTAAGCATCTATTTACTTATTTAATTAGCTATACAGATTCTGCAAACTGGTTCCACAACCAGGTAAGTGGCTATAAAGTGTCTCACAGTAGTGTCTCAGAAGCCTCAGGGTGGTGACGCTGAAGCAGGCTAGCAGACATCTGCATTCCACCTGCAGTCATCACTGGACAGTGATTTCCTCCATAGAGCTGAAATTTTTGGTTTTGCTCCATAAATTCCTGAATGGATTGGCACTTGCTATTTCAGAACTTGTTTCTTTGTCCTTGCTCCTTTTGCCAGAGATGGATTGAGCAATCACAGTCATCCTTGTTTCTACTTGCTATATGAGCATGTTATCATAGAATCACAGAACCATTAAGGTTGGAAGAGACCTTCAAGATCATCTGGTCCAACCAACACCTTACTACCAATATCACCCCACTAAACCATGTCCTTAAACGCCAGGTCCAACTTTTCCTTGAACACCCCCCGGGACAGTGGTGCCACCACTTCCCTGAACAACCTGTTCCAATGTCTGACTGCTCTTTCTGAGAAGAAATGTCTCCTAGTTTCCTAACCTAAACCTACCCTGGCGGGACTTGAGGACATTCCCTCTAGTCCTATCACTGCGAATCCTATCACTCTGCAAGAAGAGGCTGACCGCCAACTCCCCACAACTTTCAGGTAGTTGTAGAGAGTCATAAGGTTGCCCCTGAGCCTCCTCTTCTCCAGACTAAACAACCCCAGCTCCCTCAGACACTCCTCCTAAGGGCCTGTGTTCCAGGCCCTTATATGTAAAGGACTGCTCCGTTTGATATGTTCTTTTACCAGGGGCTGTAATTGTTTTACAACCAAAACCAAAAATAGCTTTTGAATTTGAGAGACAATACAAGCAACTAGCTGAATGTGGGAATTTCTGTTTACCATGGAAATACAAAAGGCGATTATAAACTATGCTCAAATTCTTACTGGAAAGATCAGTAAAGTAAATGTTCATTTTTAATACATCTAAATTTTATGTTTTTCCATGTTAAATACATGCACAATGTCACATATATTCACCTCTAGTAAAACCATTTTAACATTAACTGCAGGAGAACATCCTCTATAATATGCTTCTATTTTTAGCCATTCTTTGTAGTACTATATGGTTATTCAATTTAACAGCCTAGAAGGCAACTACTGTAAACACCACAATCCATTTAAGAAAAGTAAAAAAAAAATCACGGAATTTTTAATCCAAGAAAAAAAGTTGTGAGTGACCAAATGGAGCTGCAGACTGAAGCTTAGTTACTATAGGTCATGCTATGTTAAAGATTTACTGAAATAAAAGGAAGAAAAAAAAAAAAAAAAGAAAGGAAATAATAATAATAATAAGTGGTTTAAATACAAGTTACTGGTTGCCTCATATGTGCTGCCTGACAGGAAATTTGTCTGGGGAAGCTGAACACTCTCATGGTTAAGCTATATGGCCATTATTCCTATCTTTTGAAATAAATCATCTATAGGAGTGTCTTTGCAGAAAAAAATCTTTACAGTGATTAAAATGTAATTGCTCACTGGGAACTTGTTGCATAATTCAATATCTGTCTCTATAATGGGAACAAACTATGGTTTGAACATGCTTTTAGATGCAGATTGAGCTCTTTTCTATCTCCAAGATGAAAAGCAGCCTTGGACTTGCCTGATAACTGCGTTTGATTTTAGAATGAAAGTAGACAGACAAATTGGGAAAGTAAAATTTCAGGATCAAAGCTCCATCACAGAATCTTTTACAAGCCTGAGAAACAGAATACAATAGTAAAGGTGCTTTTATTCAAAGGTGTATCAAAAGTGCATACTTGATTGTAGAGACAGATTCACTTTATCTTTGGGCTAGCACAGGTAGAGCAGAAAAATAACCATGCTCAGAAAAAGCTTTTGCTTGCCCATTCCTGAGGGTGCTCCTGATGTAAACTTCAAAGGAAGGTATTTATATCCCTTATATTTTAATATATTATTGTCTTTGTAATCTGTTTGCCAAGGGTCATTAGGAGTCAAGGTCTAGAAATACTCAAAACACTTTCATTAAATATATATATATGTACACACATGTATATTGGACTCAGTTTCAGTCTACTATCTTTATTTTCTATTCTGAGTCTTTAGAAAAGTCAAAAAAACAAAGAGGAAAGGGAAAGATAAGGGAGCTCCAATAAGCTCTTTTCACCTAACTGATCCATATAAAGATTAAATTAGTGTTTAGATAACCCAAACCACTCACCTATACTGCTATTGTTTCCTTCCTAGGTAGTTCTAGTGAACATGAAAAACACAACTTCATTTGTTCACATAAAAATAAAATTGGAAAATAAATTTTCAGAAAAGGCAATGCTCAAGATACCAGATATAAAAATGCCATATATTTACGCAGATCACAGACTATTGGACTCTGTTCTTTTGCAAAATTCCTAGGTTCTCAGAAAGGTTGTCAAGAATCGACAATATAGTGATTCAAACACACAACTGTACATGCACAAAGACAAATTTTGTCTCCTAAGGTCTATCCATGATCCATCACAGTAATCTCCCACCCCCACCCACCCAAAAAATAATAAAAAAAATCAAACAAACAAAAAAAAAAAAAAACAAAAAAAACAACCTAGTTCCTCAGGGGCAGTGTATCTCCCAGAGACATACCTAAGCATATCCCCTAGGCATAGGTCACTTAACTCACCTTCCATCATAATCCAATATTTTGAGAAAGCAAAGATAGATGAAAGAATTAGGTGTGTTTGCAGCTGCCAATTTGTTTAGTAAGAGGATTTGCCATAAATTCTGAAGCAGGTGGAGTTTCCTATAGGATGATGGTTTCATACCCAGGTATGTTGCATTGTCTTAGCTCAAGTGATAAAACATATATCTGAGAGCAGGTTATAGCCTGCTAGCTTTTGAGCAAGTGGCTGCACTGGTGGTTTTGTAACTGTTGATGTCTCTCACAGAGAAATCCAGAAGCCCTCCCCCTAATTAATTGTGGCCATGAAGCATCCAGATGTATCTGCAAACACGTCAAAGTATTTTTTGCACTTGACATAACCTCTGTCCTGTTTGCCTTCAGTATCACTTCTTGACTTTTTCATCTGGGAGATGATCTCTGCTAAGAAATGATTTATTTTAGTTATGTTGGTTATGTTTGGTCTGGACAGAGAGATGACGGTGCTGGAGCCCATAGTGCTTCACAAGCTGATATACAGATTATGTTAGATGTTATAAACAGCCAGACCTGCTCAGTGCCCAGCAATGTTCCTCTGCTGCCAATCCATGTGTGCTCATGTTTGCGACCAAAAAATTATGCAGGAATCTTTAAGAATGAAGAAACCCTGCTGCCTCTTCCACAGAAAATATTTGAATTTCAGCTTCCAAAGGGAATTCCTTGAGCATATATAATGGGCCAGGAAAGAAGAAAATAGAGAAATCCCTTAACCTCCATGATCTTAGATGGAGTCAAAACAGCCCAAGGCTAAGGAAAAACAAGAGAAATATAGAACAATGTTGGTCAGCTTCTTCTCTAAAAAGCTGTTTGTTAGTTCTACTACATGTTTTTCCAAGACAACTAACGGTTAGTTACTCAGGCCACCTACAGGCAATTTTTTACATCTCTGTAAAAATTGATGTTATAATTATTCTGTGACTTTGCAAGCGTTGGTTATGTTAAGGAACTGATGAGGCTAGGAGCATGTCAGAGAACTAATCTTGATTAATTTTGGCTTAATATAATGACAATTTATTTAATCAAGCAGAAAAATTATTTCGACAATATGGAGCATGTGGGAAACAATATAAGAAATCACAGTTGTTTTTTTCATGTTGTTTTTGTTTTCTCTTTTTGTTTTCCTAAGGCCAAACTTCCATTACTTTTTTTTTTTTTAACCCAATTTCAGTTTGAAGTGTGCCACTTACCCATATATCTCCTCTTCTCTTAGTTTTACTCCTTTCCATGTAACAGTAATGATTTGAGTCACAGCTGTTTCATTGGAAAAACATACTCTATTTCAATGCAAAAAAAAGTAAATCTGTTTTAAACAGCTTCAGTAGTAGATTAAACTAATCTATTTCACTTTCAACAGAAATGGACTGGAAATTAACATGATCAGTTATGGCATCTCAGCTGTGAGTCTGGTAACAAGCAGCTGTGAGGGATAATTTCATAAACTATTTCAGCTAGAGGCATAAGAGCATTTCTGCTTGTGTACTGACATATTGAGAAGTCCTGTAAACTCAGTTTGTGGGCTAGTTGCAGGGCAAATGAATTTATTTATGTCTATATATAATTAATAAGAAAATCACTGCAAACCTATTGTGAAAGCAGATCACACTTTGCAAATTATTATGATATTTGGGTAGTTAAGGAAAGATTCTGCAATAAAATGCATCTGCCTACATATGTAGATCAAGTCAAGAAAGCAGAGGTGTAAGTTGCAGAGCATGACTTTTGTGTTTGTGTGTAAAAGATGCAAAAGTACTTCCAACACAACAAAAACAGTTAGAACAAGGAGTGTGATGGTGCAAAGCAAGACAAGTAAAAATTGAAAATTGGTGAGTGGTACCCTATAAGATATTGAATCTGCCATTTGATTGCTGCTTTCAAAGTTTATGGTAAAACGAAGACCTGAAGGGCATGCCTCACTTATCTTCAGATAACTGATGTGTAATCACAGATTTCTAAGTGTTTGAAATGCTCTAAGATATCCTCCTTGTCTTCTCAGGGGTTGCTCCCAAAGGGTTCAGAATTCCCATGGAATATGTGCCATTTCTTCACAGAGAGGGCGGTTGCACACTGGAACAGGCTCCCCAGGGAAGTGGTCACTGCACCGAGCCTGTCTGAATTTAAGAAGAGATTGGACTGTGCACTTAGTCACATGGTCTGAACTTTTGGGTAGACCTGTGCGGTGTCAAGAGTTGGACTTGATGATCCTTAAGGGTCCCTTCCAACTCAGGATATTCTATGATTCTATGATTCTATGACTTTTGCCAGCTTTGTGTAGATAACTTAGAAATGTTATGACATCTAAAATGGTACATGGTATATACATTTAGGCAATTGAATTTAGATATCTGAATCTAGAGCTGAATTCCAACCAAAGGCCTCAGCCAGGAATACTCAATGAAACTAGTAGAAAGAAATGTAAACTAAAAAACTTCTGGACTCCTAATCGTGGCAAGGATTAAACTTTGGTAAGTGTTTTATCTGAGTAACAAATCAGTCCTCAGCAAAAGGATCTGATCCAGCTTTGGGATTGTCTTGTCTGTGGAAACAATCTAAAAATCTCCTGTATGTTATTGCAAGGAAATACTGCAAAACACGCAAAAATAAAATGAACCTATGAATTTCCAGCTGTGTGATAAAACACTTATTTGGTTTGCGTAATACATGCACAGAACAAAGTTGGTAAATGCTTGGTGTATGCAGTTGGAAAAAACAGAAACAAAACCAAAAAAACTTTATGACAAATAAAAGATCTAATGTAATCACTGCTATCTTACAGATAAAGAAACAGTGACATGAAAACGGTCCCTGTCAATCTGCTAATAAATTGTTTATCTTAAGTTGATAATTTTAACTTTACTATCAAAACCGGAAGTCATTTGTAGTGAGTAAAAGTTATGTTAGAACGAGAAAAAATATGAGTTGTCAGGAAACAGAAGTAACCATATAGTCCACACCCCGCTCCGCAGTGTAGGCTCAGTTGCACGTAATTCATGACAGACTTGCCTAGCCTGCTTCCAGATGATGGAGGCTACGCAATGTCCCCAGCTACTTAATTCAGTACTTCACTAAGCTTGCAATTCAAAAAATTGTTTGATTGTTTTCTCTAATGCATCTTCCTCTTTTCTGTTCGATTTGCCAGTTATACACAATGTTCCCTTCCTGATGAGTTTATCAGGCAAAGGCTACCATTAACTCAAAACAGAACTACATTCTTACTGTGTCTACACAAATCCAGTTTTCTCTTCACTTCAGACATGAACACATTCCACCACTGAAGGCTATTAGGCAACTAAAACAGGTACAGAGAAATTTAACAGTGAAACTTTTATAGGGTTCAGGTCTATCTATACCTATGTATGTCTGGACTGTTATTCAGGTTCCCCAAACTTGACCTCTGACATTCAGGTTCCCCAAATCTGATATCTACATTTGCTCAGCTGATCAGGTACTATTGCCTGTATTAACTAGACAACCAGTAACTACAAGGGTGTTTACATATTTACAGCTATGATCCTATGATCTCCATGGGCTACAGCTCTGGCCCGGGGTCTGCTCTTGTGGGGGCTCTCCATGGGCCGCAGCCTCCTCGAGGCCACCTCCACCTGCTCCACCGGGGGCTCCTCCATGGGCTGCAGTGCGGAGATCTGCTCCATGTGGGACCCAAGGGCTGCAGGGGGACAGCCTGCTCCACCAGGGGCCTCTCCACAGGACGCAGGGGAACTGGCGCCTCGGAACACCTCCTGCTCTCCTTCTGCACTGACCTTGGGATCTGCAGGGCTGGTTCTCACTCCTCTCTCCCAGCTGCTGTTCCTCAGCGTGTTTTTTCTCCCCTTTCTTAAATCTGCTCTAACAGAGGCACAGACAACATCGCTTATTCCCTCAGGTCTGGACAGCACTGGGTCCTTTTGGAGCCAGCTGGAACTGGCTCTTATCTGACATAGGACAGCTCATGGTCTCTTTTTACAGAGGCAACCACTGCAGACCCCCTGCTACCAAGACCTTGCCATGTAAATCCAGTACAAACACATAATGGTTTGGGTTGGAAGATCACCTTTATGATCATCTTGTTCCATCCCCCTCTGGCATGAGCAGGGACACCTTCCACTAGACCAGGTTGCTCAAAGCCCCATCTAACCTGGCCTTGAACACTTACAGGGATGGGGCATCCACAACTTCTCTGGGTAACCTGTTCCAGTGCCTTATTACCCTTAAACATTTTTTTTCCTCATATCTAATCTAAATCTATTCTCTTTTAGCTTAAAGCCATTACCCCTTCTCCTATCAATACATTCCCTGGTAAAGAATCCTTCCCCAGCTTTCCTGTAGGCTCTCTCTAAGTACTGGTAGGCCACTGTAATGCCTCCCTGAAGCCTTCTCTTCTCCAGGCTGAACAACCCCAACTCTCTCAGCCTGCCTTCTTAAGAGAGGTGCTCCAGCCCTCCAACCATCTTCATGGCCCTCTTCTGGACTCACTCTATTAGGTCCATGTCTTTTTTAGGTTGGTGGCCCCAGAGCTGAACACATTACTGCAGGTGGGGTCTCACAAGAGCAGAGTAGAAGGGGACAATTACCTTCCTCAACCTGTTGGTCATGCTTCCAGTCAGTATACTGTTGACTTTCTGAGCTGTAAGTGCACGTTGCTGGCTTGTTCAGTTTCTCGTCCGCCAACATCCTCAGGTCATTCTCCTCATGACTGCTTTCAATCTATTCTCTTCCCAGCCTGTATTTGTATTTGGGATTGCCCCAGCCCAGCTGGAGGACCTCAGACTTGGTCTTGTTGAACTTCATGAGTCCATCTCTCAAGCCTGTCCAGGTCTCTCTGGATGGCATCCATTCAGCCAAGTGTGTTGACTGCTCCATGAAGCTTGGTGTCATTGGTAAAATTCCTGAAGGTGCACTCAGTGCCACTGTCTATGTCACCAACAAAAATGTTAAACAGCAATGGTCCTCATATTGACCCCCTGAGGGTCCCTGAGGAACGCCACTCGTCACTGATCTCCACCTGGACATTAAGCCGTTGACTACAACTTTTTGAGTGTGACCATTGAGACAATGCCTTACCCATCGAGTGGTCCATCCATCAAATCCATGTCGCTCCAATTGAGAGACAAGGATGTTGAGTGGGACAATATCAAACACTTTGCAGAAGTCCAGGTAAATGTTGTCAGTTGCTTTTTTCCCCTATCCACCAATGCTGTAACCCCATCGCAGAAGGCCACCAGATTTGTCAGGAACAACTTACCCTTAGTGAAGCCAAGTTAGCTGTCACCAATCACCTCCTTATTTTCCATGTACCTAAGTACAATTTCATCAACTAGGAGCATCAAGGCTACATGATCTTGCCAGACACAGCAAAGGTAGGACTGACTGGCCTGTAGTTCCCCAGGTCATCCTTTTTTCCCTTTTTAAAAATGGGGGTTATGTTTCCCCTTTTCCAGGCAGTGTGAACTTCACTGGACTGTCATGACTTCTCAAATATGATGTATAGTGGCTTAGCAACTTCAACTCCCGGTTCCCTCAGGACCTGTGGATGAATCTAATCCAGTCCCATGGGCTTGTGCACCTTTAGGTTCCTTAGATGGTCTCCTTTAAAGCATTTACATAAAGAACATGAAAAACAGGAGGTGGGATCTGAAGATCCAATGGGTGATTAAGACATAAAAGTAATTTTTGAGAAAATAAGGAGCTAGCTTAGAAGCTAAGTAAATGTATTCATAGATGTTCACCATGACAGAAATAAAGCATTTCTCTCTTTTTGAATGAGGAAAGACAGAAGAAGTTGGACAAACTGGAGAATCAGGAGAAAAAAAAAATAGGAAAATTTGACAAAATGAATACTAACAAACAGCCAGGATCTCAGAATGTTTATCCAATTGTTGATTACAGTATGTGACCTAACACTTTAGATGATTATTGGGATTAGAAAAATGGAAGGTGATAAATATAACCAGAGATGATTAATTTATAAATGAGTAAATCTGAATAAGTAAAGCCAAATCTCCTAACATACTCATGAAAATCACAGTAAAAACTAGGTGTGAAGAGGGGTAAGTCAACAAACTTTTTCTATAAAGATGAGACCTTGCATAAAAATTACACAATCAAAAGTGTTCTGATTGGCATATTTTAGATTATCAAGCAGACATTTTAAAGTCTCCTATAAGAGGCTATTTAAAACAATCAAGCAAACAAACGAACAAAACAAGAACAACAAAAACCATAGACTTACTGTATCAGTCAAAGCAGATCAAAAATTAGGAAAAACAAAAACAAACAAAAAATAAACAACAAAATAAGCACTCTATATTTTTTTTTTTCTTGCCAGCAGAATGCATTCAAATTAGGTCCCTCTTTCTCATAGTATGTGTTGTTCAGCATACTCATTAATTATCTGGAGAAGAAGGTAAGTAGAATAAAATTTGCTGATGTTCTTAAGTTATTTGGGGGTAATAAAAGTAAAAGATGACTATAAAGATGTGTATGTGCACAAGGATGTCAAAATATTGACTGAGTAGGCAATAAAGTGGCAAATGAAATTCAGTGTTGATTAGTGCAAATTAGTACACATAGGAAAACAAGACAAACTATACACAATGACTGATTTTATACAGCTCTATTCCCACAGAGGCAAGAGAACTTGGATTTACTAAATACAGTTTTATCAACAGTTTGATTCAATGTTCATCAAAAAAAAAAAAAAAAAAAAAAGCAGATTTCAAGAACTATCAGACAATGAACAGGAAAAACAAATCCATCCTTATATCTTGATGTGCTGAATCATCCTGAATATATGGACTTCTGATTCCCCTTTGTGAAAAAGTACAGTAGAAGAGGTACGGAGAAAGTAAATAAATTTTATTAAAGGTTTCTAAACAATGATGTGTGCAGAAAAAAAAAAAAAAAAGCCTTTTTATGTATGGAGAAATTGAACGCACCAGAACTCATTGAAAGAGAGAGGTGAAGAAGAACGTGAAAAAGAATCACCTGTATAAGAAATGGAATTGGAAATGCTTATTCACCTGATAGTAGTGCAGAAATTGGGGTCAAGATTTTATTTTTGGGGGTAGTGGGCATTAAAAAAAAAAAAAACATGCGTAATTAAACTACTGCAAATATCATTTCAGGATGTTAAACTCATGAAAGAAAAATATATCAGCTACTATTAAATATAAAGATACAACATTTGACTCAGCTGCCGATCTCCAGAGATGAGGACTGGCTTGTACAGGCTAGTATCACTCTGTTCTTCTGCTCTTACTTCTCCCCAGACACTGCATATGTGATCCTCTTAAGAGATGTGTTACTGGATTGGATGATCAGGTTACAAACTCAGTGGAACTGATATAGACACTCTTATATTCTTATATCTGCATTCAGAAAATAATTTGATGATGGCAATAGTATGGAGTACTTGTTTTGCCTAGAACAGAGTTAATGTCCTTTAGAATGTATCACATGATGCTATGTTTTGGATTTGTGACCAGAACTGTGTTGTGATAACACACCAATGTTTAGCTGATGCTGAGCAGTGCTTACATTGAGTCAAGGCTGTTTCTGCTTCTCATGCTGTCCTGCCAGCAAGGAGGCTGAGGGTGCACAAGAAGTTGGGAGGGGACACAGCCAGGACAGCTGGCCCAGACTGGCCAAAGTGATATTCCATACCATGTGTTGTCACGCTCAGCAATAAAATCTGGGTTAATGAAGGAAGAGAGGGACATTTGGAGTCATGGCATTTGTCTTCCCAAGTATCCATTAAATAGATGAACATCTGCCTAATGAATGAATTCCTGATTTTGCTTTGCATCTGTGCACAGCTTTTCCTTTATTAAACCATTTTTATCTCAACCCATGACTTTTCTCACTTTCACATTTTTGATTCTCTCCTATATCACACTGGGGGGACAGGGGACGGGGAGTAGGCAAGTGGCTATATGGGGCTTAGTTGCCTACCATGATTAACCCACAGTACAGGGTTAGACCAAAGACCCATCTACCACAGCATCCTGTGAAGAATAAGCCTCAGGGGAGGAGGATCATGCTGGTGATGTATTGGCCACTTTTGGTTCATGTGTTTGGTGAGACGCAGCACCCTGGAGGCCTTAGGGGACTGAAGGGCGCTGTTAAGGGCAGCTCTCCTTCATCACTGGTAGGAGGGCTGGCTGGGCCTCTTTCCCACTGCTCAGCAAGTTGAATTTCTGACTACAGCAGATGAAATAGCTTCTGTTTTCCTTCCACCACACTACACTCTCCGCATTCTCCAGATGAAAAAGCAGAAGACGTTAGCAGAAAGTAGATGCCTAAGGAAGAATCAAATAACAAGGAAAGAATTTAGGGGATACAATTTCCATGGAAAACTCCTTCAGCCTTAAGCAATCTGGGTTTTCAGTACTTCTGAGCAAAAGTAATGTCTTTCTACTCAATAGCCCTGATAGATTTTACATCTATAAATATATCCATGCCCCAGATCAAATCAGGTCTGCACTCAGAACAAGGAAATGAGTGCACAAGTGACTTTAAGCTGCTTTCATATCCCAGTGCCCTGATCTAAAAGCATATTTAAGACATCTGAGGACAGCTGTGGAGCATTAGGATGTCCTCTGTCCTCCAACATCCATGCCAGTGTTGTGGCTTGGAATATTGTGCAGTGTCACATTGCTGACCATGTGTTTTGGGTTCAGATACCTCATTAGAGGGCTTCACTAGCCCATTTTATGAATACAAAAAAAAAAAAAAGTTCTTTGTCTACCATATTTTCCTCTTCTTAGGAAAGATATCAGAGCCGATGTTAGAGACTGGATGTAATGACTTTTTTTTTTTTTTTCCCTCTATACAGTATGAGAGGATTTGCAGAGAGCAGTCAATAACAGCCTGCCCAGTGGAAGCAACCCAAATTATGGGAGTAAAGATTTTGAGGCAAACACAACAGAAAGCAGATTGTAAACGCAGTGAGAAGCTGCTTGTAGTTGCAGTGTTGGTTCTTTTAATTAAAAATCAGTTACCTTTCAGAAAGAGTGAGACTTCTCACTTTATTAGCCTGGAGGTGGTACATGCGATAACACTATAGCCCAGGAACTGGGAGACAAGAGCAGTTTTTCTTGCTTCATAAGAACAACTGGTGGCCTCCTTTTGCCTTCCTTTCTGTCTAAATTTAAACTGAAAAAAAATCTTAATTCAAAATTGCTTTAACTGTACTTATTACAGGCAGAAAGCAGAGCAGGAAGCCTTACTTTCACCTCTGTTTTAAATCTACCAATTAATTCCTCTGTTTCACTGACTCAATTTTGTTATGTTTATTATACAAACGCTGTTTTACTTCAACATTAATGCTGTTCCATTTTCTTACTTTTCCATTTACATTTTTCTTTTCTCAACACATTTGATTGTTGAAATAAATACATGGTTACGTAAAATGAAAAATCAAAGCAAATCAAGCTCCAGATAATGAAACCATGCTCAAATTAACTTCTCTGCTCTACTTTGGAGTATTTCTGCAGTAGAGGGTTGGCCAAACATGAATCTTGGCTGAGCTGAATTTGGAAAATAAATTCTTTTACTTGTTGATTTCAAAGATGGAAATTGCCATCTAAAAAATCTCTCTCTTTGGGCTACATATACTTTGACAGATGAAAATATATGCTGCAACTCAGGATCTACTCTCTTTCAGGACACTGGAATTTGTATCAGTTTGGACCAGTCTGTTTATAGGCTTACTGACAAAAAGGAGAGAAAGACATCCCAGACTGGAAGTATACAACTGCATATGTAAAACCTAAACTGCTGCTATGTGAAACAGCTGTCATCCAAATATAAGCTGTGCATGCACCGTACTCACTAATATGGTAGTAGTCTCGTGTAATGCCCAGGAAATGATGAAATCAGAATATTTGCTAGGGTGCAGTAATAGGCTGGTGTACCCAGGGTGCATTTAAAGTGCACACTGTTAAGTCTACCTGGTTTAACACTGTATATAGCAACTTTGATCAGCGGTGTTAGTTCAACTGTTAGTGTACTGCACTTTATTATGCAGTGTAACCATGTTGATGTCTTTTCCCAGCAAACAAGAACTACTTGTTTTTAAAATAAAAGGTACTGTACTTTCACATCTTTCTTTGCAGTTACTTGAATTTACATTTCTGTTCCTACTTTATGTACTACCATAAACCCTATTTGTGTTATGAACCATTTTTATTCAACACATTCCTTGTTTATACATCACACATGATGCCCATGTAAAAGAGGAGGATTTTACTTTTTCTATTTTTTAAATGTTCCAATATAAAATTGAGACAGTCAGATATTCCATATTTAATATACTCTTAGTTCATCTATGCATGCAGTATTTCTGTAATTGAATCTCCTGTGCTGATATCTCAGTAGCAAACCACAAACACTCAATAGAATATGACACCAGAATACTGTGTCAAACGGACATTTCACAGAAATATTTACATGATGTCATAAACAGAAACAGACATTTAAATATTAAGAGGGAAATCAATACAGCTTCAATATTAAAAACATTGTTAAAGGAAAGCAATACTTTACACAGTTAATCCTTTATCCCCATTTTTCTATATTGTTGCATATGTTTGGGCAATAGCACAGATTCATGACATAAAATGAAGCCCGGGGACATGCAAAACCTCTTATCTTTTATGCCTCATATTTCACAAATACTTTCAATCTGAAATAAGCAAGCTGGTACACCTAAAGGTAGGAAGAAGAACATGATCACCTATAACCCTTCTTCTAGGGGTAGCAGCGTTATATCCAAATATCAAGAGGCAGACATTTGCTGTGCCTTAAAGCTTCAGATTCCATCATCACATGAAAATATTACCTTTTGCTTTGTGTGGCACAATGTCTCCAGCATCAGAGGGATTTTTTACTGAAGATTTTTTTTAATTCTCAATTTTTTTGAGAACCTAATTCATGATGATTGCATTCTTTCAGGTTAGCAATTATTATATTTTCCTATTGTTCTCCAGTGTTTTTGTTGTTGTTGTTGTTGTTTGTTTGTTTGTTTGTCTGTCATTTGTCTTTAGGAATAAAAGCTACCGCTGTGTTTTAATTTGAATATGATTTCCTGTACTGATATAGCCTTTGGAAGCCAAACTTTGTCTCAAGAGAAATCTTAGAGCTGAATTGCTTTTAAAGCTTTCAAATGATAATTTTTAGTAGAAATAGAATGGTATACTCATAGCAAAACATGCAATAAATGAAAAAGAAAAGATGATTTAAATTAATTTTAATTAGAAAACTTCTATTAAATGAGCTATTTTTCCCACAAAATGGCAGATATTCCAGTGGTTTATAAAATTCTTGAATAGGGAGACAACTATTAATTCAAACCTAGCAAGAAAAAGAATAATATATTCTTCATGTAAAAGAGATTAAAAATAGATTGGACATTTTCTGTCAAAAAGACACTAAAACTGAGACGATGATGTTGCTGCTGTTACTTGTTTTAACATGTCTTTCAGTCAAATATTGAATAGACAGCATATATCTATGACTTGTCAAGTTCAATAACAAATTTTTTCACAAATTAAAACCAGGTATCTATAGTGATATCTGGAAAGTAGAATTTTTAGAAAACAAGTTCAACTTTATTTTCAATTAAAATCTCAATAATTCAATAAATTCATCTCAATAAATTCAATAATGAAAATTATTCTTAGAATTTCAAATAAAATTTAAATATCAGAAACTAAGCCAAACGTTAATTTTTAAACTTTCATTAAAAAAAAAAAAATCTAGAAAATATATGTGGGCTTGAAAATACACTTCCACTTTTCCACCATCATATGTTGTCAGCCTGCTGTAACAAAAAGAGTTGAATCAAAATAAATAAATAAACAAAATCCGCTTTTTTTTTTTTTAATGTTTTTTTTTAGGAAAATGTGAATGTGTAAAGCTGTTCCCTCTTATAAGTGTGTGACAGCATGCAGTGGTACACTATAATTGCCCAATAAAAGCTAGTGGAGTGTGAATAAAAATACCAATAAGCTTTGTGCCTAATCCTCTTTCAAAGACAGCTGCACCTCCTTTTAAAGAGCAACTAGTGAATTCTATATTCTAGTCTTTTTTTTTTTTTTTTTTTTTTAGGATTTTCAATGCTTTTTATTTACGATGAAAATTTATTTACTGAGAAACAGAATGTTGCTTTCCTCCGTGACTGTCTTACTTCTAGCTGACTGTGAACTATTACAATGTGCTTATCAGAGTTTTATGGAGAATAGCCCTGGAGGTTAACTGCATATAATGCTTCTGATAAACCCTGAAAAGATGGAATTTGGGCTTGTCTTTCAACCAAGATTTAAGTAAGCTGGCATTAGTAAAAAGGATTTAAACAGAGCTATGCCCAAGTCTGACTCATCATTGACCTTACCCATATATGAGCAGGAGAGGGTGAGTAAACATGATTATATCCACCCACTCTGGTTGTACTGCGGATATTTCAAACGGCAGTGTCTCAGTGCAGTATATTATGGCTTGTTTGCTGAAAGAAAAGGAGATTCTATAAAAAGAGGTAAAGAGAAAAGGAAATTGGCTCATGACCTACTATTTTTCTCTCACCCACAGGAGAGTCACAAAAGGGTGTCAGGCTTCTCTGCAGGATGAATTTTCCTTCCCAGTGCTCAAGAAGTTCCAGCGGAGAGCATGGCACACTGACCTGGAAGAACTTGCTCTTGTAAACTTTATTTCCTCAATCACAGTGAGGTGCCTGACTGTTTTACTGCTGTTAAACTGTGACACAATCACTTTCCCTTATTTCTCAATGTGATAAAAGGTTTTCATAATGCACCACATAGTGTTAGTGCAGTCCCTACCACTGTGTTCTGTATTTTGCATCCTGAAATGGACTCTGGAAAATGTAAACAAAGCAAACAAGCAAACAAAACTTCCTTTTATCCTCTGGCCTTTTTCTTTCACTGGAACATAAATGCCACATTTATTCAAGAAAAAACATAAACAACATTGTCACAAATGGATGGTGTTTGTAGTAAAGCTCATGATGTTTTGAGGTAAGTGAAAAGACAATTAAAGCCAATAAAGTATTAAAGGAAACCATAGGGAAATTTAACATAAAAGTGAAAAGTAATGCAGAATCCTACATATCGGATTTGTAATGGAGTTCACTTTGTCTTCAGAGGAATAAAGTCAGATGCACAGAACAGCAACACAATGAACAGAAGTTTCTCTCTGCAAAGATACATCCATTGCAAGAGTCTGATTGGGTACATGGGAAAAAAAAATCACAGTAACAGAAAAATGTTTAAACTTGCAAGCCCTGTCTCAGGTAGAAACTGTGCAGGGGAAGACTGCAAAGCAAAACCCAAAGTTCATTCTGACAAATGCAAAAAGGAGGTGCCTTACCATCATGGAGATATTGCAGTCTCAGTTGCATTGTCAAAGCAAAGATGGATAGTTACATCTGGGCTGCCCTGGTTTTTACTTCCTGACTATGGGCTGCAGCTCCTGAAGGACGAAGGCCTCTTATATGGATGGTATCTGCTGCCCTTCTGTGGGGTCCTGGATGCATTAGGCCATGTCAAATAACACTGAATTGCTGTGTGTGTTGACTGTATCAACACTTTCATAGTTCGGTGTATATTTTAATATATGCAGATTAATTTTGTATTTACTGTATTTCACCATAGAAAACCTGAATGCAGTCTTCCTGGGCCTGCTTAATATATATATATATTTTTCTACACACTGATTGTACCTTCTTAATTAAAAAATAAAGGAACAGAGGCCTGAAAGTAGAGGAAATCACATAGCAGAACAACATGAGTGAAGTAGGTCTGACCAAAGTTCATGTTCTGTGGGACCTTCTGTCTAATAATCACTTGTAGCTGATATTTAGGGAAAAGTTTGGAAAATGTGATACTTTTCAGGCTATTTTCTCAGCTTTAAACAATCTACAGTTCAGGGGCTTCCTCAGGCATAAGTGATATATTTGTGTTTTAAGATTTTTCTTCTACAACTATCAGAGGCCAAACAATCATTCATTCCAAGTGAGTGATGTGACTGTTTTCTAGTAGTTTATTGACAAAAAAATAAATGTAGTTATTATGGATAAAAATGAACTTTTTGAGCAGTGCATGTGATATAACCAGCTTCTGGAGAGATCCTTAATATATATATATATGTATTGAAAAAAAAATCAAGATTTTTATGTTTCTGAACATAACGGGTTTACATGTCTTGAATTGGAATGTGTAATTTCAAATGTCACGATGCAATGGTTACAAAATGTGTTTTATGTTGGTTTCATCACTCAAAGCAGTATGCATTACATTTTATCAGAAAGGACACTAATGTCAGCAAGATGAATGACAATACCTGTTCAGGTATGGCCCAGCAGAGAGAGAATGTCATAAAGGAATTTGAAAGGGCTACACAATTCAGTTGAAAGGTAAGTTGTTATTGACAGACAGCTTCTTTTTTACATAATGTCAAAATTAACTTGCCCAACTATTAAGAAAAGACACACCAAAAGAGGATTTAAATTCAGGATTGGTTCTGTCCCACAGAGCATATCAATAATTTTAAACTCTTATGGAAATAAAATAGTATTTTCTCTCTGCTTACATACACTTTACAGAACAATTTAACAAAATCATATGATAATCTTTCTTTTCAGTTCTTTTTTTTTTTCATAAACTGTGGGCTTTGCTAATGACTACACACATTTTTAAACTGAGAATCTTAAATCCATAAGATTGTATGCTATAAAAATTCTAAGACATTGCACTTAAACATCAATATTTTACTGCCATGTAAGTCAGGGGAAAAAAAATAGTTGATTTTAGATGAAACTCTTTTTCATAAAAAAAAAAAAAATCACTTTTTTACATCGTTCCCCAAGGAGGAGCGTAAAACATAGCTCTTAATCTAATTCACTCACCCTCATTAAAGCTGAAAGAAAGAATAAGAGGAAGAAAGTACACTGTGCTTTTCCATAGTTATCAAGTAGCATACTGTTTCAGCCATATGGTTTATAGCCCTATTTCATGAACATATACAGTAGTTTGACCTCTGAATGACCTAAGAATAAACTGTTTTAGGAATAGAGAGGAACAAGGGAGAGCTTAAAATTAACATGCTCCATGCAGGAAGATAAGGAGCCTGGTAACACATGCAGTGGAAATAATCAGGCTGAGTAAGCCTCTCGGGGAACAAACTGATGGTACCTTTCCCTCCCCTTACAACAAGCCACATAATCTTCCATCATTTGCTTGTAAGCAAACAAGCTCCTGAAATGTTTTAGGGTTTTTATTAATAGAAACATTGTAGGATATTTACCCAGAGCATACACACTGTGTATTAAAAGCAATCTAACACAGTACCAGCATGGGATTCACTACCAGCCGTTGCTTCCAGTTGTGAGTAAGTAAGAACTTACTCTTCTAGAGTAAGAAACTTCTAGAAACTTCAACTTCTAGAAAGTCTCACCAAAGAACTGCAATTACATTTCAGGATCTCTGTGCCTGAAATGCATGTCATGGAAAGAAAACCATGAGAAGAATATTTTTGCTGTTGGATTTTAGTGTATAACAAATCTTGTAACAGCACAATTTGGTGAACAATCGTGGTGTCTGAGTGTCTAGATGTACCTCAGAGATATAGCTTAAGACAAGTACAAAAGTGTGCTTGTTGGTTGTGTTTTCCTCCTTCTCTTTTAAAATTAAATATATTCAAAGTTTGAATTATTTATCTATTTATTTTGGATATTTTCAACTCTATTTTCTTTTTGTCTTTCTTCCTCCTAGATTCCTACTTTCCTTCTTACATATCTTCTTTTTCTTTTTGCCACTGGGGAAAAAAAAAAAAACAATTTTACATTAAAAAAATATTATTATTATTTTAATGTGCTATTGACGGTAATTTTTATCTCTTGCATATATTCCATTTTACTTTTGCAACAAATTATACAGCAAGAACGGGATTGCGAGCCAGTCAAGGGAAATGATTGTCTCGCTGTACTCTGTGGTAGTGCGGCCTCACCTTGAGTACTGTGTCCAGGTTTGGGCACTACAGTATAAGAAAGACATAAAGCTGTTAGTGTCCAAAGGAGGGCAACAAAGATGGTAAAGGGTATATTTGGGAAGGCATATGAGGAGTGGCTGAAGTCACTTGGATTGTTCAGCCTTGAGAAGAGGAGACTGAGGGGAGGCCTCATGGTGGTCTGCAACTCTTCCTCATGAGGGGAATGGAGAGGCAGGCACTGATCTTTGCTCTCTGGTGACCAGCAATAGTGCCCGAGGGAATGGCTTGAATATGTGACGGGATGGTTCAGGATGGATATCAGGAAAGGGTTCTTCACCAAGAGGGTGGTCGGGCACTGGAACAGGCATCCCAGGGCAGTGGTCATGGCACCGAGCCTGCCAGAGTTCAAGAAGCGTTTGGGCAGCGCTCTCAGACACATGGTCTGCTTTTTTGGGCAGTCCTTTGGGGACTTGTAGTTGGACTTGATGATCCTTGTGGGTCCCTTCCAACTCAGATATGCTGTGATTCTATGATTCTATGATACTTTTTCTATCTCATATAGTGTGGAATTTGTATCATGCTAGAATGTCTTTAGAAAGATAAAAAGCTCTTAAGCCTGTATCTTTCAAAAAAAAAAAAAAAGTAAATTATACATGGATGATCTGAAGTTAAGACTGCTGTATGTTATATATTAGACTGAAAACTTTTGTAGTTCAGGATCAGCTTCTCCTTCTGTTCCTATTATGAGGATGGCATGGAAGATGGGAGGGAGAGTGTGAAGGGGAATGGTGTTGAGCCAACACTCCCTGTCTGAAATACAGACTTGAATCATTAAGTGAAGTGCTGGCATCACGGAAAATAATGGAAAACCTCTTATTAATTCATCAGAGTGTGAATTTCATCACTAGTTTAATGAGACAGCTAATGTGCAATGCATTAAACACATCTTTTGCTCTTTACAGATGCAGGCTTCAGACTTGCTTTTACCTATCAATATTTAACTTACCCTTGTTTTATCATCTCACAGTATGTTTCACTAAAACTAGCACCTAAAAGGAGTCTAAAATACTGGATGAACCATAAAAGCAAATGCCAGAGAGAAAAGTAATATTTGTATATATACATATTAATTTATTAAACCTAATACTATTCACACCTTTTTATTCCACCTCTGGTCATAATAGCATACATTGTATTACCCTGTTTTCTAAGTAGCAGTAAATAATCGTGAGTGACTGTGAATATAAAGAACACTATTCTATGCCACTGATTTTCATCTTACAGCAGTAAAGGGACCCTAGTAACTCGTAAATAAAATTTTCCTTTTATTAATAATTTTAAGTACACATGCAGAATGTTGTCAGCTCTCATGCTGTTGTCATGTCTATTAATAGATAATGTTTTACATCAATATCTAGCTCTTGAAAGAGATGATAATGTAAGTATTTCAGATTTCATTACAGAGAAAAAAAAATCCAAACTTAACAGCTCTAAACACCTAAGTAGGCCCCACCTCACAAGAAAGAGCCTTTTGCTTTTTCTCATATCTCATCATTTTTAGACATTTGGGCTCAGGAATGATGAATATTTGGGTGCTTTTCCCCTATATCACAAGGTCTATTTGAGTAGGAACTCTGCCTTAATTATTCTTTATTGGATGCCTTCTTTATCTGTCAGTTACTTCCACAGATTTATTCATCTCCCATTCACACTGGTGTTACTTGTATGTCTCATGTCATGTGAGATGACAGTGCAGAGAAAATGAAAACACCCAAACAACTCTTCTTTCCTCACTGTCTTTTTATTAGTTTATTGGTACTCCAGCTCTACTGGAGCTGGAAGAATTATTTATTTATTTATTTAATTCACAGGATGTCTTGTACTTCAAAAGCCCTTAAAGCTTCTGTGACTAATAAGCTAGTAAGTTGTCTTCTGTTCTTTTAAATTTATTGCAGTAGACTTTATTCCCTCTAGAAACTTATCTGAAACTTACATGGCAAATTTTAAAGATGAATAGGTAACTTTTTTTTAGAACTTAGGACTTATATTTTATAATAGTAAAAAGTCTGACAAATTAAGAAAAAAATACATGGTACTCTCTTCTTGGATTCATTTGTATATAAATCGACAGAAAGAAAAAAAACAATTTAGTAGCAGGGAATTTTCGATACACAGTATTACAATGGAATCATCTTACTATAGATTGTTACTGGCAATAAAAAGGGAATAAAACTCAATAAAAGGGAAAGTATGATAAAAAATAAAATCTTATGAGTATTTTTTCTGTGCTATCTTATCCAGTAGCATTAAAATTTTCATTTTTAGACAACTAGAATGACTAAGGAAAACTTCTTTTTCTCATGGGTCAATCCTTTCTTTCATAATATAATTCTGTTTTTATATGAAATTTTCTAACCATTTTATTAGATACTATAGCCAGATTGTCCTGTAGAAAGGACATCTGCTTTGTCAAGTAATACATTTAAACAAGCAAAGGAACAATATTTCATGTTATCTTTTTGTATTGTTGTAAATGCATGCATATATGCATATGCACGCATATATACACATACGTATATATCTGTATACACACAGATGATCTTCTTTCAATGACATCACAAGGCATTGCTATGGGAAGATTGTTTTCTTTACCCTTGACTTATGTTAAGTATTCCACTCAGGTTAGGGAAGATGGTTGTCTGATTGCCTGCCCTATTTTTCTTTGCCAGAGCAGAGTATGCTTATCTATTAAAAGCACTCCAGAGCTACATTAAGCTTGGACACCTGTGGAGCTTGTCAGCACAGGTTCTCATGCAGGTCACTGGTTGCTGGGGCAGCTTCAAGAACAGAACAGCAAGAACTATTTGATATGGGAAACACACATTTCTGCCTTTTTTTTTTTTTATCAGCATACTTATTAAAAATTCCCTTGGATAATGAAATGTAAAAGCTCTCTAGACAAACTTGGCTTTTGTGTTCAATTCTGTATTTTTTGTCATCTTTGAAACAATTATTTTTATTCTTGAATCACAGAAAAATTTAAATCTTTGTAGTGATTAGGATACCTATGTATCACCTCCAATTCTTCTTGGAGAGATCTCTTTTATTTCATGCTGTGACTGAAAAAAGAACAAACAAGGAGGAAAATGCAGGCAGTCTTTCCTGTAGCTTTCATTTTTAGACAGAGTTTAGAAAAGAAAGCTCATAGACACAGAAAAAGAATTGGCCATCTGTGAAAAAGAGGCATTGGAATATGAGCCATAAGAGAGGATTTGGCATGAAGTCATGGTTTTTAGGGGGTTGTATTCAGTTTTGCAGTCATAGTTGCCTGGTGACCTCAGGCATCTGAGAAAATTCTTTGGATACCTAAGACAGCTATATGTCTCAGTCAAGAGCCATAGGAAAGTTATGGTTTTCTAGAATGGAACTAGGCAGAACTCTCAAAATCTAAAAATATATGAGACATTTATGTTCAGGAAACTTAATTGGTCCCCACTACGTTTTACTTTTCATTATTGTACTGCTATGTAATTCACTCAATTCTGGTGCTCATATAGAGGTGTTGGTAAAAGTTGAGATTCTCAGTGACATCCTGCTTGGCGCTAGAGGGTCCTCTGGTGGTGGTGTCTCGAACAAATCCGTGTGTCAAAGCTGACACACTTATGCAATTGTCTCGGCTTCTCTAGCACATCTCAAATAATACTAGATGCTTTGGCATGGACAGTTGCATCAAGTGGCTGAGTATAGCTGGTAATACACTGTCCACTGTAAAGAAAGTAAAAATTGTGAGGATACAGGTATATTTTTTCAATATTTTATATGAAGATACTCTTTACCATTCTGAGTAACTTCTGCATAATAGTAGATGCAGGATATTGCACTCATTTCCTATAATTCTGGAACTTCCAAATTATTTCTTAACTGAATGATTTTATTAGCCTTTTGTACAAAAAGGTTGCTAGGACAACCAGAATTTCTGTATTATCATGTAAAGATCAGTGTATAAATATTCCTGTTGTCAGGATATACTTGAAATGCTTAAAGTTTTTGTTTCACATATGTCTGCTGTTATAAACCCTGGATATTTTAAAGAAACAAACAAAAAACTATAAATTTACTCATTAACGTATTTTCTGGCAATTTCCAATTAACATAAAACTCTTACTTGACACTGTTCAAATTTCTTTGTAACAGACTTTAGTTGTAGATAAACATTTATCCCTACAGATATAAACCATAGCAGATTTGTTATTAGTCTACAGTGCCTAACCCTGGTCTCATACAACCACCTAAAATAGATTCACTAACTTGCCAGCAAACATCATGCAGTTTCTGGCTATCATCTATATGACATTTCCTTGTTTTACGCATCTGCTTCTTGATTCATTCATTTCAGGAAGCTTTTCACAAAATACAATTCCACTAAGTACACAATGGAAAAATTATGATATAATAGAAGTGAATTCTCATTATCATCATTATTTTGAACTTACTAATTTTGTTATGTAATTTAAAAAATGTTTTATTTAAACACTGAGACAGTTTGACCATTTTCTTTTACCTTACAAACTGAGTTTCTTTAAAGCATGGGCACTACTGATAAATTTTGAGTATAAATATATAAATTGTATGGATGTTCTATCTTGTTTTAGGCACTGAATCTGTCCCATTTGTTGTAGGCAATAAATATATATAATATATATCTCCTAACCACAGATTTATCTTCAGGTAAGATTCATCAGCAAATGAATATATTTCCTTTTATAAGTGCTTGTCTCTAAGGAAGCTAAGAGTTATACAGCAAGTACAGTCAAGCATCTGGTACAAGTTTCCTACCTGAATTTTACTGTGGCAGTATTGGTGCTTGCATCCACGATAAAGCTGAAGTTGTGTCAATGCTTATTTAATAAATTATTAAATAAATAATGTGTAATTTCTTTATATATGCCTCACCTATATCTCTCTAGAAATATAATAATAATAATAATAATAATAATAATAATAATAATATAATATAAGCTGTTTGGAATAGCTGATTGTTGATCTTTTTGAGGAAAGTTGTGACTTCAGGGACCTCCTGCATTCCTGTCTACTCCTAACTATCATGACATTATTAGTTGAAATTTAAGGTTTGCTATAAAGTTTCAAACTATTAAGCAGTGACCAGGTCCTGGGCATGATATCTGTAGATGCAAAGGAAGGTCCCTATCAGATACTTACAACCAACTTTGCAATGAACTAATATAGAATCAAAAGAGAACAAATAGCTTGTAGGAAAAATGTTGAAAACTTCAGAGTTTGAGTAATGTACAGTATAGCACAGAAAGAAAGTAAGTATTAGGAGGCATTGTTACTTTTTCCTGGACTAAAGATTCTTGTCATTCTTCACATGGTTCTCGTATAACGTTAGTTTTCTGTATAGTTTTTCTTCACAGACAGCAGACTTGAAGTTCAGCTGGAGGCTAGTCACTTTCTAAAAAGTACTTAAGCAGCTTCCATGGAACAGTTTTACTATGATGGATTAAGGATGTCTAATGGTTTTCCTATTTTATTTGTTTAAGTGGCAATGTTTTGGTAGAGGGGGATCTGCAGGGCTGGCCTCTCTGAGAAAAGACCATGAGCTGTCCCGTGTCAGATCAGAGTCAGCCTCCAGAGCTCCAGCCAGCTCCAAAAGGGACCCGCTGCTGGCCAGAGCTGAGCCAGTGAGCAATGCTGGTTGGGCCTCTGGGACAGCAGATTTAAGAAAGGGAAAAAGCTGCTGTGCAACAGCAGCTGAAATGGTGAGGAGTGAGAACCAGCCCTGCAGACACCAAGGTCAGTGCAGAAGAAGGGCAGGAGGTACTCCAGGTGCAGCGCACAAGTTCCCCTGCGGCCTGTGGAGAGGCCCCTGGTGGAGCAGGCTGTCCCCCTGCAGCCCATGGGTCCCACACGGAGCAGATCTCCACGCTGCAGCCCATGGAAGAGCCCCCGGTGGAGCAGGTGGATGTGGCCTGGAGGAGGCTGCGGCCCATGGAGAGCCCCCGCAGGAGCAGGCCCCGGGCCGGAGCTGCAGCCCGTGGAGAGGAGCCCACGCAGGAGCAGGGGGTCTGGGCGGAGCTGCCGCCCGTGGGGGACCCGTGCTGGAGCAGTTTGCTCCTGGGGGATGGACCCCGAGGTACGGAGCCGTGTGGGAGCAGTTCTTGAAGAGCTGCTGACTGTGGGAAGCCTGCGCTCAATCAGTTCAGGAAGGACGACATCCTGTGGGAGCAGGATGCCCCCCACGTGGAGCAGGGGCAGAGAGTGACTGTGAACGAGTAGTGGACACAAAGCGTTAGGGACTGACTGCAGCACCCATTCCTTGTTCCAATCCGATGCTCAGGGGAAGGGTGTAGAAGAGGGTGGATGGGGGTGAAGGTGTTTTTTGTTTTCTTTTAGTTTCTCACTGCTCTAGCTTATTAATGATAGGTAATAATCATATATAAATATATATATTATAAAACTATATCCATATATATTATAAAACAATAAAATTGTTTTGCCCACAACAATAATTGGTGAGTGATCTCCCTGTCCTTGTTGCAACCCTTGAGGCCTTTTCATTGTATTTTCTCTCCCTTTTCCTTTGAGGAGGGGGAGTGAGAGAGCAATTGTGGTGGAGTTCAGCTGCCCAGCAGCTTAAAACCACCACACCTATGCATAAGTAATGTACATTAATTTATTACAAATTAATTAATATTAAATGCAAATATTCACATAAGGTAGAGGTAGTCTTTTAAAAGGCACAGATAAAACAGGCCACCACATACATTAATTCTGAAAATACAAATGAAAAAAATCACTGGGAGAGTTGAGAGCCATTATATATAAAGATATTAATAACATTATTTTTAACAGTCTTGATCTCTTTTGAATGGATCTGATCTGAAATATGTAATGCAAATAGTTATATGACCCTATTAATAAAGTCTGTCTTTATTAAAAAAGTCTGTCTTTCGTTGTATGTTTGGTTCTTTCCCTGAAGAATATCTCTTTGATTCTTTGGGATTTGTAGTTTATAAATGTCAGGTCATAGTTCCTCATATTCTATTGTGAGAAATGTATTCACCTTCTATGACACTACACAAAAGTGTTTAGCACTCAACTAAAAAAGTGTTCATACTGAATTGGAGTTGATGCATAATTCATACAGTCCAATTTAACATTTTCTCTGGGCATTAGATGATAATTTAGAATAGGGCATAATTAATGATTTCTGAGATACTGACATTCAAGGTTGTACACAGTAATATTTAGAAAATATACAAAACTATGCTTTCATAGATAATTTAATGCAGTGGGTACTCTGTGTCAGTCTTATGGTATATTAAATTGTACAGCATGTGTTTATGCTTTCCCCAGATACTTAGAAGACACTCAGCAATTCTAGCATGGAAATATAAGACAAAATATTTGTTAATATCCCATCAGTAGGTTTTGACAACCTTGGTATTTCCACCTTGCCTGTGAGAGGAATTCCAGACTGGTAAAATTATTTTATATTTTTTCCTTTTGTTTTTGACTACCCTTTCCTTTTTGCCTAATGATTTTATATATTATGTTGTATACAGTCTAAAATCAAGGCCCAGAACAGAAGTAAAGGAAATCTACCATGAAATACTACTAGTAATCCTATTAAAATCCTTTTAGCTTTGGCATTTTTCAAATGAGTCAAGATTTCATTCCTGTGTTCTGTCTTAGGTTCTGTCATAAATTTTTTATGTGACTTTGGGAAAGCAGCTTCGGGTCAATCTTTTCGTATTGGGTATATGTCTATTTTTCTTGTTTTTCTCAGGTAAAATGGTTATAACTCCTTGTACCAGAAAAAGGGTGAGATTTTGCGTGTTTGACATTCGTTGACATCACATTGAACCGGGGCATCAGAAGTGATCACTCTGAGGCGTGGTGGTTCCTCTTCTGGAAGCAGGAAATCCTGCAGCAAGGACAAAACCTGGTACAAGTTTATGTAGGCTGCTGTGACATGTTTTCATGTGCTGTTCATTTGACTCCGTCACAAGGGCAAGTCAGTGTGTAAGCAGCTTAGGTAGTAAGTGCTGCAGCTGGCCTAACATATAATGAAGATAAATGTATGTTGACTAGGCTGTATTATTGTTTTTAGTGACCACAAAATTTTACTCCCTTCCACGTTTCTTGAGATACTAAGAACAGACTTAAGCAGTACCTATTTGGAAACATCAGATTAAAGTTCTTGTAGAATAACTACTGTCAGCAAGTTCAGACAACCTTGACAGCTCAAGACAGCTTTACTCTAATTCCACAATTTTAAACCCATTTCAGTTAACTGATTTTCATGTTGCTGCTAATGAATCCCACTGGCAGAGTTAAGAATTGTGCCCTAAAATATACTTCATTGTTATTCTCTATGGCTTTCTACTCTGGGATGGGGCAGGGGACAGAAAATTTTCTTGAAGAACAAAGCCTGTTGTGCTTCATAGGTCAGGCAATCATATTGGTGTAGGGAGTGTCACTGATGCTCATTTTTCTTTCTGGAGACTCATTTATCTTCTAGGAGTCAACCCCTTTCTGAACTAGAGTCAACCCATTAGTGATTGTCATCAGAATGCTGCTGAGCTAGCTTGGATCTCCTATCTTCTTGTTATACCAACTGTGATGAATGAAATGTATTTTGTGACAGTAAATCTAACAACTAAGGGCTAAAACTGCTTTAGAGGTCTCCAGAAGAATTCATTTGCAAGTTGACTTACACTATTATAAACTGTAGAATCTCAGAATTTATTTGATGACAAATGCTGCAGTCTTTCTTCTACTCTCAAGCAAAATACAGAAATGTCATGCTTTTTTTTACTTCTCACATTGCATGAAAAAGATGGTTAACTGGAACATAGTCATATATATTGGTATGGATGCTGAGAAGTAGGCAGCTTAGAAACCTTGTTGTAGGCAATAAATGAAAAGCGAAGGTGATATTCAGGAAATCATAATTTCTAGCACTGTGCTTGACATAGCAACACTTTCTTTCAAAGGAAAGTTGAAAATACAGAAAATAAACATATTACTCCATCATAGAAATGTGTTTTGTTACATTTTGCATTATTTATTAATTATGATCTTTCCTCCAGTTTGAGAAATTTCTTGTTGTGCCTTACTGCTCAGAAAAACAGAAAATTGTAAAAGTCACATGCAGCAAAAGCATTTTTGGAGACTCAAACATAGGACTGGGTGGGAAATAGCCAAATTAACCTTAAAAGTTGTACAATGCATTTGGTGGCATTTTTTGCATCTAAGATCCAAACCTGTAGCTTGACATAGGACCAGGATTCTTTTTGTCCATCTGCAGCCTCACTAAAACTTGGGTTTTAAGAAAAATGCCTGGTTTTGCAAGAGTCTTCCATTTTCCATTTCCCAAAGTGTTCCTACTCAGCTCCTGAATTTCTTGACTTTAGGAATTTAATGAACATACCTGATTTAGTAATGTAGTTGCTCTACAATTCCTGTATTGTTGCAGAAGAGAGACGGGAAATTGAGTGATTTAGAACTAATTTATATTATTTCTCTTCATTGGCTGCAGAAGGAGATATTATTACTTTAGCTGAAGAAATAGCACTGAATGAAGTGTTTATGTGCACTCAAGAACTATGCTAATACACAGATTATAAATATGTAATATATATAATACCTTTGCTATAGACAAATACATTTAAACTTGCGTAAGTACAAAGAAATAAAACATGGATGATTAAAGGACGGGATTTCTGAACAAGGAACATCTTTGAATGGACTATGGGAATTTGGTTTATTTAGACTAACAAAAAAATAATATGGGAAATGTTCTGTAAATATTTTGGAATGCAAAAGACGCTGAAGAACATAAGGAAAACTGAGCCATAGATAAGATATATGTCCTGGTTCCAGTTAGGACAGAGTTAATTTTTATATATATTAATATTTATATAGTAATTTTTAATATAAACCAGGAAAAAAAAAAACACAACTTTTTAACCACCAAAAGTACTGTGACTGTACTACAATTTGCTAGTAAAACTTGGAGCATCGTTCAGAGAAGTTCATATAACTGTATTTGAAGCTACATATGCATTGTGGCATAATTTCAGTACTATCTTTGCTACAATTCAGCAATTTATAACATTGTGTTATATTGCATATTTAACAACAACAACAACAAATCCAATGGTAAATTAGTTTATGATTTAAAATATAGTCACTAGGATATATGGAATATATATATAGAATACTTTGGACTGGAAGGGACCTTAAAGATGACCTAGTTCAACCCCGTCCCTGTCCACCCCCCTCCACCTCCCATGATGTGCAAGGATATCTCTCAATAGATCAGATAGCCCAAAGACACATCCAACCTGACCTTGAACACTTCCAGAGATGGGGCATCCACAACTTCTCTGGGCAACCTGTTTCAGTATATAACCACTCTCACCGTGGTTTTCCTCCTACTAGCCTCTTTTAGTTTAAAGCTATTACTCTTTGATAATGGCTTTAGTAGGTTTTGGGTTTTCATGTACTGGGTTTTCATGGCAAGGTTTTGGTAGAGGGGAGGTGCAAGGGTGGCCTCTGTGAGAAGAATACAGAAACCGCCACGTCAGATCAGAGCCAGTTTCAGCTGGCTGCAAAAGGGACCCACTGCTGGACAGAGCTGAGCCAATAAACAATGTTGGTTGTACTTCTGTGAGAGCTAATTTTAAAAAGGGGAAAAAAAGTGCTGTGCAACAGCATCTGAGAGACCAAGGAGTGAGAACCAGCTCCGTAGACCCCCAAGGTCAGTGCAAAAGGAGGGCAGGAGGTGCTCAAGGCCTGCAGCAGAAGTTCCCCTGCAGGCAGTGGAGAGGCCCCTGGTGGAGCAGGCTGTCCCCCTGCAGCCCATGGGTCCCACACGGAGCAGATCTCCACGCTGCAGCCCGTGGAGGAGCCCCCGGTGGAGCAGGTGGATGTGGCCTGGAGGAGGCTGCGGCCCATGGAGAGCCCCCGCAGGAGCAGGCCCCGGGCCAGAGCTTCAGCCCATGGAGAGGAACCCAAGCAGGAGCAGGGGGCCTGGGGGGAGCTGCCGCCCTTGGGGGACCCGTGCTGGAGCAGTTTGCTCCTGGGGGATGGACCCCGTGGTACGGAGCCATGTGGGAGCAGTTAAGAGCTGCTGCCAATGGTAAGTCCGCACAGGCTCAGTTCGGGAAGAACGGCATCCTGTGGGAGGGACCCCATGTGGAGCAGGGGCAGGGAGTGACTATGAAGGAGCAGTGGACACAAAGCGTTAGAGACTGACTACAGCCCCCATTCCCCCATACCTCTGGGCTGCCCCAGGGGGAGGAGGTGGAAGAGGGTGATGTGGGGAAGGTGTTTTTTGTTTCCTTTTAGTTTCCCACTGCTCTAGCATGGTAGTAATAAGCAATAAACTTCATTAATCTCCTTATTCTGAGTCTCTTTTGTCTATTTTGTCCATGATGATAATTTTTGAGTGATCTCCCTGTTCTTATCTCAACCCTTGAGCCCTTTCCATCGTATTTTCTCCACCTTTTCCTTTGAGGAGTGGGAGTGAGAGAGAGGTTATGGTGGAGCTCAGCTGACCAGCTGGGTAAAACCACCTCAGTCTTATCATTACATGCCCTTGTAAAAAGTCTCTCTCCATCTTTCGTATAAACCCCTATTGAGAGGCTGCAATAATTTCTCCCTGGAGCATTCTTCTCTCCAGGCTAAACAACCACAACTCTCTCAGCCTTTCATGGTAGGAGAGGTGTTCCAGCCCTCTGATCTTATATTTGTATTAATTAAAAATTACATTTTATACTGTATCTTTATAATATTATTATGTACAATAAATATATGTACGTTTTTGAGTACAAATATTTATTTTTCTGAAATGTTAGAAAATATACTCCAGATTTTTTGAAGATACCACATGTATGCATACACATACACTTACACGTATATGTGTATAGGCACAGACATGTAGACATTTTTTGCATAACCTCACAAACTTTTTGATTTCAGCTTCCTCAGTTTTAGACCATGCCACCAGCACAAAAAAATCATTAATGTTTCTTTCCCTGTTGTTCCAGCTCTTATGTTCTTTTATGTTGCCTACTGAACTATACTACAACAGCTGAAAAAAAAAAAAAAAAAAAAGGCAAGGTGAAGTTTATCATGTAGGTAATCAAAGTAGGAGTTCAGATGAAGGAACACAATGAATTTGTCAAAAGCAACCAAAAAAAAAATTAAACAAATAAATCAACCAATTTACTCAGTAGTGGAAGTGTTTGAAGCACTTATTATTATGTGTCTCATGTTACTTGCTAGATCTTCAGCCACATTTATAAATTTCACTTTTGACTTGACCCAACTTTGTTCCCATTTAAGTGGTAAGGAGTGACAGTGTCAGTCTTTTAACTACAGAGAGGAAATGACTGGGGGAGAATTGATAACAAAAATTGGATCTTGTTTAGCAATACAAATCAGAGATTATGTAGAGATTCAGTATATTAAAAAGCACCAAATAGAACTGAGTTGACTTACACAACAGGACAGAGAAGATAATTGCTGTTTGTTTTGATGACTTACTCATAAAGCATATAGTCATTTCCTAAGATCCAGGTCGGAAATATAGTCAGGGTACACTTTTAAATCCATGAAGTTTTGATCATATCATCTCCATTTACTTTCAAGGGAGTTATGAGTGATATCCCAACAGACATCCACAGTGTTAAGATTTGGACTACTAAGAGAATTTCCAAAATCCTTTGTAAAATGTCTGCCTCTTGTATTTTAACTGAAAGTGGAATCACATAACTGAAATATATCAGTCGGTATTATGAAGAACATTTCACACACTGGTGAGTCTAATGGAAAGTACAAGAGAGGAGAAAATGTATTATAGATTACGAAGTTTGATCAGAATAGAAGTGACAGGTTCGTTTTTGTGAAGCATACTCTGTGTCTACTGAAGACAATATTTTGAGTTATTCTATACATTAAAAATTATAAAATACTTTTTACTACTCTTTTCTGTGTAGCAAAGAATAAAAATGCTCTGTGTACCCACCAAAGAGGCCATTCTGCTGTCCTGGGCAAGTTCCCAGTATAATTTTTATTTTTATTTTTATTTTTTCCAGTTGGGAGGAAAAAAGTCCAGGCACAAATACAACAAAACTTCTTGAAGAGATGGCTCATAACAGTATAGACTGGCAGTGAGAAAGGAAAATGATGCAAAAGAAATTCCCAGTCCATTAGAAATGTTCCTTAGCAGCCTTCTGTATTAGAATATAGGCAGTGAAAATATGGACAATGAAATCTGCCTAAAATTAACTCTGATGTAACAACAAGAGAAATGAATTGTAGAAATCTATGGTTTTGCTCTAAGGAGAATGTATCACCAGTCTCATGACATTTAAATTAAATATAGAGGCTGTAAGTTTAAATGTCCCAGCTGACGTCAACTATTGATATAAAGCAAAAAGACAGAAGAGGTCTCTAAGATACTTAGGAGTCAAGCATTAAAAGGTTTTATGGGCAAAATACAGTACCTTGAAATGTACTTGGAAAAGAATGGGAAGACAGAGAAAATGTTTTAGGACTGGTGCAATGCTTTCTTGCCTGTAAAACGATACTAGAAGGGGAACAAGTGTATTTTTTTTTTCAAAAATATCCTTTTCCTGTGGTTTTCAGGTGCAGATTTAGCTCAGTTCAGTTGTATGCATCTGTAAGTGGTCCACAAGTGGGTCAAGTAGCATTTGATAAAGAAAAAGAACAACATGTATTTGCAACCAGACCACATTCATTCTGATAAAAGCTCTTTCAAACATTGAAGTATTTCAAGTAATAAGACAAATTGAAAAGAATTATTTCAATGCACTTCTGAAAATACGTTTTCTTATTGTTATGTAACTAGGCTACTATGACTACTTTTTGTTTGCATTCTCAGCTTCTCTGGACAACCTGTTACAGTGCCTCATCACCCTCTGAGTAAGAATTTTTGTCTTCCTTATATCTAATCTAAATCTACCCTCTTTTAGTTTAAAGACATTACCCCTTGTCCTATCACTACACTCCTTGATAGAGTCCCTCCCCAGCTTTCCAGTAAGCTCCCTTTAGGTTTTGAAAAGTTGTTATAAGGTCTCCCTGGAGCTCTCTTCTCCAGGCTCAACAATCCCAACTCTCTCAGCCTGTCTTCATAGGAGAGGCACTCCAACCCTCTGATCATCTTTGTGGCCCTCTGTCCTTCTTGTGCTGGGGCCCCCAGAGTAGAACACATTACGCCAGCAGGGGTCTCATGAGAGTGGAGTAGAGGGGGAGAATCATCTCCTTTGACCTGTTTGTCATGCTTCTTTTGATGCAGCCCACGATATGGCTAGCTTTCTGGGCTGCAAGAGCACATTGCTATCTCACGTGGAGTTTTTCATCAACCAACACCCCCAAGTCCTTCTCCTCAGGGCTTCTGTCAATCCGTTCTCCACCCAACCTGTATTGCATAAAATCATAGAGTATCCTGACTTGAAAGAGACCCACAAGGATTATTGAGTCAAACTCCTGCCTCCACACAGGACCACCCAAATATCAAACCATCTTTCATATTTCTCTGGACCCTTCACCATCTTCACAACCCTCTTTTGGACACTACCTGATAGTTTTCTGTCCTTCTGATATTGTGGTGCCCAAAAACACATACAGTACTCAAGGTGAGGCCACATCAGTGCAAAGTAAAGCACTTCCCTTGACTGGCTAGCACTTACGTGCTTGATGCACCCCAGGATATGGTTAGCCCTTCTGGCTGCCAGGAAACACTGTTGACTCACATTCAATGTGCCATTGACCAGAACCCCAAGATACCTTTCTGTGGGGCTATTCTCCAGCCTCCCATCCCGTAGTCTGTAAGCATATCAGGGTTATATCTGTAAGTATATCTAGGGTTGCAACATTCCCAGGCGCAGAATATGGCACTTCCTCTTGTTAAACTCTGTGTTTAACAAGTTAATTTGTTAATTTTGGGGGGGATTGCCCCAACCCAGGTGCTGGACCTTGCACTTGGCCTTGTTGAACTTAATGAGGTTCACACAGGTCCACCAGTTTTCTCAGGATCCGTGGATGCATCTCATCCAGTCCCATGGACTTGTGTACCTTAAGGCTCCTTAGGTGGTCTCAAACCTGATCTTCTCCTACAATGGGCGGTTCATCATTCTCATAGTCCCTTCCTTTGCCTTCTGGGACTTGGGCTGTGTGGCTAGAGCACTTGCTGATGAAGGTAGAGGCAAAAAAGTCACTGAGTAGCTTAGCCTTCTCCATATCCCGTAGCCACTTCTCCCATTTCCTTCTGGAGAGGGCCTACATTTTTCCTACTCTTTTTTTATCACCAATTTACCTATAGAAGCTTTTATTGTTGTCCTTGACATCCCTTACCAGATTGGCTTTAGCTTGCTTAACCTGATCCCTGGCTGCTTGGACAGTTTCTCTGTGTTCCTCCCAGGCTACCCATCCTTGTTTCTACCTTCTGTAGGCCTTCTTGTTCTGCTAGAGTTTGGCCAGGAGCTTCCTTTTCATCCATGCAAGCCTCCTGGAATTTTTACCTGACTTCCTCTTTATTGGGATGCATCACTCCTGAGCTTGGATATTAACCAACTTTCTGGGGCACGTCTTCGCTTCAGGGCTTTTCCCCACTGTACTCTACTAAGTAGATCCCTGAAGAAGTCAGAATCTGCTCTCCCGAAGTCCAGGGTAGCAAGCTTGCTGTGTGCCCTTCTTGCTGCCTTCAGGATCCCAAACTCCACCATTTTATGGTCACTGCAGGCAAGGCTGCCCTTAAGTTTCACATTCCCCACCAGCCCTTCCTTATTGGTGAGAACGAGGTCCAGCATAGTTCCTCTCTTTGTTGTCTCCTCTATCACTTGAAGAAGGACGTTATCAACAACACATTTCAGGAACCTTCTGGATTGTTTACGCCCCACTGTGTTGTCCCTTCAAAAGATATGGAAGGGATTGAAGTCCCCCATTAAGACCAGGGCTTGTGAACATAAAGCTGCTGCTATCTGTGTGTAGAAGTCCTCATCCTCTCAATCTTCCTGGTCAGGTGGCCTGTAGCAGACACTCTCTACAATGTCACCTTTCCCTGCCCTCCCTTTAATCATCACCCATAAGCTCTCATAGAATCATAGAATATCCTGAGTTGGAAGGGACCCACAAGGATCGTCGAGTCCAACTCCTGGCACAACACAGGTCTCAGTCAGTTCCTTATCCAAGGCAGAGTTCCATGCACTCTAGCTGGTCGTTGACATAGGGGGTGACACCCCCTCTATTTCTGCCTTTAGCCCTTTTCTAAGTGCTAAAAAGTTATCATTTTTCCTACATGTATAGCATTGTCCATTGGTATGTGCTTAATAAACCTGCTTATGAATTAACATCTCCATTTTCCAGATGAGAAACCTAAAACACAGGTAAAATCCCACATATATTTTGATTTCTATTATCCAAGTCCAAATGAAAAAATAAACAAAGAAACAAAACAAAACAAAAAAACCTACAACTTAATTTCTCCATTGCAATTACATTGTTGAATAGATATCTGAAATGAAATGAAAAATCTCTTCAAATCTCCATACCCTGACATATCTATATGAGAAGCAATTCAGGTTTAAACAATGTTAAAATATATTTCAATTTCCTAATCTGTGAATTAGCAAGTCTTAGTTGTTAATTATCTCTTCATTTTATTTAGGTGACTAGAGGTCTCTGAAACGTTTCTTTCCTCAAAAAAAAATAGTGTTGTCTCCATAGAATAATTCATGGTCATGTGTCCTTTCAATCAATTAATTAAATTAATGAGACTTCACTACTTTCACCCATGCACCCTTAATTAAAAAGGCAGAGGAGAGAGGCACAAAGAAATAACATGGCACTACTAGTGTTGTGTCCAAGAGATCTATTTAATAACAGCTCAAGCTAATTTATTGTTAATAAAACCTAGTCATTGTCTCAAACTGCATAGGATCGTATGGATAACCTGTGAACTTTATAAAGTTTGTTAACTATTCTCTGCATCAGTCTCGATGAATAAACATTCTGCCTTCAGTAGCAGTAAGGTGGAATATTCAAAAGTCACAATGACAAACCTGGATTTAATCATATCAGCACACATCTTGAACAGAAGTCACAATATTTTGCCAATCTTCATTGCTGCTGATGAGTTTTGGGTAGCTAAAACTGTGTGTAGATTGAGTAAAGCATGTATTCTTCAGGGAGATACACTCATTGAAGTGTATTGAAGAAAATATTTACTCAACATGTAATATAGTTTGTTTCTCACTGAATCATTTTCTGAGGTTGTTGGTGTAACCTAAATAAAATAATAAATCTTAGCGACCAAATGAAACAGCTAAAAATGAAATATATTATTATTATTATTATTATTATTATCATGCGAACAATAGAACAATAGGCAAGTGTGGGGATCTGGAATAAAACAAATGATACCTGGAGTGTTTGAGAAAGTCAAATGAGTGACTTCTCTTAAATTATTGTCTTTTCCCCTCCTAATTTCCTGACTCTTTAGAGAAATGAGGGTTCTGCACAAACATTACTGCACTCTGTCATATGCACACACCACCATCCTGAACAAATCCTGTTGGGAATCTACTGGGAGACTGGTTTTAAGCTCTCAGCAAGATCCTTCAAGACACCTAGTGCACAGCAGCAGAGAGAAGTCAGTGGTGGCATGTGGCATAACCCTGAAGGCACATAGAAGTATGGACAGAAAAAAAGCATCTAGAAATCACAAGTCTTTTATTTACAAATACGTAAATTATCTGACCTTGCCAGTGGTTCTGTGCATGCAATTGTGTCTAAAGAAATGCTCAAATTTAATTCACAAGGAAAAAAAAATATTAATTCTTGCTATCTCAAAGCCTTATTATAAAGTTCTTCCTTTTAAGGACAGCATAATCAATTATTTCTTGGTCATTTTCATTCACACGAGAATCATCTGTCTCCCTGTTAGTAGAATTTCCCAAGTTTCTCCCAAGGAACTAAATTAATGCTTTGCAGATGGATTTTAGTGGCTGTATTCCAATCTGTTTGTGTTCATTGGCAATACATTATATCAGTATACATTCAGAATAATTTCATTCAGCTCCAGGACTAGTTTTCATTGAATGCTTTAAATACTCAGTGCTGTATTACATTTCTACTAATATGAAAAAGGTGCAAGCCATTCACATAAACAAATATATTCATTCATGCAACTGCATAGACTTATTTTAATTAAACAAATCTCTATACCAAGGCAAATAAAACCAGATACAATAATTAAAAATCAATAAAGCTGTATCTGTAGTGGATATAAGGCAGGAAATTTTGTATGCTTCCCCCCCCACCACCCACCACCCCATATCTTGCCAGTCCCCCCAGCTTTTTATTTATTTATTTTTCTTTATTACTAACAAAAGTTAATTTTAATAACATTTTTTTAGAAATGAATGATAGAGCACCTCTTTTCACTTTAATTCCTACACCAATTATCTAATGGTGGGAAATATCTAAATCATGCTTACTATTTTTGTTATTTTCCAATAACAAATGCCAATAAAAATGAAGAGAAAGCAGATTTTTATTCAAAACCAGTGCAGAATTTTTCTCTATATCATTTTTACTCTGTTTTATTTTTAATGTTTAATGTATCCCAGATAAGGAAACTTCCTGAAGATACTCTGCACTATTACCTAATTCTAGGTGTTTTAAAATTAAAACTAAACCATAATTTATTTCATTATATTGTCCTAGATCTTTTCTCATCTAAATACTCTTTTTATTGTTCTAGTCTTTCTGAGTATGTTCCTTTACCATCCACAAAATTTGCTTTCTTCTGGTTTAGATTTCTGAAATAACCACAAGGACAGAAAAGTGTCAGCTACTACAAAGAAGAAATCAGAAATGTCCAGACAAGTGTGTAAGTGAAGATTTATTTGAAGTAGCACCGCTGTAGATCAGCGTAAACTGTTGTATAACTGTACTGTCCATTGTTTCAAATACCTGTATTATACATACTCTGTTCTTAATTAGCATTTGGAGAAGCTAGACACATCAAGCCATTTTCTTTGTTCTACTTTCATTTCTTTTAATCCCTTAAACAAGTTGTGGTTCTTCTTGAAATTTCATTTTATTTCTTCTAAGCAAATATTACATCCATCCATTGGAGATATTCACAACTGGGAAATTTACAGAAACTTAATAGATCTCCAACTCCTGTCTAATTTGTATGACATTAATAACAGGCCACCTCACCACTTGTGGTTGTGGTGAATTCTTTGAATTAGGTTAAGAAAGCAAAAGAGAGAGTGAGAATCTTAACTGAATTGTTTTGGATTCAGATAGTGGATCAAATTATGCCCACAATTTTACTGATTTATTTATCTGATCACTTTCCTGGCACAAAGGATTTCAGTTATACTGACATATCTTTTTGACATGGATTTTTTTCTAACTTCCCCTTTTCAAACATCTGTTTTGAAATAATATTTTTTCTTCAACACACACACACAAAAATAAAAATAATAGTAATAGTGAGAGTTCACCAACAAAAACTTTGAATGAAATGGCACCACCTGCTTTGGAGACCTAGGACAGTTGTTTTAGGAAAGAAATCATGCTGCACTCTGAAAACCCAGAATAATTTTTCTGACAAATACACACAGTTAAATGTTCATGCTATACAATACATAGGTAAGACAGCAGCCATTTCCAGCAAACACCTTGAGCAAATCAATTGGACAGTACCAGAATTAACTCCTGCTTTACCATGGAGTGAAGACAAGATCCTGCTACTTGGCCATCTCCCTTTGCTCCCTCATAAAACACGCACGCAAACACTCAGCAGCTTGCTGTCACCAGTACTTCCACTAACATATTTGCCAAGTAAACTGGACGATTCCATCAAAATTCTAATATCTTGAAACCTTGTCTGTTTTCATTTAGCTAGAGATGGCAGGACATGTCTCATGTGTCCCATGTAGTACACAGTAAAAGGGGGGAAAAAAGAGAAAAAAAAAAAAATAAAAAGACTAAGAGATCACTTGCAAAGAGACAACACAGTGAGCTATAAAGAATATAAAGACAAGGAGATTAAACAATGGGTTTTATATTTTCTACTGGTAGTTGTGTGCAAAATCTTGGTTAAGTTCTGTATGTCTCTAAAAGTAAAAACATTTCAAACCAGTTTTCAACATCTGCTTCAATAAAGTCATTCAAGTTACACAATACCTGGCCTGAGTAGTCAAGACAGTATTTGACTGGCCTGAGTAGTTTCGATCACTAAAGACAGGTCTCTAAGATTCCTTATGAATTACTTAAGAGGCATAATCAATGCACCTGAGGAGAAGAAACATGTTTGGAGCTAGTCTACAAGTGGCGAAACCTGTGCTCCATTTTTTTCTCACCTTTCTCACCTTCATACATATTTGGTATGACCAAATCTAGGCCAAGATGAAGAGTCAAGTGAAACCATTCTTATGTCTTTCACTAAAGTTGGATGACTGTGCAGAAATAAATGCAATGTGCAAGGACAGATCAAAAGTTTATTGATGTCAAAAGCTTAATGATGTCAAGTAATCTTTTTCAACTTATTTTTTTCCTCCTGAGATTTTGAGTGAGACCCCCAAAATGATACAGATTCTAGGTGTTTATTATCTCAGATATTGCATGATTATTTCTCAGTATTCAGATCACAAAATAGTGCTAGACAGGTAGAAAAATGGATATGTTTGATGTTCTAAATATATAAATGAATGACTTTATGCTCTTTTTCCCAGTGCTGGCCTTAGACTGAGACATTTATGCAGTTATTCACTTGAGCTTTTATAAGGAGCTGTTCTGTTCTGAGTCTCTTCAGGTGTTAATTTTGTATTTAAAATGTAATTATGATATTCCTAATCCCAGGTGCATTATTTTCTCTTAGTTGAGGATCATAAAATGGGAAGAGTAGGGGACAGCACAATTCTATTTTTTAAATTAAAAACTTGGCAAGTCACCTTTTAATAGATTTATATATGCACAGGGACTTACATATATATGCAGTAAAGACATAAAAGTGGAGACAGCAATTAAGAATTATCCTATGGGATATTATTATGTGAAGCCATCCTTTCCCCATTTGGAAAAAAGCTGTGTTTCCTATCAGATGTCAAACAGCCTAAGCACCACTGTCAATAGGCATTAAAAGAGCAATCACTCTGAAAGTCATGGACAGCTCTATGCAGGATTGGATCCTAGATGCAATGAATAATGTTCTCAGATTTCAAATTATGCTCAGCATAATAAAGGAAAACTAAGATGAAAATAATTTTATTGTTCTTCTACATGTGGGCAAAAGACAGAAGTGTTGGTAAGGCGATGAAAATTCAGCCCTGGAACATCTCTATTCAGGGAACTGAGTGGAAGGGGAGAACTCATCAAAAATGTATTTGATCAAGCTAGCTAGCCTAGGATAAATTATTCAGCCAAAGAATATGTTCAAAATACCAAATGCTTTTGTTTCTTAAAAGATAGCTGGATGACTGTAAAATGTTGAATAAAAACCACAAAGTGCCTAGGATAGGGGGTGGGAATCACATTTTATGTTTGAACAGATGACCAACTTGTAAATTAAGGCTATGTGAGGCAAAACATAACTCAAGAAGGCAGAACAGAATTCTACTTTTAACATATTTTTAGATTTTTAAATTAGTATTTAATTAGCCCTTTGTAAGCATTCTATGTGATACATCAGAAAGGTAAAAGCAACCAGTGACGTTTGCGACAATCATAATTTCAGGAATTGTAAGTGAAAATATCTAGTAAAGCATTAGTATAATGTTGGTGCTCTTAGGCTGAGAATTGCTCTGACCTTTATGAAGATTACTATGGCCAAGCCTTCAGTCTTGTAATTACAGGAACAGTTGAAGAATTGGCCTTATGTGACAAAACTCATAATTCCTTTAATCACTAGTCTTCAAAAATCAATAGTTTTCTTTGGGCTTACAAAGGAATAAGAATAAGAATGAATAAGAATAAGAATAAGAATAAGAATAAGAATAAGAATAAGAATAAGAATAAGAATAAGAATAAGAATAAGAATAAGAATAAGAATAAGAATAAGAATAAGAATAAGAATAAGAATAAGAATAAGAATAAAAGAATTGAAATGCATGCATATAATTAAAATGCTAGTAAATTCAAAATGGGGAGAATAATAAATATATATGTATTATTTTTATTTCTTTTAGGAGTCAGCCTCGTTCTTTATTTAGGAATGCTTAAATGCTTGGTTTGAGTGGTTTATATCTCTATATCAATATATTTGATGCCTCTTGTTTCTTTAAAATGCCTTACACAAATGACAACTTTCTTTGACTTTTTTTTCATACAGCCAGGATACTTGTATTCAGAAAGGCACCTGTAGTAATTCTGAACAGTAAATAGCTGTACAGGTAGTTAATAAAGAATTGTGAAGTGTGGTACAGATATAATAAAAGATTATAACACAATAGATAAAAAGCACGGCAATGCTTTTCTCCCTGGGATTTTGAAAAGGACTTGACTTTTTACAGTCTTAGGTACTTTAATCCTCATTCTTTATTCACTGTAATAAATAAATCAGTAACAAATTTATTGAGTTAACTGGTGAGAAATATTCATTATTTTAGACTATATTAACTCCCTAACTTCTCTAGGGATAGATCATTTGTGTCAAACTGAGGTCATTTCTAAGATCTTCAGTAACATAAAAAAAAGAAACACATATGCTTACAAATGGAATAATATCTGCTTATTCCTGTTACATGGAGAACAAAAGACCTTTTGCTCAAGACTTCTTTTTTTCAAAATTCAGACTCATACTTTCCCTGAAATGATTTTGTTGCTTATATCTATCAGATCCACCATCATCACATTCAGTACTTAGCTAAGGGAATAACATTTGGAGTCTGGAGTTGTCTTAGAGCTCTCTTATGGTCACTGAGAGAAATATGCATTTGCAGGAGACATTTTTTAGTATTCTCTTAGATTTCCCTGTGGAGTTGTTGCTGCAATAATGCCAGTGCATAGTATGTAAAATAAAGTGAAATGAGTCCCTGTGACAGAAGTTAGCAAACATATTTGTTTTGAATCTTTAAGAGCACTTGTCCTATACGCATTTAGGTCCATAGGTTCTTACTGTGCAAAACAATGCCACACTACTACCCTCAAGGGAGGTACAGGCATGTTGGCTTAACTCTTCCTTTAAAAGCAATTAAAGAAGGACATTTCTCTAGAATTTCTAAACACCAATGACCTGGCCCGAACAGCAGCTTTGATCAGTGGCCAAATATTTACATGTTCTGAACACCAGTGAGTGATCACTGAACGTATGCAGTCAGTGCAATGCCTCCAGAACACATGGAGCATATTGTATCCATGTCGGCCATCTGTGCAGCTCGTGGGCAAGTGCTCAATCACATCCCAATGTAAGAGACTAATCGTATGAGCCTTGTACATCACATACCCTCAGCTTTCCTGAAAGAAAGAAACATTCACAGAAATGGCAGGAATACTTCTCAAATTACTTGATGCAGTTACACCACTGTTAAAACCTCTTGTCCCCAATTAGTTTGGACATCATTATCTACTTGTTCATGAAAAAACATCATACAGCAAAGGCTGTTCTATAGGCTAAGAATTACCTTCTCTTTAGTTCAAATCTCAGTTTTTCTGCTTCTCCCAAGTTAAGCAGTCCAAATATGTAAAAGTTTCCTCACTTGGAATCCTCTGCATATTTCTAAATTTTTTTTTTTTTTTTTTTTTTTTTTTTTTGAGATGCTTTCTGGACACATGCAGAAAGTGCTGCAGAAAGTTGGATTGCCATGGACTGAAATCTTGCTTTTCAGGATAGGCTGCAAAGAACCTTTGTCTCATTTTCAGCATTGTATTTGCAACCAGACCTTTGTGATTTTGTCCCTGATTGCTTGGACAGTGGAGTTTCAGTGGAGAAGTTTTGGAAAGCCTGAGAATGAGCAGACAATATATCATTAATGTATCTTGAGGGTTGCACTGCTTTCTGGATCTATTCAGAATGAGGTCTTCCAGTGTGATAGAAGATGATTTGAGTGACAGTTCTTCTCCCCTCACAAAGTTCTCCTGGTAGAGTCACATCCAGACCAGTGCTATAAATGTGGTGTATACATATGGCTACCATAAGGCATGGAGGGACAGGTAAGTAACTACTCTTGAGAACAAAATGAGGATATCCACTGCATGCACTGCAATCAGTGATATCAGCTGGTCACATATATTCAATTGATGAAAGCTAATTTATTAAAAGATACATAAAATCAAGCTCTTAAAAATAGTATCCTAGACATAAAGGCAGATTTACTTCTAACCTCACACTTATCCCTTCTTGTGGGACTTGAGTTTTGTTTCCTTCTGTTTCAGCTATGAATCATAGAATCATAGAATATCCCGAATTGGAAGGGACACAGAAGGATCATTGAGTCCAACTCCTGGCTCCACACAGGTCTACCCAACAATTCAGACCATATGACTGAGAACATAGTCCAAACGCTTCTTAAACTCCAACAGGAGTGCTATGACTATGTCCCTGGGGAGCCTGTCCCAGTGTGCAACCATCCTCTCAGTGAATAACCTTTTCCTAATATCCAACCTGAACCTCCCCCTTCATGGCTTGACTCCATTCCCACAGGTCCTACTGAAATTTTACTGAAATCCAAAAATATTACATTAACTGGTTTCCCTTGATCGACTAGATGGATGATCTTATAATAAAAGGAACTTTGCTCATCATAATTTTTAAAAAATAAGAAATCTTTATCTACAATTCCTGTTTAAGAAACAAATCTAATTTGCAAAACAAAATGACCCTTTATAATCCTATGATTCTTGCTTGCCAAGACTTTATTACCTTGGAACTGTTTTGTGATTCTCATCCTAGGGTATTATTTTAAGGATGGAAAGGTTCTGGAATGGAAGTCACACCTATGGGACTCTGCCCACTATGTTCACTTCTTCCTCTTTTTAAAAACAAAAAACAAAACTATCCAGGTATGCATTTAGTTTGCTGCCAATTCTCCTTGTTATCAGAAATAATGTCTCTGTTTAGTAAGAAAACCAAAATATGCAGTCATTGGGCTCTTGGCTGTAGCTGACTTGCGGAGCAGGACACCATTTGTCCTTCACACCTTTCAAAAATCTCTTCTACCTATTGAACAGTTTCATTAACATCTCAGGAAGCACAGCATCTCAGCTGGCTGATTTGCACATGTTCAGCCTTACTTTTACAGGGTTTTCTTTCCTTGCTGAGTATTCATATTATTATTTTTTTCCTCAAGAATATTTTCAAATGGAAAAAATGTCAGCTATTTTTAAATTGCCACCTGTTTCATTGCCTGCACTATTTTATCGTTTTAATAGATCTATTTTCTCCCCATTAATTCATTTGCCACTGATGTGTTTGTATAATATTTTCTCTTTCACACTGACCTCTATGGTTAACCTAAACACATTTTGATTTTTGCTCCCTGTATTTTATCCTGAACACCAATAATATGGATAACATTACCTGGAAATCCAGATAGCATTAATACTATTACAAGTCAATGAGTGTTTTCACCTTAGATAATAGTTTTTGCTGGGGAGTAAATTCAAAGACAAGTGTGTTAAGAATGCATAAATGATTTTGCTTGAAGCCTCAGCAGGTACTGAGTCACAACCCATTAATCTTTTCATATACTCCTCAACACAAACAATTAATATCTCACTATAATGAGTCTATTAAAAGAACTTATGATGTTAAATATTAAAATTTAAACAATCAAACAAAATTTTAGAGAGTATTAAGTGAACATTAATTATTGCTAACCAGAAACAATACTGATTCAACTGACCAATACTGATCAGTTCAACAGAGGCTTACCTTTACAAGAGATAATACACTTTCAGCTCTGAATACTGCCCCATAAGATTTAAATTACAAATGTGATCATAATTCACACTGGTGATAATCCAGATTTATATTGATGTAATTTCACTGACAGCGGTAAGGATACATCTGCATGAATGCAGAGTAATGTATTATGTTGTTCATTTTAGTAACAAAAGACTTAGCTAGCTATATAGCTACTCAGTTCAGTCCTAGAAAACAATGGTAGAATCATATCAAGAAAGAGAATTTAATGTTACAAAACATAACGACTACTATGTAAAATCTCATGGAAGGCATTTATGCACTGTTCATAAAATCAAAACAGAATTCTAGACCAGTTTGGGTCGAGACCCTGTTCCATAAAATATTGTTGGATAATTTGGGTTAACTACTGTTTAAAAAAAATAAAGTTATATACTGTAAAATGGATGTGGATTTACAAACCTTAGTAATTTATTTATTTGTTTATTTTTAATTATGTCTATAAGAAGTCAGGCTCTGCCAGTATTACAAATTGGAACATAAATCTCTGTACAGTGGGAATGCTGCAGTAGAGACACTAGAAAACATGCTCTGGAATTAAAGGTTGCCATTTACCCTTATAATCTTGCAATATATTAAACTTTTGGAAAACAGGAAATTGGGTCTTGTCTTATCTAATTTTGTCTCTTAATTGAACTTGTAATAAACAGATATAGTATCAGTATGAACAAGGAGTTCCAATTGCTTGAAGGCTGATTTGTTTCAATATAGAGATCATGGTTATTTCAGAAACTGTAAGAAGTTCAGTAATGATAGTACTCAGTGTTCAAAGGCAGCAGCAGATTCTTGAAGAAAAGTTCCATCCTTTTTCCATGAGAAAAAGAGTCAGTCTCCTAAGATTACTTTTTAATGTTCATTACTTTTTCAATTAAATAGAAAAAGTTATATAAAAAATAGGACTAACCACTAATAATGTCAAACAATGTTTTTAGTTAAGCCAAATTTATACTTTAGGGCCTTTATTGTCTCTGTAAGTTCTTGCTGTGCAGGAAAATGGATTCTGAGTTTCAGCTCAATGAGTTTTCTTCCATTATGTCTGGACTGTCATCAAACTCATATTAAAAGATTCAAGTTAGCATCATAAAGCTTTAGATTAGGTCTCTATTAAGGTGTGAAAGGCTGCTTTTTTCTTTCTCCTATATAGTTTCCTGAATTTCTTTCTCTCTTATGATTTGGGAATGCATGTAGCCTTTGGATGATACATTTTTCTCTCTCCCTAGCACTCTTGAATGACACAGCTTCTGTTTAAGCTTTATGAAAACCATGCCGCAGGAGCTCTACTGAAACCTGACCTTACACCTGAATGTAGATAAACTCTCCTAGAAGAGTAGGCAACGTGGGAAAATAATATGATCATGTCTCTTATGGAGATTGGGGAAGGAAGGTAGAATATTATAGTATGGATATTATCCATTCTACTGTTGCCTTTTCAAACAACTGAGACCATATTAAGCCTTTCTGCCAAACACAGAAAAGTGCTTTCATGAATTTCTCAGGATGCAGTTAAATTGCATCTGAGATTTAAATTTAACTCAGATGTCTACAAGTTAGATATCTGAGTTAATCACTCTAGGCTCTTAGAGGTTTTAGCTCAATGTAAAGTTTCTACCAAGATGATTCATCTTATCCTGAGAAGTATGCACAAGAAAGATACTTTGGAATCGCCCTTTCCATTGACTGTAGAAGCTTAAGGTGAGCAATTCAGATATCTCAATTTAGGTGAAATAAGTTGCAACATAAGTTGACAACCTCTGGAAATATATAAAATTTTATTCCTCAAAGCAAAATATACTTACCTAAAAAAAAATATAGCAATAGATTGTATTAAAAATGTCTGGTTTACAAGGTTTCCTTTTCCTAACAATAAGGATCTTGTTTTAGCAGACTGGGAACATATGACTTTAATCAAATGGTGTATTAAGTTAGGACAGATGAATCATTCCCAAAACACATCCAGCAAATGTCACTATTTTGGTACATGAATCATCTGTAATTTCTAAAGGTATAAATTATCAGAAATATTACCCAATGAATGTAGAATATAATTCTTGCTCAGTCATTTATGGGAATTTCAGTAAGTTTCTAAGTTATTTTGGACTGCCTAAGTAGGCCTCATGGAATATTTCTGTTCTCTGATGAGATGAATATAAATCCTGAGATCTGATGTGTTAACATATTTGAATGTGAGTTGGAAACTCACTTCTTGCATGATTTATATTAAATATGTCATTGACAGAGACGTGTGAAAATGTGTGTTAAAACAGAGACATAAAATGCATGACATTCTTGCTTTTGAATTTTCTTCAGTGAAGTGGACATAAGCTATTTTTCATTACACGCTTCACAAAAAAAAATAAAAAAAAATAGCAGAAAGCAAAATAATCTGTGGTCCAGAGTAGACATATAATGAGAAGCAACAAAGCTTCATAGGTTCTGCACAATAAATATAGTCTGACCACTGCTCTTATTTTCTCCTTTTGCCTCAATATCTTTTGAATTTTTTGTTGCATGCAACTCAACTGCTGCCTGAGCAGCGGTTGCAGCATCCCTCTGGGGGATTCAAAAATCCAGTCTCCTCTTCCCAAATCAATGCTTTCCCCACAATATTTTGGAATGATGAGAGGTTTTCACTTCTGGTTCCATCAGATAAGCTGAAGCATGGCTTTTAGCTCCATGGGCTGCAGGTATTTAGTAGCAGGCAGCATGAAGACCCTAGGCCACACATGCTTCAGTTCTTACTGTTTCTTGTTTATGTCAGTCATGGTGACAATATGCAAGTGAACAGCTTTTTAGGAGTGGCTATTTCATCTCCATTAATCATACAGTGATAAATTTTCCATCCCTATACTGGCCTATATCCTGCTATTTATGAGGGATACAGTGCTTGACAAGTCACCTCAGCAATCTGATTACAGCTGTATGACTGCATTAACAGTTTCAGGGTTGAATTTTTTTCCAGTCCCACAATTTAATACATCACTTGGAAGCCACACCCTGAGAAAATCTTGAATAAACAAAACAAAACAAAACAAAATAAAGGAAAGGTGTACATAAACCAACAAGACATAGAGAAGAGAGATTTATTATCAAGAATTTGGATGCCCACTATGCCCCAGCATTTTCTTTCTTTCAATTATAGAAAAGCCAAGCCTTTTCATCTGTGCCAATCAATTACCATTAATTTCGATGGAATATCTTCTGTGTGTTGGAGGTCAAATTTTTGAGTCACATAGCTTCTTTTTTTTTTTTTTTTAACTTTTAACTTTAAAGTACTCTGTGAAGCAATGTACTGTCATCTACTTTCTGCAGAGCCAGCACATAGATACTTTTTTTTTTTCCAACAGATCATAAACCAGTTTGAAACTAAGTTATATTTTGAGATTAGGGGAAAAAAAAAAAAAAAGATTTTGTGCTAATACAAAATGACATACACAGAAATAAGTAGGACTGTAACTAATCAGTTTCATAAACCGGGTTTAAATTTTCTAACTTTGTAAAGTACATCATTAACTGGAAATAGTTAATTTATTTTTAAAATGATTTGTCCTCATTTAGCTTCTGCCTATTCATCTACATTGCAGCCATATTTTCCACAATATTTTCTAGAAGAATCTTTCATCTTCAGGCAGAATTAAAATCCACACTGGGGTTTATTAATGACTAAATGCATAGCATAAACCTCATGAGGGGTGCATACAAAAATAATTCAAGGCATAAACAAAAACTTCTCTAGATGAAATCATGTATGTTGTGTTACTAATTGAACACGCTGTTCCTTTTCAATGCTGTATTTAATGATAATAAAATATCTTTATTGTTCTGTCATTTTAAACTGTCTTATTGGTCTTAACTTAAATGAAGAAAACAAATAATGATCATGAAACACCAATGATCCCTTCCTAGAATTTGGTTTGGCCTTTTAAAACAACTGACATGAAACTTGGTACGTACAAACATGCTTATTTCAGTATTCCTGTATTTTCACCAGCCATTCAAATGGTAGCTGAGCAGAAATAAGTTGATTTTCTAGTTTCTCACGAGATAAACACCGAGATGAATAATTTAAACTTTGTGTTATGTATACTGATGCAGCCCAAGAAACAGAATATTGGCAATTTATACCACAGTTTATGATATTCGTGACTTTTAAATTTTTATTTATTTATTTATTTATTTATTTAGCCCGGTAAAAAGGGAAAATATTTGTTTGTTTTGGGCTTGGTTTGGTTTTTGTTTTACTGTGATCTGTCACAGAATTGTTCTAGGTGTTTGCATAAGTCACTTCACCTTGCTTTTCTCATACAAAACACAAGTGATTACTAGGTACACACTTTTGATATCCATAGGCAAGAATTGTTAAGCAGGTGCTAAAAGTGCACAGTAGTAACAATTATTACAGTCCTCATTAATGCTCTGTGCATGCTACTTCATTGTTGTCAATGTTGTTTGGAGCAGAGATTGTTACTGAACTTCTAGAAAGCAGATAAAAGCAGAAATAGAAAGAAAATTAGCAGGCCTGTCTGCCATCGTACAAAGAATTTTTGATAGCTGCAGGGAAATCTGCCTCCATGAGTGGGCCAATCATTTGAACAAGGTAGGGAGAAAGTATGGTGCTCTGCCAGGACCAGACAAGCCCAGGGAAGCGAGGGACAGAAATAAATGCAGAAATCCTGCTCACTTCACATACTCTGTGAAATGGCTCCGATTAGTGTAGATGATGAGAAAAGAGAGAGAAGTGTTTTAGGAAGGTGGAAAGAATTTTCAGTCATACTCACTCAGCTATGCGAGTGAAACAGAAACTATACCACAGAGACTAGGTGTAGAAAAAAACAAGCAAGAACATGCATTGCGAGCAAAATGTTTAAAGAAAAATATCTCCTTTCCATAAAAGGAGAGAAAACAGAAAGAGATTAATTATTATTTCCCAGTGACACAGGAACAATGTTTGGGCCCAAGTTTAGATCTTCTGAATCACTGTCCACTGGTCACACTATATTGCACTGGCAATGGTGAAGAAAAGAGCCAAATACTAATTGGTGCTTAACTAGAATTTACCCCCAGGAACTAATTTCACTATCTTTAAACTAAGGGTAATAATAACTGCTGTTCAGTTCTGACATAGGTAAAAACATTACACTTAACAGAGATCCATTTGGCTGGTGTTAGTGTGTTAAATGGTGTGTAGCCACTGGTAAACAGATGTAAAATTTTCATCCTTTCAGTTGGAAAATTAAAATGGGAAAATAAAGATAAAGTTAAGTGAATAGAATCTTTACTCGTGTGCCCTTATTTCTGAAGTGATGTAAATGCAAGATACATTTAAATTTTGCAAGCAGAACTATCTGTTCATTCGAAAAAGAAACAAAGCCATCATGAGGAATCCATTGCATAATGGTATAAAATTTAATACCAGACAGTATTTATAACACCAATGCAAACCTCAAAAAATTTCACTTAGTATACTCTCAGTAAAAACAAAAGGGGAAAAATAAGGAGGGCAAATATCAACAAACTTTTGAATATTGTAAAAATAAGTCGACAGTGGACTAAAGTGATGATAAAAGTCATTTTTTCTATTATTATTGTTTTGTTTTGTTTTTCCAAGTGGTATTCACACTAATTTCTAAGCATAGTAAAAAGCCAGGAATTTTAAATCCTGATTTTACCCTTTTTATGGAGATACTTTGACCTGAAGTGCACCACAAGGATGATCAAAGGGCTGGAGAACCTCTCCTATGAAGACAGGCTGAGAGCATTGGGATTATTCAGCCTGGAGAAGAAAAGGCACCAGGGAGACCTTATTGTGGCCTTTCAGCACATAAAGGGGGCCTAAAGGGAAGCGACTCTTTGTCAGGGAGTGGAGTGACAGGACAAGGGGTAATGACTAAATTAAAAGAGGTTTAGGTTAAAACTATTGGGAAGAAACCCTTTATTCTGAGGGTGGTGAGGCACTGGAACAGGTTGCCCAGAGAAGTTGTGGATGCCCCATCTCTGGAAGTGTTCAAGGCCAGGTTGGATGGGGCTTTGAGCAACCTGGTCTAGTGGGAGGTGTACCTGTCCATGGCAGGGTGCTTGTGGTGGTTTTACCCAGCTGGGCAGATGAACTCCACCAAAACCACTCTCTCACTCCCCCTCCTCAAAGGGAAAGGGGTAGAAAATACGATGCAAAGGGCTCAAGGGTTGAGATAAGGACAGGGAGATCACTCAAGAGTTATCGTAATGGGCAAAACAGACTTAGCATAGGGAGACCAATAAAATTTATTACCTATTACTAACAAGCTAGACCAGTGAGAAACAAAACAAACAAACAAAAACAAACACACACAAAAAAATAAAAACACCTTCCCCCTCATCCTCCCTCTTCTAGCTCCTCCCCCCAAGTAGTGCAGGGGAACAGGAAATGTGGGGGCTGCGGTCAGTCCCCAATGCTTTGACTCTGCTTCTTCTTCATGGTCACTCTCTGCCCCTGTTCTAGCATGGAATCCCTCCCACGGGATGCCGTCCTTCCCGAACTGAGCTTGCGGGGGCTGCCCACAGGCAGCAGCTCTTCAAGAACTGCTCCCACACGGCTCCGTACCACGAGGTCCATCCGTCAGGAGAAAACTGCTCCAGCACGGGTCCCCCACGGGCGGCAGCTCCCCCCAGACCCCTGCTCCTGCGTGGGCTCCTCTCCACGGGCTGCAGCTCCGGCCCGGGGCCTGCTCCTGCGGGGGCTCTCCATGGGCCGCAGCCTCCTCCAGGCCACATCCACCTGCTCCACCGGGGGCTCCTCCACGGGCTGCAGCGTGGAGATCTGCTCCGTGTGGGACCCGTGGGCTGCAGGGGGACAGCCTGCTCCACCAGGGGCCTCTCCACAGGCTGCAGGGGAACTTCTGCTGCGTGCCTGGGGCACCTCCTGCCCTCCTGCTGCACTGACCTTGGTGTCTGCAGGGCTGGTTCTCACTCCTGTCCCAGCTGCTGTTTTGAGTAGGTTTTTATTATTATTTTATTTATTTATTTATTTTCCCCTTTTTAAAATCTGCTCTCGCAGAGGTGCAAACAGCATTGCTTATTTGCTCGGCTCTGGCCAGCAGTGGGTCACTTTGGAGACAGCTGAAACATTCCTATCTGACAAGGGGCAGCTGCTGGGATCCGCTCACAGAGGCAACCTCTGCAGCACCCCGCTACCAAAACTTTGCCACATAAACCCAATACAAGACTGGAACGAGATGATCTTTGAGATCTTTTCCAACCCAACCCATTCAATGATTCCATGATTGTACTGCCAAAAAAAGAGTCCAGAGGCAAAAGCTGAAAACCCAAAGTTCCCATAGAACGAGGGCTGCAATTTTAAAAAACCTTTGTTGAAAGAAGGATCATGTTAACTCATCAAATTACACTAGAAATGCTTTGACTTTGTGGCATTATTTTTCTCCAATAGAAATATTCTCATCAAAGAAGAAACAAGTATATCCAGCATATGGAGTTCAGATGCTGCAACTTATATATAGCCAATATCAGCTTTTTTTCATGACAGAAAATGACAGCAGAACAAGACTTTTTATGTGGTATTGTTAGAACAATTGAATACAAGCAGGCAGTGGGAGGCCTCTTTGAGGGTTTAGTAGAGTTTCATCAGTTGTACCTGGTTTCCAGTTTTTCAACACACATATGTGAATATGTTTCAGTATATGCAGAGGCATCCAAAGTATATATACTTATGTATGGACTAGTATAATATGTAAAAAGAATAGCCTTTACTATGATTACATCAGTAGCCTTTATCAAGTATTGGATTTATAATCCCCCTTTAAAAAACTCTTCACTCTTTGGATGAATTGAGATATTTTCAGATTATAATTCCAATTATTCTAAGTGAGGGGAAAAAAAAAAAAAAGAAAAAGGTTAAGTGAAGGAAGATACTAAGGATTTTATCCATACTAAGCATTTTTGTTGAAATATACAAGCATTCTATTTCAGAAAGCAGAAGCAGTGAAGGTTGTATTCAAAAAAAGATTTTTTTTTCTGACCCCTTCTTCATTGTTCCCATAAAGTAGTCTCTGAGCAAAATGAAAATAAACAGTAAGAAAACAAGTCTAAATTTAACTAAAGGAACTGCATGAAAAAGTTATGTCTTCTATTGAAATTATTGTGCCATACTGTCTTGATGGGTAAAAAAAAAAAAAAAAAAAAAAAAAAAAAAAAAAAGCACAATACTATTATTTATTAATTATATAATACCAAAACCCAAAATTTTCTAGGCAGCTAACCCCAAAGACCTTCCAAATTAAAATTAATATTGTGACCTCACTAAACAAGTACTAGGAAAAAATGCATTCTGTGCGGTTGGCTTATACTATAAGCAGCTGCACTTGAGTCTGTGGGTTGCACAGGCTATAATAAAGATTTTGTATATACAGTATGTAGTTTATCTACTTAAAAATCTTTGTATGTCTTTTCTAGTCCAAAATAAACTTAATTTGTAGTGAAAAAGTCAAATGAACAGCCCTGCTCTTAAAAAAATACAGTGCATTAGTGAAGTAATTAAATACCTTTACTTCAGTGTTTATTATGGTATTTTTAGAAAACAATATTGGCTGTAGAGCTTGTTACAAAATTTCCTTATAACCAGATGCTCTGTTGAGACCAAAGTCCTGCTGACTGGCACAAGAAGCATCTGGCCAGCTGTCAGGATTGATTTGGCTCAGTAGAAACAGGCAGCAATAACAGAATGGAGGAAGGCTGCAATTACACTAGGCAGTAACCCCTCCAATTCCAATAGGTATGAACTAACCTGACACCTGATAAAGAAAAGAAAAAAAATAAAAAAAGCTGATACTTGCATTAGCTAAAAAAAGATTTCATATAGTTCCACTGGCACTTCATCATCAGCACTCTACAACAATCCTGCAGGAGCAAGAAATGGCAACTGGAGAAGAAAAAGTACAATGAGAAGAAAAAAAAAATGCTGTACTTCCTCCTCTTTTTCACTACCTTCTTTATGCATAAGCTCTTTATGTGTTATATTCTGTGTCTATTAATGACTCATATTTGCAGTGTCCTCATAAGTACATTCTTGTCAAATGCTTTGGGCTTTGTTATGTGTATGTGAATCCTCCCATGACTGAAAACTCCGACTAAAAAGCATTGTGGTTTAACTCCAGCAGGCAGCTAAGTACTATGCAGTCACTTGCTCACTCTCCCCAGGTGAGATGGGGAAGAGAATCAGAATAATAGAAGTAAGAGAATTCGTAAGATAAAGACAGTTCACTAGGTTAAAAAAAAAAAATGCATGCAAGTAAAGCAGAAAAAGGAATTCATTTGCTATTACCCATCAGCAGGTTCAGCTACTTCCAGGAAAGCAGGGCTCATCACATGTAACGGTTTCTTGGGAAGGCAAACTCCATCACTCCCAACGTGTCCTCCCTTCCTCCTTCTTTACCCTTCTCTTTTATTGCCTTCTCTTTCATTCCATCATATGGGATGGAATATCTTTTTGGTCAGTATGGGGCAGCTGTCCCGGCTGTCCTAACTTCCTGTGCACTCCCAGCCTCCTCTCTGGCAGGGCAGCATAACGCTCTGTATAAGCACTGCTCTGCAACCACTAAAAATATTGTTGTGTTATCACCACTATTGTCATCACAAATCCAAAACACAGCAAACATCATACAAGCCTCTATTAAGAAAATTAACTCTATCCCAGACAAAACCATGACAACAGAAAAAGGCAGGAAGGAATCTCTCTGCTACCTGCAATGAGAAATGCAGTGAGATGCAGTTAGCTGGCACATGACAGATTCTATGACAATTTGTGTATTTCACTTTTGTATTGTCAGCTTTCACTGACATTAAGCAGACTGGCGAAAAAGGGGAAGGGAAGGGAAAAAAGGAACATATTTGTAATACCTCTGTCTGTCATCTTACTCACTTTCTTCTGTCTGTATTCACAGGCCATTATGTACTCTGCTATTAGAAACACCTCTATAAATATATGTCTATTTCATCTGTAGGAATATAAGATGTTGAGAGGATTTTAAAAAAAGAACAGACCACCAGCATACAGCAGGGATGTAAAATAGAACCAAATTATCTTTCAGAAATCTAGCTCCACCTGGGTGGAGCCCAGCCCAAGTAGACTGTTTCATGCTTATCCAGGTTTCAGTGTGTCCCAGAGTCAACAGCAGCTCCTCTTCCAGGAGAGTATGTGCTGAAGTGCAAGAGACTGCAAATTTCTTCTTGTCCTACAGGAAGGGAGTACTACTGTTTCAGTAGAGAAACATTTTTTTATTTTTTTTTTCCTGAGCAGTATAACCTGGAGGATATTAAGTTCCTTATAGAATAAATAGAATTCTAAAACTCCTGGAAAACGTTTCCCCCCTCTACATAGTGAGTTTATGTCTTTGAAAAACAAATAAAAACCATGTCTTTCAATCTATAAATGTTTCATGGTAGAACTATTTCCCTACTGCTATCTATGCAAACAGTTTTAACTTTAAGAGGTGTATCTCTTAAAGCATATGCAAAAAAACACATACAACCAAACATTTTCACTGAATGTGTAAGTAGTGCAGTAGTATTTTTCTTTGCTGCTACTGAAAATTGGTTTCTATTAGAACAGCCTGGACTGTACTAAAATTCTTCCCTTACATATATAAATATATCACTCTTTGATAGTCGTCAAAAGTGGAACAAGTGCTTTAAGAAATCCTAAACGAAGGAGATGAACCAGTCTACATCCCTCAGGTCATACTAATGGAGACAGTATGCTTTGCTGGTACCACTACCACTGTTGTAAGGAGTTTGTACTTTCCATGGCTAGACGTGCAAGTGCTTAGATACTGCTCAAAACTCCATTACTTATATTTAATGGTATTAAAAAGTCAAAGAAAAATTACCTCTGTCTTGTTTACTTCCACCTCTTGCTATACTTGTTTACTTCAGCTACTAAAATGGCCATGGTAGGAAGCTATCGTTCAAATTTTCTAGGGCAGTATGCACTATTAGTTCAGATTGACATTGCTGTGTATCATAACTCATGAACAATATCCATTAAAGGCTTTCCCAGTCTTATAAAAATCGGTATTATCTTGCTGGAATGGGATCTCAGAGCTTCTTCTGGGAAGTGATTAGAGTCACAGAATGTTGCACATAGAAGGGACCTCTGGAGGTCATCTAGTCCAATCCCCTGCTCAAGTGGGGCCACCTGGAGCAGGTTGCCCAGGACCACGTCCAGGCAACTTTTGAAGATCTCCGAGGAGGAAAACTCCATAACCTCTCTGGACAATCTGTGCCTGTGCTCGGTTGTCCTCAGAGTAAAGAAGCATTTCCTGATGTTCAGAGGCAACCTTCTGTCATTCAGTTGAGTCTGTTGCCTTTTGTCCTGTTACTGGGAACCACTGAAAAGTGTCTGCCTCCAACTTCTTTGCACCCTCCCTCCAGGTATACATTGATAAAATCCCTTCTGAGCCTTCTTTTCTCCCATCTGAACAGTGTCAGCTCTATCAGCCTTTCATCAGATGCTCCAGACCCTTTATGGACCTTTATCGCCCTTTTCTGGACTCTTTCTAGTAACTCTGTCTCCCTTGTATCAGGAAGCCCATAAATGGACATAGAACTCCATGTGTGGTCTCACCAGTGCTGACTAGAGGGGAATGATCACCTCCCTCAACCTGCTGACAACACTTTGCCTACACAGCCCAAGAACCATTACCCTTTGTTTTTCCAAAGGCACAAATTATTGCCAAAAATTGCCATGAGCCCCAGGTCTTTATTTTGCCAAGCTGCTTTACAGCTGGGTGGCCCCCAGCATGTACTGCTGCCTGAGGTTGTCCCTCCTTGTGTGTAGGACATTGCAATTCTCCTTGTTGAACTTCATGAAGTCCTTATTGGCCCATTTGTCCATGCTGCCCAGGTCCCTCTGGATGACCTTCTGGTGTATCAACCACTCCTCCCAGTTTTGTGTCATCTTCAAAGTTGCTGAGGATATACTCTGCCCCATCATCCAGATCATTATCTATAATGATCATATTGAACATACTATGTATTTGAAAATCACTGTAAAAATGTATCACTGTTGCATTATTGGCTGAAAACCTAAATGCAAGAGGTAGCCCATATGAAATGTTCACTGGGTTTTGAATATGAAGTCATATTTAGAATATTAAAATTATTATGAAATTGAAACATCTGAATATTAAAAATTGAAGAAATAACTTAAAAATTGACGGGCACACAAACAAATATGTCAACCAGAACTACACACCATCTAGATGGAGATGTTCTGTAATATGCTATCGGTCTAAGGTATCACAGGAAAAAGTAAAGGTGTAGAAGAGGACAGAATACTTTGACCTATTTTTTCTATGGTGGATTTTATTAAGCAAAGAATAAAGTGTCTGTTCACACACTCTTAATGGATTTAAACCATTGGATCAATAGTAAAGGATAAAACTAAACCACTTAAGAAGGTATTGCATTAATAAAATCCCTCTCACCTGCCTCTGTAAAAGAGGATAAACAGAGCAGAGTTTCAGGGGGTGATTAAGAGAGCATCAGGTTGCAGTGAAAGGCTTAAAGGACACAAATTAGCCTTTGCTGTACATGGAGATAAGGCAAAGGGCTGCAAGGCTGAGCAACATATTACAAGCTTTTACAGCAGATTAAATAGGGTGGTTTTTTTTTGTTGTTGTTTTGTTTTGTTTTGTTTTTTAAGATACTATGGGGATATCTTATGACAAAATATCTTGAGGCTGTTTATATAACTAATAAAAAAGATGGTAAACTGCTGTGCTAGAGCTACCCTCAGGGCTGCTTGTTGATCTTATTTATTGCAGCCAGAATTACACTTGATTCATAGCTGTTCTTGTATTCATTTTGTAGAATGCCCACTGGGATGTGTGGGGAAAAATTTGGAGATTCAGTATGATTTCATTGCATTTTAATAATAACATGTATTGGATGTAATACTTTTATGAGCTTGTTAGTTTATAAATACAATCCTCCCTTTCTCAAGCTTCAGTGATTGAATCCCTTATACCCGTGTCTTTGAGCTTTTTTTGTTGTTGTTCTCAGATGGCAGCTGTCTTCAGAGTTTCACAGTTCTCTGGGTCAAGAAGGCCCTTTTTTCTTGGAGGTGGATAACCACTCCGTTGTACTTCTATCCTACCATGACTGAATATCTTTCTGGAGCATTAAAGAAGATTTGGTTGACTAGGCCTATCACTAAAGGTTATTAGGAATATTATAGAGTAAAAGGTCTTTGTATGTATTTAGAGATGATTATAAAAGAGAATCAGAAAGTGACAGTAAATGGCCACTCTCCACTGTGAATGGAGTCCAGTAATGAAGTTCCTTAAGAATTTGTGCTGGGACCCACATCATTCACCATAAATTCATAAATGACCTAGAAAAGAGGGTAAAAGTGACCTAGAGAAAAAAATAAAAAATAAAATACAATATATTGCTGAAGATACCAAGCTATCTGAAGTAGCAAAGACCAGGGCCAAATCTGAGGAGTCTGCCCATGGATCTTGTGGGATTTGGGAGGAAAATAGTCAAAGAAATGAGATGTAGATAAATATATGTTCATGGGAAACAATTATCTTTCATTTTAAGCTCTGAGTGAACCACTATCAGTCAGAGGAAAGATCTTGAAGCTATAACAGAAAAATATGAAGGTATTAGGTGAATCTCAGTAGCAACAACTACTGAGTTATTAGAAATGAAACAGAATAATAACAGAATGTCATTATACAGCTGCATAAATAACTTTGCATACTGCGTGTACTCTATGTCCCCAGAAAACAAGGGTGTAGAGGAACTGTGTATTTTTAAGAGTAGGGCAACAAATCATAGAATATGCCGAGTTGGAAGGGACCCACAAGGATCATTGAGTCCAACTCCTGGCTCCACACAGGCCTACCCAAAAATTCAGACCATATAACTGAGAGCATAGTCCAAATGCTTCTTAAACTACAACAGGCTTGGTGTCGTGACTACGTCCCTGGGGAGCTTGTTCCAGTGCGGGACCACCGTCTTGGTGAAGAACCTTTTCCTGATATCCAGCCTGAACCTCCCCTGTCGCATCTTGACTCCATTTCCTCAGGTCCTATCACTGGTCACCAGAGAGAAGAGATTGGCACCTGCCCCTCTGCTCCCCCTCATGAGGAAGCTGTAGACCGCAATGAGGTCTCCCCTCAGCCTCCTGTTTTCAAGGCTGAACAAACCAAATGACCTCAGCCACTCCTTGTATGTCTTCCCCTCTAGGCCCTTCACCATCTTTGTAGCCCTTCTCTGGACTCTCTCCAATATTTTCACATCCTTTCTGTATTGTGGTGCCCAAAACTGCACACAGTACTTGAGGTGAGGCTGCACCAGCACGGAGTAGAGTGGGACAATCACTTCCCTCAACCGACTAGCGATGCCATGCTTGATGCACCCCAGGATACAGTTGGCCCTCCTGGCTGCCAGGGCACACTGCTGGCTCATATTCAGCTTGCTATTGACCAAAACCCCCAGATCCCTCTCTACGGGGCTTCTCTCCAGTGTTTCGTCGCCCAGTCTGTACGTATAGCCAGGGTTGCCCCTTCCCAGGTACAGGACCCGGCACTTACTCTTGTTAAACTTCATGTGGTTGGTGACTGCCCAGCTCTCCAATCTGTCCAGATCTTTCTGCAAGGCCTTTCCACCCTCGGCAGAGTCAACAGCTCCTCCCAGTTTAGTAACATCAGCAAACTTACTCAAAACACCTTCTAGTCCAAACCATTTATGAAAACATAGAAAGGAACTGGCCCTAACATGGAGCCCTGGGGGACCCCACTGGTGACTGTCTGCAAGTCTGATGTAACCCCATTTATCATAACTCTTTAAGCCTTACCTGTCAGCCAGCTGTTCGCCCATCGTATTATGTTTTTATCTGGACGTGTTTTTATCTGTATGCTGACATTTATTCCAGTAGGATCCTATGAGCCCATCATTAGCATTGAAGACAGAGGCAAAGAAGGCATCAAACATCTCTGCTTTGCCTATGTCCTTGTTTGTGAGGTGATTACCTCCATGAAGTAGCGGACCTATGTTTTCTCTGGTCCTCCTGTTCACATATTTTAAAAAGCCCTTTTTATTGTCTCCCACAGATCTGGCCAGCTTCAACTCTAATTGGGCTTTGGCCGCACAAATTTTCTCCCTACAAATGCAAACAGCATCCCTGTAGTCCTTCCATGTTGCCTGGCCCTGCTTCCAGCAGCCATACATTTTCTTTTTATGCCTAAGCTCCAGAAGAAGATCCCTGGTCAGCCAAGCCAACCTTCTGCCCCGCCTGCTTGACTTCCAATATTTTGGAATTGCCTGATTCTGTGCTTTCAGGAGGCAATGCTTAAAGACTGAGCAGCACTGATGGACGGCAATGCCTTCAAAAGCAGTTAATAAGAATATGAAAACTACGAAACAGTTTCTCTGCAGGGAGTAAGTAAGTAGGCTCTTCAGCTTGGAAAATAAATGACTGAGGGGGGAATGATAGAGCATGTAGAGAACTGATCTGTTTTTCTCTGTTCCTTGACAGCAAAAGAACTAGCAGGCATCAAATGAAGCTGTCAGCTGTCAGGTTCAAAACACAGTTACGGACAGACTGTGCATCTCCTTGACCCAGAGTGTTGTGGATGATAAAAATGTAAATGGACAAAAAAGAAGACTATAAAAATTCCTGTTGGAAAAATCTATACAAACCATTTCTGCCTCAGGTAGTCTTGTAGGCTAGAAGTATTACAATATGCTGTTGTGTTTTTTGTTTTGTTTTTTTTTTCTCTGGACTTTTGCTGTTGGAAACCAGCTCGTGCGCTAGCTTAACCTTTGGTTAATCTTTTTTGATGTCGTAGTATCAATTGCCCCAGTGATGCCAAAACCTACAAAATCTAAGAAGACATCTACCAACCAAGAATGAAGAAGACAGTGAAAGCATTTATCGAGAACAAATAATATTCCTCTTTTTTCTCCCCTCTGAGCTGCCTTGGGTAAAGCGTTTCAGCTAAAGTTATCTTCAACTCACTTTATTCCTATGAAGAAGAAAATCTGTGGTCTAATGCAGGTAACTTTTTTTTTTTTTAAGTCAATTACATTGCTTTGTAGGAATTTGACAGATTAATAATAACAGCATCCATGGAGAAAGAAATCAGGCGTCTTATAACTTCAACTGTAGATGACATAAGAGAGTAGAATCCTAGAAAATGGGCTCATTGGCGAGCAGTGAGCATGATGTTCAGTCTGACCTGATGCTAAAAGTGCAGGTGTTCACATGTGAGCTATAGGTGTCTAAGTTGTGGTCAACAAAGAACCACTGAATTCATCCTTGAGGAGTTAGGGAATGATTCCACCAACAGGAGCTTTTCTATACCTAAAAAAAGGCATCTCGTCATTTGAGGTACTCAATAGCATTTTCTCAGGGATGGCAGAGATGCAATCTGCATCTAGACCTGGAACAGATCTGCATTCTTCTGGAATCTCAGCTGGAGGCTTGGCATCATGTGTGAAAGCATCTCAAACATTTAACCAACTGCATGACATCCTGTGTGCCTACTTAAGGATGAGGTGATCATTTTTTACACTCTATTGACATTATCAACTACATTTTCATTTATGATAATCAAACTTTATCCATCTACTGCATATGTATATACCAACATTATTGTACCCCAAATAAAGATATTCTAAATCCCATCCTGAACTTTTAGAAGAAATTCACAGAAAGAGCAAATTTACCTAGTAACATGATCTCTTCTATTTTGTGATTCTAGACCCCTCTCATTGGGTCATTGCTGTGCATCAACTATGATGTATTCAGCAAAATCTTTCTTCCGGCAGGCTTTTTGGAAAATCAGATATAGATAGATAGATAGGTAGATAGATAGATAGATAGATGATAAATAGGTAGATAGAGGAAACGTAAATATTTGCAAATAAATATAAAAATAAGCAAAACCTTAAAAACTATAATTCTAAATATATATAGTACACTTGTCTGACACAAATTTCACTGTGATAACATATAATGTATTTTCATATTTCACAATTCATTACAAATATCTTTAATATATTTAAAACCTATGTGTAATGAAAATGTCATTTTTCTGAAAATGAAGTAAGGAGAGTTGTAAGTGTTTCTGGTAGGTTAGAATAAGCCATAACACATTCAAAATGAAATAAAGACACATACAAAAGCCATCTAATGATTCTGTAAGCCATTTGTAATGAAATATACATTTCTTAACTAAAGAGAATGCATTAGCATATGGTAATATGTTAAAATTAATCTTTTTTTGAAAGTCTTATGCCTGTTTATAAATAAACTTTTCATAAGTCATTGACAGACAACCATTTAAGTCACTTCCAGAAAAGTATTTCAGATGTATGTCTATTATATTCTGTAGTTACAGCAAAATTTTCACATACAATTTTTGTAAATGACATAATTATTTGGAACAAATACTCCTTATTTTAAGATCTACATATGAAACAATATAACTTTAAAAAAAATGTAACAATGAAGTTAATACAGTTGTAATTTGAAAGCAAATATTTTTTTCTGTTGCAAGTTTCATGTTATGAATCCAATTTTCCACTTCTGAAGGATACAAGGAATGATGATAAATTTTAAGATTCTGATCTCAAGAAACTCTGGAATATCTCCTTCTGATTACTTATAAAAATGCAGTATGTTTGTAACATTCTTTACTTGGACATACCATGTTTCCTTGCCAAAGTAATAAAAGCACAATTGTAAAGCTGTTGAGAACAACGGAAAATGATGATATAGAAGTCTGGAAGGTGTCACTTTTTATTAGGTGACTTTGCTGAATATACACCGAAGTTCCTGTTCTCTTTTTATGGCACATTATAATTTATAACTTTTACACTTCTTTACTATAGATATTGTATATTAGTAGGACTGGATAAGTGTTTTATGGATTACAGTGTATGCAGAATTTCAGAAATTGGATGCTGTGCAAATGCTTCAGGAATATATTTCTTTGCTATGGTTGCCTGTCATGGGAGATAGCTCTTTTGTTCTGACGAAGCCCTTAAAGTGTCAAAATGTGGTTTGCAAGGCCACACTTATGAGGTTCTGCAAAATAAATAAATAAATAAATAAAGGTTTACGTGACAGAGCAGCAGCCTGCTTCTAACCAACACAAGTGTCCTGAAAATAAGACTGAGGAACTTGCAAAAAGTTTCTAAGAACCATTATATGTTATGCTACCAAAAGGTACCATACCTTATGCTTGTTGCATATAAGATTTAATATTACCTAGTGAGTTGCTTTTGGTTATTATTTTCAATTTCCAGTTTCTTTCCAGAATCCTTTTTATGCTTGTTTCAGGGACTCTGTTATAAAAGCCTTGGTTCTAACACAGTAAGGCAAAAAAGACTGAAGTGAGGTTTGTATATTTTGAGAAAGATGTTTCTCTTTTATAGAACAATAGTCAAAAAAAAAAAAACAACAAACAAACAAAAAAAACATTTCAACCGGGGTTATCACACAAGTGCAAAATGTATTTTTTCCACAGCACTGGAAGCTGTGGAAGCCCTGTTACTGTTAGCCCTACACCTTGTTAAATATGGCTGGGCTGGTTTTACATATTTCAGTCATTTTTAATAACAATGATTTACTCATTGTAGCATGAGAACTCTTCATACTCTCCACTTCTAGTTCCCTTTAATAAACTGCAGCTCTGATCTTGCTCTCAACATATTCCATCAAAATTATATCTTCCTAATTTCCCACACATGGCCACTGAAAGAAAAAAAAAAAAATGTAGGGCATTCTTACATTTTCTGTTGCCCTCTGAAAAATGCACAGGAACTGACACTAGTACCTATCTTCTGTTTGATATATAACATAGTATATAACTTCCTTTTCAGCCCTCCCTCAGTAGAAGACTGCAAATTAAATGATATCAAGGGGATACCCAAGAATTTTATTACCAGTTTCACCAATACTTTTTTTACATTAGGATTTCTTTTTCATTTGCACTATGACAGCAGTTTGGAAAAATAACTCCATATTTTTGCATCTCTTTACACAGCTTGGACTGTCTATATATCTCTGAGTTATGAATAATGGAATTTTTACTTACATTGCTCTTTCCAATGGGAAGATATAACAAATGCCAAAAATAAACATGTCTTAGCTAAGTCTGTAGCTACTTGAATCCTAGAGAAGTGTGGAATCAATGTAAATTTGTAGGGTCTTAATTATGGCATAATTTCATGCTCAACTTCTATAGCATCTGGCATTGCTGTGACTACATTACAGTCCTTCTATTATGTCTGTGTGGCAGAAGGTGTTAAAAAATAATAATCAGGTATTTCTTTTATTTGAAGTGATTTGTTTTTTAGAGAAGAACACATTTGAAAAGAGCTCAGATTGACTGAGCTCCTTTTTAATGCATATGATCAGGAATTATTTGAAGCATATGCAGGGTGTTCATCTCTAAGGACAGTATGTACCATATTGGGACTTAGAGTATAAAAGCAGAAGCCAAGAAAACACTGAGGGGTGGGATTCATCTCATCCACCCTCAGAATATATATAATAGACATAATATACATCATCGACATCTGCATAACAATTAGCTGTTTAGAGTCTATCTATTTTCAGTGAAAAGAGCACTTCTCATCACAGTTCATGTTATGCTAAGATAAATGTGGAATAAAGCTCGGCTAAAAAATTTGCTCTGGGAGTGTTTCTTCTCTTTATTGGCAGCTAAAGAGAGACTAGTCTCTCAGTATCTCAAGCCAAATGAGGTGGTTAATATTCACCCATCTGGTTAAAAATTTTAGTGGTCAATGCATCTAGTTAAAGAGGAAGACAACTCAATGTGTAGCATAAGTAAAAAAAGTAAATAAGATACTGGCCATCCTCTGGTCTTGAGGCGAATGCATCTATACCCTCCCTTAAGTTCTCCTTCCCCGGAACATCGAAATTACCTTCAGGAGTAGTCCCTGCACATCCTGCCTAAGCATGTGCAGGAGTGTGCAAGGTAGCATGGGCCAAACCTGTTGGGGAGCAGGCAAACATATACGTTTTATAGCCAGTCACTGGACAATGCTTGAGGACATTCACTGACCCTGACCTTATATGCATGGCTAAAGATTCCTCCAGACTAGAGGTAGACTCTGTAGCATATACAAATACACTAATTGATAGAACAAGAAATTTTGAAGTTAGGACAATGGATGGATCTACTGAAACCTTCTTTCTCTGAATGCAACATACTGCAGTTTATACCTGTGTGGAGTAAACTGTGTAGTTAGTATCTCCAGAGTACGGATGGTTCCCCAAAGTCCATACAAAAATCCTTTTACAATGGCCCATTATTTATTTATTTATTTATTATTTTTTATTTATTTATTTTTCACAGTACTTTGTGCTGAATTAGAGTTTAAAAGATTTCCATGCATACACATTATGGATTAACTATTCTTGATTTTCTGAGGTACATATCATTGTGATTATAGATGAACGTCAGGGGAAAATAGATTTGCACAATACAGGCAGATTCAGCCTTGCCCTGTCTGCCATCTCCCAAATAGACTTACAAGGAATAACACCCTTGGGAAACATTATATGGTTTCTTAACCCAACAAAGAAGGGCATATGGAACTATATTGCCTGTCTCAAATGTGCACTATAGAGGGGGGAAAAAAAAAAAAAAAAAAAAGAGAGATACTCATTTCATGATGTATACATGCCAATGGCTCCTTTTTGAGAGTTAGGCTCTCTAACTGTTGGTGAAGTCCATTCCTAAAAGGAAATGGACTCAGGCTAAACCCAGATATTTGAATGACATGGTTTTAGCTCATTCATTTGGATAGATATGATACAAAGATGTTTCATTCTATTCCACTGACCTTATTTTGCAACTTACCTCCCATACATATGCAGTTTCATTAAAAAGAAACCAGATATGTATTTGTAAAAATGTTAATGACTAAACGATATTTCTATTTGCTCAATTCTGAAAAGTAGATAAGGAAGAAACAGTGCTAGAGATAATTACCAAATTTCAATATTTATAGAAATCAGGCACTTGTGTAGATAATAAGACAATTCTCAATGTGCTTTGATGATGATGAAGTGCCAGTTTTCTGTAAATATTGAAATAAGGTAATTATCACTTGAACTATTCATTATTTATCTGCTTTCAGATCTCAATGAATACAGTAAAATTGCCATTTTTTCATAGGAATGTGGATCTAAAAATAAGTATTGTATTAACCTTTTATATACTCTTCTTGGAAGTAGCTTGAAAAGAGTTTTTTAAAATGTAACGAGAGAAAATCTCTAAATCCACAAGTAAGGACAAATTCATCAGTTTATTCTTGAAGTTAAGAAAGAAGATCTTCTATAAAATGAACTATCCAACTGCTTTTTAATCTCTGATCCTGCAAACTCTGACATCCACAGATAAATCTATTGGCAATGTATACACATAATCTAAGTATATGAGAGGACATATACGGAGTCACTGAGTTTTGTACTTGCAACAACTGTGCCATGACATAATAAAGCTGACAAGCATCTAGACCCTTTTTAAAACTGTCTTCACTGAATCTGTTAGTGTGAAGATGGACCGCTTTTGCTTCGAATGTAGTTTACTTTCATCATACTAGCTCATGTAGTGCTGTGTTTTGGATTTGTGACAAAAACAGTATTGGTAATACACTGATGTTTCAGGTATTGCTGACCAGGGCTTACACTAAATTGAGATCTTTTCCCTTCCTTATTCTGCCCTGCCAGCGAGGAGGCTAGGAGCGCACAACAAGCTAGGAGTGGTGTATTGGGTAGCAAGGGCTTGGTAGCAGGGGGGCTGCAGGGGTGGCCTCTGCCCCATGTTAGATAAGAGACAGATCCAGAAAAGGCCCAAAAGGTCCAAAAGTGGCTCCAAAAGGGACACTGGCCAGAGACAAGCCAGGGATCAATGTTGGCTGTGCCTCTGGGAGAGCAAATTTAAGAAATGGAAAAAACTGCTGTGCAACAGCAGCTGGGAGAGCGAGGGGTGAGAACCCGCCCTGCAGACATCAAGGTCAGTGCAGCAGGAGGTGCCACAGGCACTGGAGCAGAAGTTCCCCTGCAGCCTGTGGAGAGGCCCCTGTCCCCCTGCAGCCCACGGGTCCCACACGGAGCAGATCTCCACGCTGCAGCCCGTGGAGGAGCCCCCGGTGGAGCAGGTGGATGTGGCCTGGAGGAGGCTGCGGCCCATGGAGAGCCCCCGCAGGAGCAGGCCCCGGGCCGGAGCTGCAGCCCGTGGAGAGGAGCCCACGCAGGAGCAGGGGGTCTGGGGGGAGCTGCCACCCGTGGGGGACCCGTGCTGGGGCAGTTTGCAGTGAGAAGTGCATATGTTGGAGTTCAGCTGCTCAGCAGGGTAAAACCACCATGTGGGGATTTAGCCAGAACAGCTGACCCCAACTGACCAAAGGGATATCCCATACCATATGGCATCATGCTCAGCAATAAAAACTGAGGAAAGAAGCAGTGGGGGGAACATTCAGATTGATAGTGTTTGTATTCCTAAATAACTGTTACAAGTGATGAGCCCTGCTTTTCTGGAAATGGCTGAACATCTGCCTGTTGATGGGAAATAGTGAATGAATTTCTTGTTTTGCTTTATTGGCATGCACAGCTTTTGCTTTACCTTTTAATCTGTCTTTATCTCAGCTCATGAGTTTTCTCACTTTTACCCTTCCAATTCTCTTTCCTTTCTCAATGGGAGGGAGTCAGCAAGCAGCTGTGTGGGACTTTGCTGCCTGAAAGTGTTAGACCACAACACATGACAATGCTGTTTCAAACCTACTTGCTCAAAATGGAATCTTCAAATTCACCATTATAATTAATCCTGAGTAGTTAATAAACATTTATTCTGTTAGTATTGCTAAGCATATATGAAAACATTTTCAAGAAAAATTCTTGGCTTGTGCAAGGACTATATATTTGGTCTGTTCTTTATTTCATTTTAGACACAGAAATATTTACATGCACTATTCTTTTTGTAGATACTAAGACACTACATCACTCTCTTAGTGCATTTATTTTTAGGATTTCTGATAAGGCATCAAGTGATACAATAAATTGCTTGCAAGAGAAGTCTGATAATAATTTGGAAACATAGAGACATTGAAATGCAAATGAGCATGCCAAACAAAGATTTACCTTATGATGAAGTGATACCTATAAAAAATTAAGCTCTATAATATTTTAGTGCCTGAGCGTACTACACTCAGAATTATATTTTATTTTTTAAAGCCACAATGAACACATATTTCTTTAGCACCTGCTCCAACAGTGTATTTTTAAGCAAGTAACAGGAACAGTCTGCTATAATACCAGATGCACTGACAAAATAAAAGATCATTTGATTTTTTTCACCGTCCATTTGAAAATCAAATATACTCCATGTTTTTTAAAACTGTATGATCACAATCCCTTTAAATATTCAGAGCTACATTTGCAGAAGTCATTTAGCTGGCACGGAACCTAGTCTTAGGAGTGCTGGCTCTGCAGGGGCAGACTTTCTGGATTTCCCTGCGTTCAATAATTTTCCCTTTTTCTCAACAACACGCTGCCTCTCCTCTGCTTCTCAGACAAACCTGTGTGGGATTCTTGTCTTGTTATCGATGAGCCCCTTGGAAATGTTATACAGATTGGATGTGGCTATACATGGGCACAACTCTGATTAGGTATTTTATTAAAACAAAGATGAGTTACTGTTAGTCTTATGCACCTAACAAAGACTTGAGATGAAAATATTCTTCTGTTTCTTTTCCTTGAAAGCACTAAAGCTCTCTATATAAGAGAATCTATCATAAATGGGGAAAGATAAAATGTTTGGATAAAACCTTGCAAGACATTACGACATTTCATTGAAGAACACTGTCCTGGTTCCAGTTAGGACAGAGTTAAGTAGCTCATAGTAGCTGGTAGGGTGCTATGTTTTGGATTAGGATGAGAAGAGCGCTGATAACATGCTGATGTTTTAATTGTTGCAGAGCAGTGCTTACACCAGGCCAAGGACTTTTCGGCTTCTTGCTCTGTCCTGCCAGCGAGCAGGCTGGGGGTGCAGCAGGAGCTGGGAGGGGACAGACCCAGGACAGCTGACCCAAACTGGCCAAAGGGGTATTCCATACCATCTGACGTCATGCTAAACAATATATAGGGGTGGCTGGCCGGGGTGGGGGGGCCGGCTGCTCGGGAATAGGCTGGGCATCGGTCAGCGGGTGGTGAGCAATTGCATTGTGCATCACTTGTTTTCTTACACATTATTATTGTTAATACTATTACCATTATCACTATTATTATTATTATTGTTATTATTATTTTCCTGTCTTAATAAACCGTCTTTATCTCAACTCACAGGCTTCACTTTCCCGTTTCTCTCCCCCCATCCCAGAGAGGGAGGGGGGAGGGTGAGCGAACGGCTGTGTGGTGTTTAGCTGCCAGCCGGGTTAAACCACAACAGTCTTTTTGGCGCCCAACGTGGGGCCCGAAGGGTTGAGATATCGACAAATCTGACCAGAGTGTGTTAAACTAAAATTGGTATAAGTATTGGACCTGCTTAATAGTTGCTAGTCACGATGTTGATTGCCTTAATCTCCAGTCTGCTGTACCTGTATTCCAAATTGAGTTTTATGGTGCGTTACTTTCTGTATGTGCTCCCTGTTGCACTGTTTATCCTTTCCGGGCCCTGGTTTAAGATTGTTATGGTACTGTGCGGTGTAACAATGGCTTATGAAATGATGAAATATCTGGTCACGACTTTAACCTGGTATTTGTACTCAGCACTGACGTCGACTCTATACTTTGGAACCCATATCTCGGAAACTATTAGCAATTACACCTATTGCCTGTTTTCGTTAGGGAGCCAATCTGTGAAGGGGACAGGGGAAGACATGTTTCCCTACCTGTTCACTCTCCCTTTCTCCTTCACCACCACCCTCTTATCCCCCGAGTTAGTTACGGTGGTTCTCCGAGATGTTGAATATCCTTGGGATACTCAGACCAGCCTGCTCTTGTTGTTATGTCTCCTGAATGCGCTTCAGATTTTGTGGAGGGTTAAACAACTACTTAGGAATCTCATCCGGAGATCTGTCTTGAGGCGGGATAGTTGCGAGTGGCAGGGAGTGTGGGAGGATATGGGCAGGTTTCTAGAGCAGTGGTCACCTCCAGTGTTTTGGACATTCACCCCTGAACAACTGCAAAATCCTAAAAAGCTGGCAGAATGCTTGAAAAAAAGGTGTCATGACTCTGGCAGTTCCAAAGTGACACAAATCACTGTAGCGTGCTGGGGTCTGGCTTGTGCCTATCGAGCTGCAATTGATGTTATTAGCAACCTAGCTCCAGCTCCTGCAGCCGCTCCAGCTGCAGCTCCTGCAGCCGCTCCAGTTCCAGCTCCTGCAGCTACTCCAGCTCCAGCTCCTGCAGCCGCTCCAGTTCCAGCTCCTGCAGCTACTCCAGCTCCAGCTCCTGCAGCCGCTCCAGCTCCAGCTCCAGCTCCTGCAGCCGCTCCAGCTCCAGCTCCTGCAGCTACTCCAGCTCCAGCTCCTGCAGCCGTTCCAGTTCCAGCTCCTGCAGCCGCTCCAGCTCCTGCAGCCGCTCCAGCTCCAGCTCCTGCAGCTACTCCAGCTCCAGCTCCTGCAGCCGCTCCAGCTCCTGCAGCTGCTCCAGCTCCAGCTCCTGCAGCCGTTCCGGCTCCTGCAGCCGCTCCAGCTCCAGCTCCTGCAGCCGCTCCAGCTCCAGCTCCTGCAGCCGCTCCAGCTCCAGCTCCTGCAGCCGCTCCAGCTCCAGCCCCTGCAGCCGCTCCAGCTCCTGCAGCTGCCCCAGCTCCTGCAGCTGCTCCCACTCCTGTGGCTGGGTCAGAGAAACGAGCTGTAGCAGTGCAAGTTGACCCCGCAGAGGGTATCCCAACCCCTGTGGCAGACCCTGTGTCTGGGTCAGAGAAACGAGCTGTAGCAGTGCAAGTTGACCCCGCAGAGTGTATTCCAAGCCCTGTGGCAGACCCTGTGTCTGGGTCAGAGAAACGAGCTGTAGCAGTGCAAGTTGACCCCGCAGAGGGTATTCCAACCCCTGTGGCAGACCCTGTGGCTGGGTCAGAGAAACGAGCTGTAGCAGTGCAAGTTGCCCCTGTAGACAAGGTGAAAAAATGGTATAGAGGCTCAGGTCGTTTAAAACGCAGACAGTCTTCTGCTAAGTCTGGGCGAAGTGAAGACGAGGCTGGGCCATCAAAGGTGCAGGAGACTGAAGATGAGGATGAGGATGGCGAAAAATCAACAGTAACTACCCGGACTCCATACCAGCCATCAAAGGTGCAGGAGACTGAAGATGAGGATGAGGATGTCGGAAAATCAACAGTAATTACCCGGACTCTATACCAGCGTGAGCTACGAGATGTGCGAAAAGATTTTGGTCGCTGTATAGGCGAGCAGCTTGTCACCTGGCTGCTCCGGTGCTGGGACACGGGAGCCAATTATGTGGAATTGGAGGGCAAGGAAGCCAGGCGGCTGGGATCCCTTGCTAGGGACGCATGCATTGACAAAGCAATTGGAGATGGAGCACAATCTCGCAGCCTCTGGAGGCGTCTCCTGTCAGCTGTGAAGGAAAGGTATCTCTTCAAGGAAGAACTTGTATGTTTACCAAGCAAATGGACCACCATGGAGAAGGGAATTCAGTACCTGAGGGAATTGGCCGTACGGGAAGTAATTTATAAGGACCTAGATGACGCACAAACATCCACAGATCCAGATGCAGTCCAGTGTACACCACCCATGTGGCGGAAGTTTGTACGGAGTGCCCCATCATCATATGCCAACTCATTGGCAATACTAGCCTGGAAAACGGAGGAGAATCCCACAGTGAATGAAGTGACTAAAATACTCCGGCAGTACGAAGGAAATCTCTCCTCTTCCCTAAAGGCCTGTGTCTCAGCTGTGGAGAAACTCTCTGAAGAGGTCCACCAACTTAAAGAGAATTTATCTTCCCCTCCACCTGAACGAACCAGTGTCCACCAGCTAAAAGAGAATGCTTTAGAGAAACTTTCTGAAAAGATCCACCAACTTGAAGAAAGATTATCTTCCCCTTCACCTGAACGAACCAGTGTCCACCAGCTAAAAGAGAATGCTTTGGAGAAACTTTCTGAAAAGATCCACCAACTTGAAGAAAGATTATCTTCCCCTTCACCTGAACGAACCAGTGTCCACCAGCTAAAAGAGAATGCTTTGGAGAAACTTTCTGAAAAGATCCACCAACTTGAAGAAAGATTATCTTCCCCTTCACCTGAACGAACTAGTGTCCACCAGCTAAAAGAGAATACCTTGGAGAAACTTTCTGAAGAGATCCACCAACTTAAAGAGAGTTTATTTTCCTCCCCACCTGTACAAACCAGTGTCTCAGCTATTAGGGGTAAACGTTCATCTATGCAAGGAAGACAATATGGTGGGCACACACACCGCGCCACCCTGTGGTTTTACCTACGTGACCATGGAGAGGACATGAGAAAATGGGATGGAAAATCTACTGCGACCCTAGAGGCACGGGTACGTGAATTGCAAAGGAAAACAATTGGGAAAAAGGAGTTCTCTGAAAGGTTTGCTGCTCCAACTTCCAGCAGGCAGTCCTTTAAACACAGAAATGAAGATTCTGACCAGGACTAGAGGGGCCCTGCCTCCAGCCAGGGGGAGGAAAGGGACAATCGAGTTTATTGGACTGTGTGGATTCGATGGCCTGGCACGTCAGACGCACAGAAGTATAAGGCTTTGGTAGACACCGGTGCACAATGTACTCTAATGCCATCAAGCTATAAAGGGCCAGAGCCCATCTGTATTTATGGTGTGACGGGGGGATCCCAGCAGTTAACTGTATTGGAGGCTGAAGTGAGTCTAACCGGTAATGAGTGGCAAAAGCACCGTATTGTGACTGGCCCAGATGCTCCGTGCATCCTTGGCATAGACTATCTTAGAAGAGGATATTTCAAGGACCCAAAAGGGTTCCGCTGGGCTTTTGGCATAGCTGCTTCGGAGACAGAGGACATTAAACAGTTGTCTACCTTGCCTGGTCTCTCAGAGGACCCTTCTGTTGTGGGGTTGCTGAGGGTTGAAGAACAGCAAGTGCCGATCGCTACCACAACTGTGCACCGGCGGCAATATCGCACCAACCGAGACTCCCTGAGTCCCATCCATAAGCTAATTCGTCAACTGGAGAGCCAAGGAGTGATCAGCAAGACTCATTCACCTTTTAATAGTCCCATATGGCCAGTGCGAAAGTCTAATGGTGAGTGGAGACTAACAGTGGACTATCGTGGCCTGAACGAAGTCACGCCACCACTGAGTGCTGCAGTGCCGGACATGCTAGAACTCCAGTATGAACTGGAATCAAAGGCAGCCAAGTGGTATGCCACAATTGATATCGCTAATGCATTTTTCTCCATCCCTCTAGCAGCACAGTGCAGGCCACAGTTTGCTTTCACTTGGAGGGGAGTCCAATATACTTGGAATCGGCTGCCCCAGGGGTGGAAACACAGCCCTACCATTTGCCATGGACTGATCCAGTCTGCGCTGGAGCAGGGGGAAGCTCCTGAACACCTGCAGTACATCGATGACATCATTGTGTGGGGTGACACTGCAGAAGAAGTTTTCGAGAAAGGGAAGAAAATAGTCCAAATCCTTCTGAAGGCCGGTTTTGCCATAAAACAGAATAAAGTTAAAGGACCTGCACGAGAGATCCAGTTTTTAGGAATAAAATGGCAAGATGGACGCCGTCAAATCCCAATGGATGTGATCAACAAAATAACAGCTATGTCTCCACCAACTAGCAAAAAAGAAACACAAACTTTCCTAGGTGTCGTGGGGTTTTGGAGAATGCATATTCCAAATTACAGTCTGATTGTAAACCCGCTCTACCAAGTAACCCGTAAGAAGAATGCTTTTGAATGGGGCCCTGAGCAACGACAAGCCTTTGAACAAATTAAGCAGGAAATAGTTCATGCAGTAGCCCTCGGGCCAGTCCGAACAGGACCAGATGTAAAGAATGTGCTCTACACCGCAGCCGGAGAGAATGGTCCCACCTGGAGCCTCTGGCAGAAAGAACCTGGGGAAACTCGAGGTCGACCCCTGGGGTTTTGGAGTCGGGGATACAGAGGATCTGAAGCCCGCTATACTCCAACTGAAAAGGAGATATTGGCAGCATATGAAGGAGTTCGATCTGCTTCGGAAGTGGTCGGTACTGAAGCGCAGCTCCTCCTGGCACCCCGACTGCCGGTACTAGGCTGGATGTTCAAAGGAAGGGTCCCCTCTACGCATCATGCAACTGATGCTACATGGAGCAAGTGGGTTGCACTGATTACTCAGCGGGCTCGAATAGGAAACCCCAGTCGCCCAGGAATCTTGGAGGTGATTATGGACTGGCCAGAAGGCAAATACTTTGGGATATCACCAGAGGAGGAGGTGGTTCGTGCTGAAGAAGCCCCCCTGTACAACAAGCTACCGGAAAATGAGAAGAAATATGCCTTGTTCACTGACGGGTCCTGTCGTATTGTGGGGAAGCATCGGAGATGGAAAGCTGCTGTATGGAGTCCTACACGACGAGTTGCAGAAGCTGCTGAGGGAGAAGGTGAATCGAGTCAGTTTGCAGAAGTAAAAGCCATTCAGCTGGCTTTAGATATTGCTGAACGAGAAAAGTGGCCAGTTCTCTATCTCTATACTGATTCATGGATGGTAGCAAATGCCCTGTGGGGGTGGTTACAGCAATGGAAGCAGAACAACTGGCAGCGCAGGGGCAAGCCCATCTGGGCTGCGGCATTGTGGCAAGATATTGCTGCCCGGGTAGAGAACCTGGTTGTAAAGGTACGCCATGTAGATGCTCATGTGCCCAAGAATCGGGCTACTGAAGAACACCAAAACAACCAGCAGGTGGATCAGGCTGCTAAGATTGAAGTGGCTCAGGTGGACCTGGACTGGCAACATAAAGGTGAATTATTTATAGCCCGATGGGCCCATGACACCTCAGGCCATCAAGGTAGAGATGCAACCTACAGATGGGCTCGTGATCGAGGGGTGGACCTGACCATGGACACTATAGCACAGGTTATTCATGACTGTGAAACATGTGCTGCAATCAAGCAAGCCAAACGGTCAAAACCTCTTTGGTATGGAGGACGATGGCTGAAATATAAATATGGAGAGGCCTGGCAGATTGATTACATCACACTCCCTCAAACCCGCAACGGCAAGCGCCACGTACTTACAATGGTGGAAGCAACCACCGGATGGCTGGAAACATATCCTGTGCCCCATGCCACCGCCCGGAACACTATCCTGGGCCTTGAAAAGCAAGTCTTATGGCGACATGGCACCCCAGAGAGAATTGAGTCAGACAACGGGACTCATTTCCGAAACAACCTTATAGACACTTGGGCCAAAGAACATGGTATTGAGTGGGTGTATCACATCCCCTATCATGCACCAGCCTCTGGAAAAGTTGAACGATACAATGGACTGTTGAAGACTACACTGAAAGCAATGGGTGCTGGGACATTCAAAAATTGGGATACACATTTGGCAAAGGCCACCTGGTTAGTCAATACCAGGGGATCTGCCAACCGAGCTGGACCTGCCCAATCAAACCTGTTACGCACTGTAGAAGGGGATAAAGTTCCTGTAGTGCACGTAAGAAACATGCTGGGTAAAACAGTCTGGGCTACTCCTGCCTCAGGAAAAGGCAAACCTATTCGTGGAATTGCTTTTGCTCAGGGACCTGGATGCACTTGGTGGGTAATGCAAAAGAATGGGGAGGTCCGGTGTGTACCTCAAGGGGATTTGATACTGGGTGAGAATAGCCCATGAGTTGAATTGTAGTATGTTAATTATTATATAATAATGTATGTCATCACTACCATGATTGCTATATATCATAGATGAAAATGGTGATTAATTAGAATGTATTGGACAGAGTGTAACCTGAGCATGACATAAATGGTATGGAATAAGGGGTGGATATCTGTCCTGGTTCCAGTTAGGACAGAGTTAAGTAGCTCATAGTAGCTGGTAGGGTGCTATGTTTTGGATTAGGATGAGAAGAGCGCTGATAACATGCTGATGTTTTAATTGTTGCAGAGCAGTGTTTACACCAGGCCAAGGACTTTTCGGCTTCTTGCTCTGTCCTGCCAGCGAGCAGGCTGGGGGTGCAGCAGGAGCTGGGAGGGGACAGACCCAGGACAGCTGACCCAAACTGGCCAAAGGGGTATTCCATACCATCTGACGTCATGCTAAACAATATATAGGGGTGGCTGGCCGGGGTGGGGGGGCCGGCTGCTCGGGAATAGGCTGGGCATCGGTCAGCGGGTGGTGAGCAATTGCATTGTGCATCACTTGTTTTCTTACACATTATTATTGTTAATACTATTACCATTATCACTATTATTATTATTATTGTTATTATTATTTTCCTGTCTTAATAAACCGTCTTTATCTCAACTCACAGGCTTCACTTTCCCGTTTCTCTCCCCCCATCCCAGAGAGGGAGGGGGGAGGGTGAGCGAACGGCTGTGTGGTGTTTAGCTGCCAGCCGGGTTAAACCACAACAAACACTTAAAACAAAATAAAATATGCCTGCAAGCTCATGGTCATAGCCTTGGTTCCTTTTGAAGAAAAACTATTTATAACTGTGTATAAGTGAACAAACTGGGGAACATTACAGTGAAATTCTTTGGGGACAGGCTGCTAGTTTCTGGCTAAATAGCTCGACAGATCTGGCCATTGTTGTGGTTCAACCTGGCAGGTAGCTAAATACCACACAGCCCCCAACCCCTCCCCCCCAGTGGGATGGGGGAGAGAATTGAAAAGAAAAGTGCAAGAGCTCATGGGTTGAAATAAGGACAGTTTAATAAGAAAGAAAATAAAGAAAACAAAACAAACAAAAAAAAGGCAAGGAAAGGAGAATAATAATTAAATATATATATATAACAACAACAAAAAGAATAAACAAAGCAAGCGATGCACAATGCAACTGCTCACCACCAGCTGACCAATGCCCAGCCAGTCCCTGAGCAATGGCACCCCCAAACCCAGACAACTACTTTCAGCTTTTATTGTTCAGCATGATGTCATATGGCATGGAATATCCCTTTGGCCAGTTTGGGTCAACTGTCCTGGTTCTGTCTCTTCACACCTTCCTGTGCACCCCCAGCCTCCTTGCTGTCAGGGCAGTATGAGAACTTGAAAAGTCCTTGACTTAGTGCGAGTATTGCTCAGCAACAATTAAAATCACAGAATCACAGAATCACAGAATTGTAGGGATTGGAAGGGACTTCAAGAGATCATCGGGTCCAACCCCCCTGCCAAAGCAGGCTCCTTAGAGCAGGCTGCCCAGGCAGGCCTCCAGACATGCCTTGAATATCTCCAGAGAGGGAGACTCCACAATCTCCTTGGGCAGCCTGTTCCAGTGCCCTGTCACCCTCACCATGAAGAAGTTCTTTCGCATGCTGGTGCGGAACTTCCCGTGCTCTATCTTGTGGCCATTGCCCCTTGTCCTGTCCCCACAAACCACTGAGAAGAGGTTGGCCAAATCCCTCTGTCTCCCACACCTCAGGTATTTATACACATTGATAAGATCCCCTCTCAGTCTTCTCTTCTCCAGGCTCTGAGAGACCCAGGTCTCTCAGCCTTTCCTCATAGGGAAGATGCTCCAGGCCCCGTATCATCAGCGTGTTATCAACATTGCTTTCATCCTAAATCCAAAACACAACACCATACTACTAGAAATAAAATTAATTCTATCCAAGATGAAACCAGGTCACCACAAATGGGATTTATGCATCTAAACACAGGCAGTTCACCCCATGTACCCAAAACACCTGCCCAAAGCTGGCAGATATCAAACAGGTGTTATGTCAGGGCCACACTCTGCAGCTAGAGACCTATCACACAGACTCTAAAAACAGCACTAGATGAATGAATTTAAGCAACTGAATCTAAATCATACAGATATCGTCTGCCATTGACATCTATGGCTCTAAATGTGTGCAAACTTCAGGCTGCAATGAGCAGGATGTTCTGCTTTTTGGTCTGTTGTAGTTACATGATATATAAATAAAATCCGGTGGTTATTATGCAAGTGGTTGCAGCTTTCTTGTAAAAAAAAAAATAAAATAAAATGCAAGAAACAGACCAGAAGAATACATTACCACATCTTCAGCATTTAAAAAAAAAAAAATGAGAGCTTGAAGCTAACAATCCTAAGGGTTACTATTCTATTTCATGCAGACAATAATTTTTCTAAATATATTGGAAGCAAAAATGAGTAGTGAAGCAATCTGTGGGATGGTCTGCAAAATTACATCTACAGAATAATTTCCATTTTGTTTCTGTGCAGCCTTTCTAAGGATGTGTGGCTTCTTTACATTTTCTCCGGTCTATTGTAAATATACATGCCATGGCTCGTAGGCACTCTTGTATTTGCATGTGTGCATGAGGGAGTGCATATCCATGTACAATTGCATGAGAGAAAAAAAAAAAGTATATATATATATATATATATCGGTGGATGGGGGTGGCATAACAATGCTGCAAGCACATGTAATAGAAATCCAGAAATGAACACAAAAGTTGTGTGACTCGATATGGATGAAGATATGAGTGAGTACTCACATGAACGTCAATTGCATATCAGTATTACAGCAGTATTAACTCTACAGCATTATTCTCTCTACAAATAGGAGAGAATTCTTATGCCTGTTTTAATAGTTAAAATCCTGTTTCCACATGGGCTGCCTGCAGCTGGGATTTGTGTCAGTGCCAGGTCCTATTGACTTCAGACAAGGATCATAACCATTGATAGTGTATTCATAGCACTACAGTTTGTTCCAGTCTGTGTATTATTAAAACACACATAAAACATACCACGTGTCCACCACACTCAGAATCATTACTTTAACAGCACATTGTTTTTAAGCATAGTATGATGAATATTATATTAGCTTTTGGATAGGTCTAATTAACTGCATGAAAACAGATAGGCAGCACTGTGGTTTGCTCTTACCTGTATTCACACAGGTTACAGTAGTGTGCCCTGGCAACATAAGAAAGATGTAAAACTATTAGCATCCACAGGAGGGCTATATAGATGGTGAATATTCTACACAGCAAGACATATGAGGAGCAGCTGAGGTCCCTTGGTTTGTTTAGCCTAGAGAAGAGGAGGCTGAGGGGAGGCCTCATGGCGGCCTGCAGCTCCCTCACGAGGGGCAGGCGCTGAGCTCTGCTCTCTGGGGACAGCAACAGGACCTGAGGGAATGGCATGGAGCTGGGACAGGGGAGGGTCAGGCTGGGTGTTAGGAAAAGGTTCTTCACTGAGAGGGTGGTTGGGCACTAGGACAGGCTCCCCAGGGAAGCAGTTATAGCACCAAGCCTGCTGGAGTCCAATAATTGCTTGGACAATGCTCTCAGACATACAGTTAGATTTTTGGGTGGAGCTAGGAGTTGGACTCAATAACCCATTTGGGTTCCTTCCAACCTGGATATTCTATGAGTCTATAATTCTATTTGTAGTTCCTTTTTTTTTTTTTTTCTGTTGTTAAAACAACATTTGATTTCAGAATATCTCTGCAATTCAGAATATCTCAGTCCTTAGAGGTGCTTATCTGCTTTTATAGCTCAGAAAATACAAAGCTTAAGACTCTGTAGAATAGCACCATATGTTGACTTGGGAGTTTGCATAATACTGAGAAAAAAAATGATATATTTTTTTTTCAGAGTATCCCCAAGATACACATTATTTAGATGGATACAAGCTGCAAAATTTACATAATTGCTATTTTCCAGGCACATACTTGACCTTTTGGGTTTGTACACGTGCATATGGTACATTCAAAAATATGATATTTTTTTAAGTGTGTATCAGAGACAAGAGTCATAAGCTGTGTTTCATGGGCACCAAAGAAAGTTTCTGGCTCAGTTCCATCCATTCCACATTAACAAATTTAGATACCACCAGACATAGTGTCCTAAGAAGTGAAAAGGTCCATCTCTATTTGTTTCTACGTGAGGAACAACGCAACATAAAGCAGGTTCATTGTGCAGCATTTGATGGAGCTGACTGAGCATGTAGTCTTGCTACAGGTAGACTTCAGAAGAGATATGAACATGATTTGTAAATTAAATTGCTTTAAGAAGTGTTTTTGTCTCTAGAGTAACATCTATCTATGAAAATTAAAGCATAAATAACTATAGACAATCAAATTATTTTTATCTAATTTATTGCAACAGAAATATTGCAGTTTTATATTTTTTAATATAAAACATTATACCAATTGATTTCTCAAGTTTATTTTTTAATTTAATGTTTATTTTTACATATGCTAGAGAAACAGACTTTTTTCTCATCACTTACGTCTTTGAAGACATGAAGTTGAATGGCTTGTGCCTTAGCTTGATATATTGTCCTGACTGGCTGAATCAACAAGCATGCATATATCTTCACTGAGAAATAAACTCAGTTCCACTGAATCAGCTGATTTATTCTCCATGTCTTTCCTTTTAGTCTATGCATAGTGTGACAATCACAGGTCATACTACCTTTTTATCTATACAGGCCTATATATATACAATATCTACACATTTATATCTAAATAGGGAGTATAATATATTCAAAAGGTAGTACAATTGTTTCTGAAATAGTTACACATATTTTGAATGGCTGCTCTACTGCTTTAGCTAAACTTCAAGCTGACTTTCAAAATTGGTTAGTAACAGTAGAAAGGTAATTTGTAGATTCTTACAGGTAAAGATCCAATCTAAACAATTTAAAAAAAAAAAAAAAAAGTTGTTCAGAAGTTGTTGGGAAAGCTGGAAAAACTAAGTTAAGGTAGAAATGAATGGTATGGTAAAGAATTCAGGGAGCAAAAGCATTTCTGCTGGTAATATAAAATGAAAAATTGTCAAGTTCTGTGTGATTTGACAGCTCTCATTTTATTATAAGGCCAAAGGCAACCAAAATCTGTTTTGGAAAGTTACATGGCTAAGAGGTAAAAACTATTTGCCTTGGAAAAAGCATGTACATGAAAAAGGATCAATAGAGAAGTATAGCTCATTTTCTGAACTGATGCTTGCTTTAGTCAGTTTGGCATCTCCTGTAAAATTTTAATTAGAATAAAATGATTCCAAGAGTGGTTCAGTTGCCTAAGAACAGGTTTTGAGTGCCATTTTAGATGCCCTGGGGTGTCCACATGGCCTCCAGCTGTCTCTCTGGAAAGACATCAAAGGAAAATTTATAGACACCATAGGGACCATTAAAATGAAATTGCCTATTTTCAAGCTTATATAGCATTATTTAATGTTTAAAAAAAAAAAAAAAAGATTCTTGAATTCTTGAATACACACAGACATCTATCATCTTTACTTTGTGTGAAGCATATTCTATGTCTACACACCTAACTTGGAACTATATAAAATGTTGAAATCATCAAACCCAAATCTTAGACAATGCCTAGTAACTTGTGACACCTTCTGCTCAGAATTGTCCTAGGAATCACTATTCTAGTGAAAATACAGTGTTCTTGAAACACGATATTAAAAAATAAATAAATCACCATTTCCTTGAACTTTAGTCTGGTAACTATGATGGATGAATTAGCAGAAAGTGTAAATGTGGCCCTTTGTGCATTTGCTTCCTCTAAAATATTAGTGGAAAACCTACCTGTCTCATATCATTGTTAATGCAAAGTTAAATTAATTTGTTAAATACCATAATGAGATGTGTGATATTGTTTTTATGTTATTATTTACAGATGTATTGAGGCCACTTCAGAGAAGTGGAAAAAAATATGTAAAAAGTGTTCCTTAGAGTCATTAAGGAAAGACAGGCACTTCTAGAGCTTCAGAACAGAAGCCTATTGTAAGACTTCTGAACTCTTTTTTAATCAGAGGAGGAATCTGAGTAATTAGCTGCTTGAGACTAGCTCTAGCCCTGTTGACCATGTCTATACTAATACATTAAAGAGGAAGGAGTAACCTAAACCAGAGATTGCCCATGCTGACCTTCTGGCAGCAAATGTCGCAGCAAAGTCCTGGCCCTTCTGGTTTACATGCTGTATGGCAATGCTCGGGCACAGTTCAAGGGATACTACTTAGAAGAAGTTATTCTCCACGGACAGCTTTGGAGCTTTGGGCAAGACTGCTCCAGGCTGGGATCTGCCACCCTTCCCAGTACTCCAACATTATTCTAACAGGTTTTGTACCTTCAGGTGTTCCAGCATGCTGCATGCCATGTCCAGAACATTCTGCATATGTCTTCCCTCAGTTTCATGTTGTGAAAATATCAATGTCATGACCTACAATGAGTGATGACAGTCCTCATACTACGTTAAACATTTTGAAATTACAACACACACAAATGATATTAATCCTTTCTTATGGCCAGAGTTGGTTCAGGGTTAGATTCTATGAAGGGGGAACTGTTTTTTCTTCAAATTCAGGGCCAGAACAGAGCCCATGGGCCTTATCTATTAGCAGTATGATCAAGCACTGTTTATCCTATTTTTTAGCTTCCTGTCTTCTCTGTCCTTGACAAAGCCTCATCATTTGTTTTATGCCTGTGCCATCCTGTTTATAATGTGATTTAAAAACTTGCGCTGCACTGATTTCAGATCTTGTGAAGATGTTTCTAGGGCCATGTCCAAAAATACTGTTGTCAATTATTCCTAAATAATTCACCGGAAGCTGCCTTCCTCTAAAGGTTTGATTTGGTCCCCAAACTATTTCAAATATAAAGCTGTGGACATGCATATTCACGATATCTCTTAGGTTTCTGTTTTGAGAATAAATGTATAGATATCTATTAGAAATCAGTAACAGAAATAGTATAATTTATCAAGATTATTTTAAAAGGCTCAACAGACATGCACTTCCATTTTTTTCTTCTTAATATCTCTTTTCCTATGTATAAATAATAAAATATAAAATAATAATATAAAATGATATATAAATAATAGAAATGCATATGTGTTTTTGCATATATATATATTTATGTGTGTAATCACAATGGATCTACCAGAAGACAACATTGCCACCTTTTCTTATTGGATTTTTATGAAAGAAATAAGCATACCACCCTGAAAAATGGCAAGACAAGTTGCACCCTGTAATTCTTCCAAAACACAGTTAGTTTCCCTAGTTTCCTCTGAAATCTTCTCTTCACAGCTTGAGCAACCGTTATTGATAACCCTGTTAAGCTGCATATACTTCATGCATGACAGTCTCTTCAGTGTCTCCCTTCCATCTGGGATTTCTTAATTTGGATTTATCTGAAACTCAGTGTCAGCTTGTAGCTCAAGAGGATGTGTCATCTTTAACATCCTTCACCTAATACCAAACATGAGTCTTCTCCTTGACATTTGTTGTTTTTCTTTTTTAAGACTTTAAGACAGATGAAAAAAATGATTGTTTTTTAAACTGAAATTCATTGTGTTTACTAAATTTCAAAGATAGAACTGTAAAGACTTTATGCATGCAAATGCATGTTAAATGACAAAAACTTATTTTTGACTAGCTTCTAATAGAGTGAAATCACGTTTGTCCTTACTGGAGATGAAAAGTGAAGATAGGACAAAGAGATATGCTAGCCACTTTTCTTTGCTGATCAAAACTCAGATAAAACATAATTTCTTCTGTGGAATTTTTGTGCATTTTGAAAGGTAGTTTTTGCTACATTCTTTTATTGTCACAATGGTGCAGTTTTACAAAACTTTACAGTTAGAGATCCAACTGCTCATTTGTTTTGCAAGCCTTTCTGATAAGAAAATGGTTCTGCAGGATAAGTAACAGCAGGGATTGTATTTTTATTACTTGTGAAGTACCAGTGCCTTGCCAGAACAGACTGAACTTCAAAGCCTGACTAAAAACACTATACATAGTTTATTTGTTTGGAAGATATAAAAATAAAAGCCAGAGCTGGGGTTGATACAATGGTATTTCAAACAAGCTATTGTGACAGCCAAGTATTTGTCAAGGGCTGAATAAGCTTTTCATCACCAAACTATTCTTCTGTTCCTGAAGTTAGTAATTGATCGCTGACTTAACTGCTTTATTGCTGCTCAAACTGTCATACTGTATCCAGAGCACAGAAAAAAAAGAATTCATATTTATGAATCTATTCCATCCTTTTATTTTCTTTAATAAGCAAGGTTTCTAATAGTTGCCTAATCTTAAATTCCTGTCAGGCTCTTTTAATTGTTTTTTGACCTACATACTATTATGGGCCTGATTAACAATTCCCCAGTCAAAGTTGCAAAACATTCTTCTTTGTGTTCAATAATTTAGAGATCCGTGTGGGAGATGTATTGTTGCTCATGGTCTCAATGTGAATTTAGTTCATTCTGTGCATGTATTCTTGAGATTCATTTGAGACAAAGTAATTTCAAATTTAAAAAAAAAAAAAAAAAACAAAAAAAAAACAAAAAAAAAAACAACTTCTAATATATACCCAAAGAATGCAATGAGTCTGTAAACTGTATTTCTCTTTCACTGTTAAAGAAAACTACAAATTCATTTGTCAGGTGTGCTGATAATTAGCAAAATGACATGTTTGTTCTACCAGAAGCGTTTAGGACTAAATATTAGCACAATTACTTTGAACCATGTAGTCAGAGTGCTTTATGCTATTGAGTTGTAACAGGCAGTCTTGAGAAGAGCATTCCAATTCATGAACAAGTCACAGAAGATGACATAACCTTTACTTCCCTCCTTCTGTACTGCCAGGAATAAAGGAGCAAAGTAAGGAAAAGCATCCTGGACACAACATACTGAAGTGTTGTGTTTAGAGTTTTTTAAGGCCAAAGGTCTCTGCAAGCCTAATTGGCCTGTAAATCACTTTGTTTCAGTAGCCGCGAGAAAAAGAGAGCAATGCATGCAGCTTAAAGTCCACTCAACATTTTCCCATGGGAACAAATGCCCTTTTTGAAAGACTATAGACTACCAAGTCATTGGTCTTACAGGAAGACACCTTAATGACTTCAGCCCTAGTGTCTACTTCTTGACTCTTCCTAAATCAGCAACCCTGCCATAGCAAGAACCTTCTGCTTTCCTGAAAGCGTTTTCCTTTCCCTTTAATCCACACAGAAAATTGCTGGCTTGGATTCGGATGTGTTTTAAATGTAGGGAATGCTTTCAGATTATGCCTCAATTTCTTTGCAGTTTATGTCCCGTTAAATATAAACATGGGCAAATATTATATATGTGATCACTGATCTCTTATGAGATTCCAGTGATTGATTCATACAGTTGGACAGTTTCTTTCACAATTTGTTGGAAAGGAAGCAAGAGTGCTGTAGCCGAAACTGTTCCTAAGTACACTGGCATATGAAGAATCTGGAGAAACACATGGTACTGTGGACAAAGTTTTCCTCAAAAAATGCATACACAAAGTTTAAGTCAAGGTGTTTCAGCTAGTTTGCTGATGACCTTAGTTAGCTGTTTCGCAACTTAAAATAGTAGCTTTAGAATTACTTAATGAACACCCTAAGACTGAAAATGAGGGAACAAGTTCACTGATAAACCTGCGACCTGTTCTTTACAGCCAGGGAAATTTACGTCTCAGAACAGACTTTTTAAAGAATAAATGCACATTCAGCCAGATGTCTGATACTTTGCAAGTCAGTTTTCCTTCAGGGAACTATGCTGAAATCCATTATAAATATTCACCCTCAGACATGTCTGTAGATAAATTAACAAAATCCAATAGGTAATTACTTTTTGCAAGAATCATATGAACTATTTTCATCACCAACAAGACAAGAAAACTTTTATAAAATATATTCCTTGTGAATAGTGTGTGAGCAGCAAAAATTGCCTGAAAAGTTCTTATAAACAATTTCTACAGCATAACATGAAAGCTGAAGAGTGTTTGTTTCATAGATTGTTTTATATTTTTAATTTTCTTCAGTGTTTAAAAGTGTAATGTGTATCTTTTATTGTTTACTTTTGTATAATCTACAATTATGGAAATGCATTTGGTCCTTAGCATTGTTTCCCTATGTTGTGACAGAAGCAAATTTGCCACATTAAAAAAAAAATAAAATCACATCTAGCATGGCTAGAGGGACCCTAATGCTATTTATGGAATCTAAGAGGACACAAAATAAATAAGATATAAACTTCAGAGTCAATTTTAAACTCAGCAGAAAGATTATATTAATAAAATTTAGACCCTATCAGATAGGCATTATCAATACAAAGGTTTTCAAGATACTGTTTGAATGTTTATATTAAAAGCCCCAAACAGAATGCAAATGATAGAAACTGTTAGAGAAAACGAGTGAAAAACTCAGCATGCTATGTACTTTTATGTCAAGGTTATAAAAACTCTCCCATTTATGTACTATATTTACTATGTAACTGCAATAAATTATATGCAATATAATTTAATCTAAAACACACATTATAATTTCTGAAGCTAATGAAGGATCTGGGGAAAAAAACTTCAGATAGCACAGAAATTGGCAAGAAAGCACTAGAGGTCTTAAACTATATAAGACAGTGAACTGTAGTTGCTAAAAAATTATCTAAATGTTTAGTCAAGGTAAATGATGAAGACTACATGCTCAAAGGACTTTCCTAATGGCAAGTTTTCTCCTAATGGATGGAGCCCTGTGGTACGGAGCCATGTTGGAGCAGTTCTTGAAGAGCTGCTGCCTGTGGGAAGCCTCCACAGGATCAGTTTGGGAAGGATGGCATCCCGTGGGAGGGACCCCACGTGGAGCACGGACAGAGAAAGTGACCATGAAGGAGCAGCGGACACAAAGCGTTAGGGACTGTCCGCAGCCCTCATTCCTGTGGGAGTGTGACCATGGGGGTCGACAAGCCCCATGGTTGGTGATAGCATCAGACTCTTAAGGATGAGACCATCAGGAATGTAAAGAGTTTAGAGGGAACAAAGAAGTGTGATTCAGGAGATGCCTTGCTGTCTCGGACTGCTTGTTCTCCAGCCATGGAAGTTGCTTTGTGTTTGCTGTTGCCAGGCAAAGTTGTTTGACCAATGTATAGTTAGTGGAAAAGTACTGCTGTGGAGCAAATGGTATAGGAAGGGAGCCTGTCCTCAATAAGTAGATGAAGTTATGCCCTCAGTATGAGGAGGAGTTGAAGTTATGACATCAATAAAGTAGTAGCAGTTACTGATCCTAAAAGAACCCTGGTGTCCGTGTGGTCGTTACGCCACACATTCCCTGTTCCCTTGCACTGTTCAAGGGGAGGAGGTAGAATAGGGTGGATGGGGGTAAAGATGGTTTTATTCTGATTGTAGTATCTCACTGTTCTAGTGTGCTTGGTTAAGGATAAAAAAAAAAATAAAAAATGTTTTTATAAATATATTAATGGCAAGAGAAGGTTCAAAGAGAATCTCCTTCCTTTACTGGATGCAGGGGGGAACATGACTACTAAGGATAAGGAAAAGGCTGAGGTTCCTAATGCCTTCTTTGCATCTGTTTTTACTAGCCAGACCAATTATCCTTGGGGTACTCAGCCTCCTGACCTGGAAGTCTTGGATGAGGAGCAGAAGAATTCGCCCTCAGTTCAGGTAGGAACAGTTAGAGACCTTCTGCTCCACCTGAACTGTCACAAGTCCATGGGGCCAGATGGGATCCACCCAAGGGTGCTGAGGGAGTTGGCAGATATGATTGCTGGACCATTTTCCATCATCTATATTAGGGAACATGGTCATCCAGGGAGGTCCCAGAGATCTGGAGACTTGGTAACGTGACGCCCATCTTGAAAGGGTAGTAAAGAGGACCCAGAGAACTACAGGCCTGTCAGCCTGACCTTGGTACCAGGAAAGGTGATGGAACAGGTCATCTTGAATGCAATCACACAGCACATGCTGGACAACCAGGGGATCAGGCCCAGTCAGCATGGGTTCATTAAAGGCAACTCCTGCCTGACCAACTTCATCTCCTTCTATGACCAGGTAACCCACCTGGTGGATGAGAGAAAGGCTGTTCATGTAGTCTACCTAGATTTCAGCAAGGCCTATGACACAGTCACCTACAGTACTCTCTTGGAGAAGCTGGCAGCCCATGGCTTGGACAGGTACACTCTTTGCTGGGTTAAAAACTGGCTGGACAGCTGGGCCCAGAGAGTGGTGGTGAACAGAGTGAAATCCAGCTGGCAACCGGTCACCAGTGGTGTTCCCCAGGGGTCAGTGTTGGGGCCCATCTTCTTTAATATCTTTACTGATGACTTGGATGAGGGAATTGAGTGTACCCTCAGTAAGTCTGCAGATGACACCAAGTTGGGGGGGCAGTGTCAATGTGCTGGAGGGTAGGAATGCTCTGCAGAGGGACATGGACAGGATGGTTCACTGGGCAGAGGCCAATGGGATGAGGTTCAACATGACTAAGTGCTGGGTCCTGCACTTTGGCCACAACAACCCCATGCAGCACTACAGGCTTGGGGCAGGGTGGCTCGAAAGCTGTGCAGAGGAAAAGGATCTGGGGGTGCTGGTTGATGCTCATCTGAACATGGGCAGGCAGCGTGCCCAGCTGGCCAAGAAGGCCAACGGCATCCTGGCTTGTATCAGGGATAGCGTAGCCAGCAGGGCCAGAGAGGTGATCGTTCCCCTGTACTCTACTCTGGTGAGGCTACACTTCGAGTGAGAGGCTGAAGGGGGAGTGAGAGAGCAATTGTGGTGGAGTTCAGCAGCTCAGCAGGAAAAAAACACCACAAAATAAATTAATTAAGTAAAACATAAAATGGAATTAAAAAAATTAATTGAACAGAAGGGTGAACATCTGAATTAAAACCATGACTTTATGATATTAAATGTTGGTTAAATGTTGAATAGGTTTTTAAAAACAAACAAAACCAGAAAATACTTATTTAAAAATTATTTTGTTAGAAAAAAAGAAAAATAATAAAACAAAAACCTTCCCATTTCCTTACACATTTTTCCAAGAGAACCTACATGACAAAGCATTCATAATTTTGAATTCTGCTGCTTAGAAAGTATACACTATGTAGAAAATACATAGCTTCAGCCATATTACAGTGCATTCTCTATTGCCCTGTGCACTTTACATTTCCTGTGAATATTTTAACAGTGACTGTACATTTGTACAGTTGGAATGGGTGGTCAACTATTCCTGAGGCTATTTTTAGAATACATTCCTGTCTTTACAGATGGAGAGATAACAGAAGGGAAAAAAAAAAAAAAGAGAGAGAGAGAGATAAGGTAGATAAAACATAGCATAGATCAGTGTATCTTTAGGGATAACAGCCAGCTTCAACCATGATGGAATTACCCTTGTTAAAACAGGTGGTATTAGCAGTGATGAGTGTTGAAATTGTAGAGGTATTTAATTGAGTTCTCCAAGAACAGTATCTAATATTTTTCCTCTGTTATTCACCGACAAAGAGTGGACTTTGCAGGTAACCAGATCCTTGGTAGTAGCTACATTAGAAATGGTTCAACCTCATTTAAAACTCCGTGATGTTTCCAGGCACAACTAGTCAAAGCCATCAGCACCAGAGCTCCATAAAAAGAGCATCTGAGAATTCACCTTTGGTAATACAGCTACTGTTGTCCAATACTACTGTTTGAAACAGGACCCTATAAGATGACATCCTAAATTGCCATGCTCCATCTCCTTCCAGAGAGTGGGCCATTTTATGGTATAAGTGTGCCTTTCATCTTATGATAGAACAGACATGATATATATTTTTTTGTATCAAGAAACTTGTTTCTGAAAAAAAAAAAAAAGGAAGGAGTATTTATGACTGTTGGGATTTATTTTAAGTATGAGGTATATTCTTGTGATAAAATTTTTAAAATTCACCATTCTTCTTCCTTTTTCAGAGACAGGAAACAATTCTTACTGTTTCCCTTCCCCCCATCTTCAGACATTCAAGAGCTGTTCTGAAGATTTCCTCTTTAAAAACCTTATTGACCTCGACAGGCTGGAGAATTGGGCGGGGAGAAACTTAATGAAATATGATGAGGGCAAATGTAGAGTCCTGAATCTGGGCAAGAACAACCCCACATACCAGTATAAGTTGGGGACTGCCCTGCTGGTAAGCAGTGAAGGGGAGAGGGACCTGGGGGTCCTGGTGGACAGCGGGATGACCATGAACCAGCACCATGCCCCTGTGGCCAAGAAGGCCAATGGCAATGGCATCCTGGGGTGTATCAGAAGGGATGTGCTTAGTAGGTCGAGAGAGGTTCTCCTCCCCCTCTACTCTACCCTAGTGAGACCACATCTAGAATATTGCATCCAGTTCTGGGCCTCTCAGTTCAAGAAGGACAGAGAACTGCTTGAGAGAGTCCAGCGCAGAGACACAAGGATGATTAAGGGAGTGGAGCATCTCTCTTACGAGGAAAGGCTGAGGGAGCTGGGTCTCTTTAGCTTGGAGAAGAGGAGACTGAGGGGTCACCTTATTAATGTTTATAAATATGTAAAGGGCGAGTGTCAGGAGGATGGAGCAAGGCTCTTCTCGGTGACTCTTTTTTAACATTAGTGCATACAAACTTCTTGAGACTAAGGTATGAGACTTCCATGCTAGATGTGCTACACATCGAATTTGAAGAGGGTCCAAAGCTATGTCCTGCCCAATTAAAGTTGAAAATAAGTACACTTCAAATGCCATAGAACCAGTAAAAAAGCATGCGTTATAAAGGTTAATTCTTTAAACGTAAGTAAAAATAAAAAAAAAAATTAAAAAAATAAAAAATGAACAAAATTTTCAATTTCTTATTTTATTGATACTTGACCACGAAGTGCATTTGCAGCTGGAGTATTAAAGAACTGGGCACAAAGCTCGTTATGATATACAACAGATAATAATTTCTATAACAAAAAGAGCTCTGCAGAAAGCTTTTTATTCAGTGAGTGTTTCATGGACAGACTTATTTACAACAAATCTTTCTATGTATTGAGAGAATTGTCAATAGTTTGGCGACAGAGGCACAGAGGGAACAAAATGCATAGAAAGACAAATATATTTGTCACAAGAGAAAGAGGAGTATAAAAACATCTTCAAAATTCTTCAGAAAGAAAATAATCTCCTTTTTTGCCTTCCGTCTAGTGTTACACCTCAGACCTCTTAGTGGAGTGGAATGTTTTAATAGTTAGCATGAGTCTGGCCTAGTTAACAGAACTGTTAGTATAAGCCCCTGAAATTTAACCAACTTTTTGCTGTAGTAGATTTAAACAAAATATCATCAACCATCTTCTCCAAACAACAGAATATTGGTTTTGTGTGCTCCAGGAAATACATAGCCGAACTACAAAAAACAACCAGTTGATCATCATGAAGTGCAATCATACACAGGAAAGTCCAAAACAACAAGACTGTGAACACCAACAGTAATAGCAAATCATGTAACAACAGTTCAATTTGATCAGACTAACCATCAAGGAGATACCTTCTACCCAATCCTGCAGATGAGGACAGAAGAATACCCACAGTAATTGAGAAAAGCCAAAGAATGACACTCCACAGCTGACCCAGAAAAAGGAGAACCTGTGAGACTCTGAGGTGACCCCATGGTTCAGGATGCACCAGGACCTGTATTATCTCTTCAAAACCCCAACAGACCCTGTGACTCTACAACTGCACACACCAGACCACTGCACTAAGCTCCCTGACTTCTCTTCTGACTGCATCCTCTCTCCCATGAAACAAGGACACAGCGTAATTTGTAAAACCGTGTCTGCCTGTGATTTAAGTATTTTGGCATTCAACACCATTTAGCATTCACACTGTGATTTGCTCTTAGACCACAAGAATTAGGTTTCTGTTGATTTTTTTTTTCTACACAAGCAAGAAAACAAGAAGGAAGTTTTTAAATTAAAAGTTTTTAAATTAAAAGTTTTGGTCCCCTGCTACATCACAAAACATATCCATGAAGTTCCTGAGAGTCTCTGCTCTTATAATCCACTTGAAAGGATGAAACAGCAAGACTGAGCAGGGACATGGGATGCAGGTCTGTATGCTCACTAGAACAGTCCTCTGGATAACCACAACTGCTTCTGCATCTTACCCATTCTACAATGTAGATGTCAGTATGCAAGCCTAATTTTGCAGAAAGGATCTTATCACACTGCTCAGGGCTAGACACATTAAAGCAGTCCAGGCATTTTTCTGTTGCCTAGCACTTCTCCTGGATCTCTTGTGGGACCAAGATGTAATAATTATTTCATGTATTTTTCTAAATGGTCTGGGAGCAGTGTGCTGAAGCCTAACAAGCTGAGTTATACAGCATGAAACAGAGGACAAGTATGATATTCTGGAAATATGGCATGAAGAAATAGTGTATTTTTTAAGGCCCAGAGGTACTTATGGAAACTAGTCTTGTCTCATTTGTAGTGACTGTAAAAGCTACTCAGGAACAAATTATCCTAAAGTTCATTTGGTGCTTTGTATCAGTGAGAAAATTAGTGGCTCTACTCCAAAAATTATTCCAGAGACCCAGTTATCTGGCACATCTGATTTTACCAGAACAGTCTGGAATTGAGTAGATATATGGGTAGTTTATACATCATCATAAATCCTAGAAATTTTGCTCATGCAGACATAGCACATAATTTCACTGTGCTTGAAAGGTACAGCCAATCTCACTCCCATGGAACAATGCCTTACCCACATCTACCACACTATTTAAATCTGGTATGCTTGGTGCCCTCAGACTATGACATCTTCTAGAAATCCTGCATAACTACTAGGTTAACATGTTAAATAATTATCTTTCCATCTGAAAATAGTGTTAGACATTCAAAGCCACATCCATACTGTCACTAACTACGTCATTTTGTACTCCATATGATCATAGAATCATTTAGGTTGGAAAAGACCTTCAAGATCATCAAATCCAGCTGCCAATCAGACCCACTGAGTGACATCACTAAGACATGTTTCTTTGTGACACATCCATGCGTCTCTTAAATACCTCGAGGGATGAAGTCTGGATTTTAAAAGTAACCATATAAATTAAATCAATTTACAGAAGCACTTAAGAAACAATTTAAAAATACCAACATGCTTATTAAATCCTAATAAAGAAAATATGAAGAGGCAATCAATGTTTATCATATTTTCAGAACCTATATTAGCAGTTAACAGTTTGGCTATATGGAAGAAAATATTATTCAGTGAACTGAAGCATCACAAACATCCAAACACACTGGAAATGTAACAGTGAAACTAATCTAACAAGTAAATTCTCCAACAGATGTGACATTTTAAAAGATTAATTTAATTATTTAAATAGCCATTGGAAATTGAAGATGTTAGAATTTTTTCTGCTGCACTCAGTAACACACTGAAGTTTCTGACATTAGTAGAGTTAGTTGTAATCACACTTTTAGAGGAAATGTTTCTCAATTTGAGTACAAAGTAAAGAAACTGATGCTTCTGAAATTATATCCCATGGATGTATTTATATATTTGGTATCAACTTATTACATAATTATGAAGTAAGCTAAGAAAATGTGCATTTACCTTATCTGTAACTTCACTGACATGCACAGCGCTATACTAAGGAGTTTGGATAGGTAGCAACAAGAATAGAAAGGCTGGGACACAAATATTGGAGTGGTGCAAGTTTATTCTTTATTTTTCTTGCTTGGTGCTTAAATAGAAAGTTTACTTTATGAAAAAAGCATAAGCCATAGAAATCTTCTGATCCATAGTCTGATCTGTACTTAAATGCAAAATTCCTCAGTACTGAGAGAACAAAGGTGTGTCACCAAAATATGAAATTTGTTCTCTGAAGACCTCAACGTGCCTTTATGTTAATTCCTTGAAAGCTGTAAATGCACATGTAGAGTTCTTTTGACCAGAAATATTTTGATTTGATTAGACAAGTTAATGCTGCATCTGTTTAACAAAATCCTGATTAACAAATTTAATTTCCCTTTATGATAAGATCACCCCCATCTAGTCAACCAAAGGAAGCCAGTTGATGTAATCTTTTTGGATTTCAGTAAAGCTTTTGATATGGTTTCTCATAGGATCCTACTGGAATAAATGTCCAGCATAAAGCTAGATAAAAACATCATACAAGTGGTGAACAATTGGCTGATGGATAGGGTTCAAAGGCTTATGGTAAATGGGGCTAAATCAGGCTGGCAACCCATCACCAGTGAGGTCCCCAGGGCTCCATTTTAGGGCCAATCCTTTTCTATGTTTTCATAAATGGTTTGGATGTAGGTCTAGAAAGTGTTTTGAGTAAGTTTGCTGATGTTACTAAACTGGGAGGAGCTGTTGACTCTGCCAAGGGTGGAAAGGCCTTGCAGAGAGATCTGGACAGATTGGGGAGCTGGACAATCACCAACCATAGGAAGTTTAACAAGAGCAAGTGTTGGGTCCTGCACCTGTGAAGGGGTAACCCTGGCTATACGTACAGACTGGGTGACAAGACGCTGGAGAGCAGCCCTGCAGAGAGAAATCTGGTAATGGAAGTGACTTCATTTTTTTTCTTCTGTCTTCCCTTCTCCTTCTCCCATCTATTTATCCAACAACAACAACATAATAATAATTGTAATAATAATAATTAATAATAATAATATAAAACTGTCAGCTTAGCTTGGATAATGGTAATACTACACATTATCCCAGTAAAAATGCAAGCTAAAGCTTATGCTGACTGCACAAAGACCTATCCTAACCTATTCTTCTTGTTATCAACTTATTATGAGAACTTGGTGTGTGAACTGGAGCTTGGTACCAGGTGTCTCTTGGTGTGATGTAGAGCTTAAGCAAGGGATAATAGAAATTGCCTTGAAAATATTGTTGATAACAGAGGAGCAAGACCTATAAACAAGCCACAGATGGTCAATTAATTACTGGTCACTGAAGAAATACAATTTTCACAGTGGGGAAAAGACTGCTTTCAGCATACGAAAGAAAAGAAGCTGGTAAGTAAGAAAAAACAGTACCTGTCTGTTAAAGTAATATCTTCTTTGTGGAGTGTATATTCCAGGGTGCAGAGGCTAAACAATAAAACTGCCTAGAAGCTCAAACATCCTCTAAAATGACAGGATTTGGAATTGGGTGGGGTGGTGTGGGTAGTGTTAGGGGGTGAGGAGTGGGGTACAGAAAAGAGGAAATAATTATTACAGGAACTGTTCTGCACAACCAATATAAGATTGCTGGAGTTCCAAGGGTGCTGTCTGCTTTCCCTGCCTGCTCCAAGAGTAGAAGTTCACCCTTCCTCTTGCTGCTTGCCTGCTCCAGAAGCTCTTCACTCCTTAAAATAATCTTTTGACCTGCTAAGGCAGCGGTCCAGAACTATGTATGGAGGTGTGTGTATTTCTGTCTTTCCCTGCCAAATGTTTTGTATATCTCCTCTGTAATACTCTAAACCCTTATTATACATAAACACAAATAAGACATTTTGTTTCCTCATTTGCTCTTTATTTGACTCTACGTCACTCGGTTCATGTACCCTTGTATTATACAATTTATACAGACACTGACTAGGCTATTTTACATCCCTGAAAACACATTTTGGTGACTCTTAACACCAGTCCAAATATTCAACATGTTATATGCAAGGAATTCATTAGGAGTGGATGGCTATCTATATCTGTCAGTCAGTTTAGTATTTTGTAGTCAGTGGTCTAGTAATGAGTTTAACCATTATTACCTCATGGCTGTCCCTGATCAACTTCTTTGAATCAGCTGATCTTCATAAATGCTTCTTTGCAAGTGAGGGGTCAATCAGAAGACAGAGCTTGTTCTGTTGCTGATGGAAGCTTTTCCTCTCTTTGAGGACTAAAGAAGATAATGTCTCTGTAAGGTTAAGAGATCTTGATAGACTTCACAAGTCTCTTTGTTTTAAATCTATTTTTCCTGTATTTAATAAATCTGACTTTAAAAATTTGACTCTTACATGGATATTTCAGCAGTTCATTTCCAAGGGCAAAACAATCTTGAAATTACAAAGTAGAAATGTGAAATAAGTGCTAAATGACACAGTCAAAGGGCATGGGTAGAATTTGTCTGTACCACAAGGAAATGTTATGAAAAATGCAAGAGCAGATTTCACTCTATAGGAAATGACAACAGCATCATTGAGCTGTTAAGAGAAGTAAGATGCCTGGTTTGTAGAAAATTCTCCTGCTAGCTTCTAGTCAATAAATATTTTTGCTTTTATTATGTTTTCCCTTTTTCCTGTTTCTGAGGTGAAATATCTTCCCAAGATCGAATAGGGTAAAAATTCCCAATAGTGAAATCTATTACATGGTGACATAGTCTCAAAAGGGAAGTAGTAGAGGCTTTATTGCTAGGTACATTTAAATCTGGATGAGACAAAGCACTGGAAAATATACTTTAGGGAACAATCAACTGAGTACATGAAATAGAAGACCAAATAGGCTTTTTCAACTCTAATTTCTACCATTAACATCCATGTTATGGTACGAATTGAAGGTTATTCAGAGATTAATGAGTTACAGTGCTGCTAGATGAGACATTCATTATGTAAAAAAAAAACCAAAAAACTGTATTTCACAACATTGTGCTCATTATTATAGATTCTAGGGTTAGTAATTTAACCACACTTAAAAGGATGCATACATTAATAAGGATTGAGCCACAGCCAAAAATATCCACCTGGTTCTAAGTGGTTGCTTTTCACATAGCAACTAGAAAATCACATTACTAATCTGGCCTTTCCTCATAATCATAGACGTTGCCAAGGAATAGCAATTCAAATAGCATGTCAATGAATAAATCTCCTCGTGTTTTAATAGTTTGAAAATGAATAACAGAGACAGAAACAAGAAGACAGAAAATTTCTGGCTGACAAATATCTATGTAATAAAGGGTTGATATTTATTTATTTATTTATTTATAAGAGTTGTAGAACTGGAATGCTTATATTGCTACAGGCTACAATTAAGCAATATAAAGGGGGGATATGGTATAGATTTTATTCTTCTTTAGGTTTCTTTTCACAAAAATAGCCAATTCAGATACAAGTGAGCACTCCTGACACAACTGAAGGAATTTCACAAACACTCTCTACTAAATAATAGGCCTATCTTCCTATTCTTGGCACTTCAAACAGAGTGAAATGGATATAAGCCTTACATTTCAGTTTCAGATCCAGAAACTAACTTCCCCTCTGATTAGAAGACACTTTATTTTGTTGCTTTATTTGTGGCTAAGAGTGATGGGCACTTGGAATCTTTGCTTTTGAGTCTGTTTTGGCACTGGACTTTCCTTTTGATCCTTCTGCACATAAAAGATGTAACCGTATGTATGAAAAGTGGCAACCAGGAAAATCAGTCTTGCCTTTTTGGTGATGTGTAGTCAGAATTATTATAGCTTCAGGTGAGTAGTAATTCTTGAGCATGTTATATGAGGAGACAGATGGGTAAAAAATCAGTGCGATACAGTACCTTTATAATGACTCTGGCAGTGAGAGTGTGAAACCATAGAAACAGCTACCTATAGCCTTCCTAACATTAGAGAAGATCCATAGCATGTAAAACCTCCTCTAAATCACGCAGGAAAGCTTTAATGTTTAATGTAGAACACTGCTGGCAGAATGTCGAAGATAGGACTAGAAAAGATGTGGCCACATGCCAGCTTCAGTGACAACATGAAAAGTAATACAGACCATAGATACAGCATGGAGGAGGAAAAGACAAAAGGAAGCAAGGAAAGGATTAAGCTAATTTTTCCCTTAGGTTTCTGCCTTCTTGGCATCTAAAAGGAGGTCAACAGTGCAGAAAGAATGTGCTGTTCTTACAAGACAGAGAAGACGAAAAACTTTGGATGGACTTGAATTAGTGCTTTGAGGCTTTCAGGCATATGTTGACTTGCCCCTGGTCCCATGTTAGCCTTGCTGCTGCATAGATCATTTGGCAGGCCAGCTAATATCTTTGCCTTTAGCTTTTGCATACATCTCTTTTCCCTTACTATTCCCCTGCAGCCAACATACACATACTAAAGAAAAAAAAAAAAAAAGAAAAAAAAAAAACTTCAAGCAGAAAGAAATGCAGGTTATACTGTAGCTTACCAAACTGTCTAATTCATGTTGCTTAAAACACAGCTGGTGAGGGAAGAAAAACAGTTGATTAAAATAGATCAAGCAATCAAATTATTTAAACTAGAATGAAACTTTATGTTTCACTTACCATCATTTTTCTTACAGAGTGAGTTTTATTCATTTTTAATGCCTAATTTGCAGTTTTTAACTTCAAAGAAAATATAAAAGGAATATTCTGCACCTTTTGTAGAAAACTATTTCAGTAGTTCTGAAGCTTCCACGTATTCTCATTTGTAAAACTGTCCATTTACAGGCTGTATATGACTCTCACAGGAAGCAACCAAAAATCTTTCTATTTAAATAAGGTTCTTACTGACGGCTAAACCTAAAAGTGCCCTAATGAAAAATAGGCTCTGTTATCATTATCTCTGTCCCTGGATGGCATTTGCTTTCAAATAAAATATGCTGATTTACCAACTTAATCCTCTACTGGCAGAAATATAATGTTATTCTGTATTTACTGCTGGGATGGTGTTGGAAGGACCTGGAAAAAGCACTGTCAGAAAATACATAGATCTCATCCAGAGGGGTCAACGTTTAAAATTTACATTACAATAGGGACTTTACCCTTTTTACGGTTAGGATTTTTTTTTCCATTGTGATTTCCAGCTGTATTTGAGACAGGGGCTGAAATTACTGCTGTGATTCATGTGCGCTAAGGCTATGCTACACACAGCAAATGGAAAATTGGGGGAACTTAACGCTAGGAGTTTGTCAGCTTTAATGTGTACAAGTAAAAACGTGTGGTAGGTAGACCTTAACCAGCTGCCAGATTCCCACCCAGCTGCTCTCGCTTCCCTTCCTCAAAAGCACAGTGGAGAAAATAGGATGAGAATCCTCATGGGTTGAGATAAGGACAGGGAGATCACTTAGCAGTTACCATCATGGGCAAAACAGACTTGACTTGAGGAAAATCAGTAGAATTTATTACCAATTAAAATAGATTTAGATAGTGAGAAACAGAGACAAAATTCAAAACAACACCTTCCCCTCACCTTTTGCCCAGAGGCTCAACTTTACCCCTTCATTCTCAAATATTTTACGTCTCCCTGCCTTGAGTGTTGCAGAGGGGATGGGGAATGTGAGACTGCAATAAGTTCTTAACAGCTCCTCTCTTCTGCTCCTTTCTCCTCAAATTTTCCCCTGTTCCTGTGTGGGCTTTCCACAGGCTGTAGTCCTTCAGGAAATATCCATGTGCTCCAGCATAAGACCCTCTACCCACTGCAGTAAGTATCAGCTCCAAGATTTTCTATTCCACAGTCTGCAGGAAAATGCCTATTCCAACATCTGCAGCACCTCCTCCCCCTCCTCCTCTGACCTTGGCGTTCTTGCTTCTCTTTCTCACTTTTTTTTCCTCACACAGCTCTGGCTGGCATTTTTTCCCTTTTCTAATTATGTTTTCATGGAGGCACCACCACCTTGGCTGCCGGGCCCAGCTGTGCCTTGTGGTGGGGTGATTACAGCTGGCTGGAACCAGCTGTGTCCACGGCCTCTCCTCACAGAGGCTGCCCAGCAACCTCCTGATACCAAAACTCTGCCATCTATACCCAATACAAAACTATAGGAAGTGGAATAGTCATCCTGTTGTTCTAGTCAAGTATTAATTTCAAAAATCTAGCTAGACCAGTTTTAGTTCCTTTCAGGTCAGCTTCTACAGGTCAGAGGAAGTCACCTTGTAAAGCCCATCCTTTCCAAAAGGATACCACAGTGTTATCAGGTCTGTTGGCTTCTCAGATCATAGAATTACAGAATGGTTTGGATTGGAAGGGATCTTAAAGATCATCTTGTTCCGACTGCCCTGCCATGGGCAGAGACACCTCCCACTAGACCAGGTTGCTCAAAGCCCCATTCAACCTGGACTTGAACACTTCCAGAAATGGGGCATCCACAACTTCTCTGTGCAACCTGTTCCAGTGACTCACCATCCTTAGAGTAAAGAATTTCTTCTTTATATCTAATCTAAATCTACCCTCTTCTAGTTTAAAGCCATCACTCTTTGTCCTATCACTACACTCCCTGATAAAGAATCCCTATCCTGCTTTCTTGTAGGCCCCTTTTAGGTTGGAAGGCTGCAATGAGGTCTCCCCAGAGCCTTCTCTTCTCCACGCTGAACAGCTACAACTCTCTTAGTTTGTCTTCATAGGAGGGGTGCTCCAGCCCTTTGATCATCTTTGTAGCCCTCCTCTGGACTCATTCTCATACATCCATGTGCTTCTTATGCTGGGGGCCCCAGAGCTGAATGCAGTTCTCCAGGTGGGGTCTCAAAAGAGCAGAGCAGAGAGGGAGAATCACCTCTCTTGACCTTGCTGGCATTACTTCTTTTGATGCAGCCCAGGACATGGCTGGCTTTCTGGGCTGCAGGAGCACATTGCTGGCTAATGTTGAGCTTCTCATCAACCAATACCCTCATGCCCTTTTCTTAGGGCTGCTCTCAATTTGTTCTCCATTCAGCGTCTATTTTTGCTTTGGATTGTCCCATCCCAGATGCAGGACCTTGCATTTGGCCTTGTTGAACCTTGCGAGGTTCGCCCAAGCCCACCTCTCAAGCCTGTCCAGGTCCCTCTGGATGGCATCCCTTCCCTCCAGTGCGTCGACTGCACCACACAGCTTGGTGTCGTCAGTAAACTTGATGAGGGTACACTTGATCTCACTGTCCATGTCACCAAAGAAGATATTAAACATCATCAGTCCCAATATTGACCCCCTGAGGAACACCACTCGTTACCGAACTCCACTTGGACATTGAGCCATTGATCACAACTCTTTGAGTGTGACCATACCACCTAGTGGTCCATCCATCACATCTATGTCTCTCCAGTTTAGAGACAAGATATCATGTGGGTTCTATAGGTTCTCATAATAAAGATCCCTGGTCCTGCTATACATAGGAGTAAGCAGAGTTCCAGGGAAGGCAAACAACTGACATTTGTGCTGTCCCCTTCGCTGTTTTTAAACCCTGGTCATGTACATGTATGTAACACTTCCTGAAAAGGAGGGACTAAACTTAAAGACATCTGCAAATAGATTTTATTCCATATTTCTCAGCTACATAATGCACCAAGACTCAAAAAAGTTCCTGAACTTTTTTGAACAGGTCTGCAACTGAGGTACCAGAGAATCTCTCTGATACTGCTAGTAAGGATTTTGTATTGTTCTGGCTTTTGTCACAAGGGAATAGCAGAACAAATATAATTCAGCCAGGAACTTCTAATAGTCCTCATCTTGAGACAGTGAAGAGAAACTTAATGTAAATTTTATGTCTGTTTCTTGCCTAAATAATATTTGTTGTTGTTATTGTTCAGATATTTAAGCTCCCTAGAATTCAGATAATAACTCAAAATACATTGTTACCTTGCTAGACATTTACAAACATAAGATTAAAAAAAAATAATAATAAAAAATGCTGGCTTTTAGCTTTCAAGGACAATACAGTAACACAAGTAAAAGTCTCATCATCCAAAAATTCAGGAGTCTCTATGTGCATAAATTAAGATACCATTCCCAATTATATATTGTATCATTCTGCTTTACCTTTCCTAGAATCCTGATGTATTTTTTCCTTTTTCTTTGGCTCCTTGAATGATTATTATTAACATAACCATTCATCTTGTTGGCATAATGAAAGATATTATGAAGAGTTATTTAATGTAAAAAGTTTAGGGAAATATGTGTTGCTTGGGAACATGTAGTTCTTTTAAAGTCATTTGAAAATGTACACTCAGGTACTTCAAGCCTTATTTTCCTGCTAAGATTTATGCTGAAACCAGCCTTTTTGCATGATAATGAAAGGATGAGCTAAAGCAATGAAATATACTTTTACAAGGAAAAGATGCTCTCTGCACTAGTTTAGAAATATGGCTGGGAAACAAAATGCTAAGATTGTTTTTTCACTTTCCTGATTTTAGCTTTATGTGACCATGGGTTTAGTGTAAAATTCTAAGCTTTTTGCTGAGCCTTAGTTCAGAACCTGTATATGTATACAATTTCTTTTTCATGTATATTACAGAATATAGAGTCCAGGCACTTGCAGAGTCTTTGATACCAAGGGAAAATCATTTTACTTAGAGGTAGTCTGAACTGAGAAAATATGGTTGTTGTGGTTGTTGTTGTTTTGCTTGTTTGTTTGTTTAAGAAAGCCATTCACATGTTTCTGGAAGAGAGCTGTATGAAAAATCATTATTCTTGACATGAATCCTTCATAAACACTTTTTTATATATTTTAATTGCTACATGATAAATCATAACACAGGACTAACCTCTATTGAATAGCTAAGTATTTCACAGCCCTTGGACTATTTGCAAACGTACATTTAAATCTTCCTAGGAATGATAGAAACTTTATGCTATAAATTCCTCTTACACTAGAACTATAAATATGACTTTACGAAGCCTGCTTCTACCCGTGTTTTATAGGTTGCCCTGATTTGGCTCTTCTTTGAGGGATTTCAGATATTACCTGTGAAAGATATGAGGCTTTTCCTTCCCAAAACCATCTGCTGAGAGTCACTCCAGACATACCATCAAACAAGTATTAATAAAAAAGGCTTAAACATGAGATCAGTCACTGCTGAAATGGATCTCATTTTAAGTCAAAACGGGAAGAAAATTAAATTGGAAGTTAATGAGAAAAACTTCCTGTACTAGAAAAAATGTCATCTGGAAAACAAAGATAGGTTATTTCCAAAATAAATGATTTCTCAGATTCTGGGCTACCTAAGTGTTACCTCTAATAGCAGGCAATAATTTATATGAATTGAAGAATATAAAACAGGATGTGTATAGGGTTGGCCTACTCTTCCGTTTCCAGAATGTGGGGCTTTTATAGTGTGAACTCGCATCTGAATTGTGATGTCTGGTGCTCACAGACTATTCCTCCATGAACTTCTCCTCTCTTCACTGTTTTTGGAAGGTGCAATATCTTGTGCTGAGTGAACAAGTATTGGTGTAGCTTATTTTAAACCTATTACCTGAAAATTTATTTAGATCCTTCAAGGTTCTCACATTTCATTATATAGTGATAATACTCCTTATTCAACTCCATAATTTAAAGCAACCTTATATACCACTGAGGGTCACACAAGGCTTTCTAAATGGGAAAGGTAAGAGAAATACAGCATGATAGTTGCAAAATCACAGAATCACAGAATTGTAGGGATTGGAAGGGACTTCAAGAGATCATCGGGTCCAACTCCTCTGCCAAAGCAGGTTCCCTAGAGCAGGTTGCCCAGGTAGGCATCCAGATGGGCCTTGAATATCTCCAGAGAAGGAGACTCCACAACCTCCCTGGGCAGCCTGTTCCAGTGCTCCATCACCCTCACCGTGAAGTTCTTTCACATGTTGGTGTGGAACTTACTGTGGTCCATTTGGTGGCCATTACCCCTTGTCCTGTCCCCACAAACCACTGAGAAGAGGTTGGCCAAATCCCTCTGTCTCCCACACCTCAGGTATTTATACACATTGATAAGATCCCCTCTCAGTCTTCTCTTCTCCAGGCTGAACAGACCCAGGTCTCTCAGCCTTTCCTCATAGGGAAGATGCTCCAGGCCCCGTATCATCTTTGTGGCCCTCTACTGGACTCTTTCCAGGAGATCCCTGTCTTTTTTGTACCGGGAGGCCCAGAACTGGACACAGTACTCCAGACGAGGCCTGACCAGGGCAGAGTAGAGGGGGAGTATCACCTCCCTTTGCTGGCCACGCTCCTTTTAATGCACGCCAGAATCCCACTGGCCTTCTTGGCCACCAAGTTTAGTTCTGTCAGTGCCTTGGCTTTCCTGATCCCATCCCTGCACATAGGGACAGCATTTCTGTACTCTTCCCAGGGCAAATGGCCCTGTTTCCACTTTCTGTGCATTTCCTTCTTTTGCCTAAGTTTGACCAGCAGAAGATCCAGTCCTTAATTTTACACACAGGCTCTCAACCTGCTCTTGGCTGTTTCTTAGAGCGAACTCTTCACAATCAATTTCTTAACATAGAGAGCAACACTTCCACTCTTCCTTCCCTGCCTGTCTCTTCTGTAAAGCTTGTAGCCCTCTATTCCGATGTTCCAGATGTGTAATTTGTCCCACTGCATTTCTGTGATAGCAATTAGATCATAGTTTTCTAATTGCACCATGGATTCCAACTCCTCCTGTTTGTTTCCCATGCTGCGTGCAATATTTTCCCTTCCATTTGTGTTATCAGCTTGATAGGGGTATATTGTCATTCACCCACATTTGTCTCATTGTAGTCCCACCCTCATTATATTCATCATTACTCCCATGCATCTCAGGTGCATTTGTAAATATGTGAATAAGAATATTCTCCTGATTTCTCATCGATTTCTTAATTTCTATTTCCTACAAAATTCATGAGTTCTATCCACATCCTTTTGCAGTATACCATCACTCCTGTGTCAAGTGGTTAATTTTCTTTAAGGAGTCTAATGATACGATCAGATATTTTAAAATTATAATGCCCACTTTATTCTCAAGCTACAGGTGAAGTGATCACAAATATCATTCTGGGACTGCAATTCATTCTTTTAGAATCCATGTCAGAAGTGCCTTAACAACAGGAACAGAAGAATTTTATTTTTTATGACAGGTTTTAGGGTCACACTTCAATTTCTAATACTGATTGAATCACTTCATTTTATGTATTAAATTGCTTGTCCTTTTATGTTGTAAAATTGAGTCAACGTAGCAGGGTAATGTTATTATTCCCTTGTTAAAAAAAAAAAAAAAAAAGTTAACTGAAGGAAAGTATATAGTTGAAAAAGCCAACGATAAATATTAAAATTAAGTTGGTGGTATGCCATACTATGGCATTTGCTTTGGAAGAATGTTTGAAAGAATAGCTGCAAGAAGCTTATTTGATGAGATTTTTTTTTCTTGAGTAAAATATGTCTCAGTTCCCTAGGATGGGAGGTGCAAACTACAGGGAAGTGATTTTCTCCCTTGTCTACAGTTCTGCACAGTGCTTTGGGATTTTTTGCTTGTTTGTTTGTTTGGTTGGTTTGTTTGTTGGTTTGGCTATTTGTCTGTTAGCTTGCTTTTTGGTTTTGTTTCTTTAAGAAATCTAGAAGCATATTAATAACTCTTTGAAATACTCTTATAACTCACAGTACCAGTGGAAGAACATTCTTCCTCTCTTCCTCTTTCTTATCATTTCTTGTTTGTCCATTCAGTTGCAGGTCACCCTTTTTCAAACAACAGTTGAATTCTTTTAATTTTACTTCTGACTTTTTCTAGACTGACAATAAAATTCTGTCCTGCTGGCTATGAAAAACATGGGGTACATACCCTATAATTCAACACATGAAAGGGAAAAAAATAATAATAATAAAAAAAGTATGCCCTGTGTTTTATGTTTAAGCATAAGGAAAGGATAGTCATCTGTACAATTTACTGTATACAAAACTTGGTCCTTCTATTCCCATTTTCATTGAATAGTCTGCCAGTAAGAGTTAGTAGCATTGCTAGCACACCATATGGCAACAACATTGAACTAGGTGTACGCTCAGTCATGAAGACTTATTGTCATTGCAAGTAAAGAACATAATGCCTACTCCAAAGAACTGGCTCAGAGTCAAAAGTAGACAACAGTCAGAGATGAAGGCTTACTATGACTTCTTTATTGCCCTTTGTGCATAGTCATTTTGCAGAACAATAAGGGATTTGTTCACTCAGAGGAAGATTTTGATGTTTTCTGCTATATTGAAATATTCAGCTTAACGGGATTCTCAACAACATGGATCCACTTAATTAATACTGAATTACCCTGGAAATCCTACCAAAGTGCTTACAATAATTATAGTAATACCAAATGAATTCAGGGAAAGTATTGTTATCACAAGACATACTAAATGAATTAATAGGGGTAAAATACTCCTGGCCTAGAAATGTTGAATCCTCAGAAGCATAGTTCAACTGGATTTAAAACAAATAAACAAACAAAAAAACCTCCAGAATGTTCATATATGGAGGGATCAAATAGCATTTTAGTTATTATTTACAGGCTTATATGCAAATTAAAGCTTATCCTACATATGTGAATACGTCCGTATTTCTCAAAGATTAAACTAATGGAAGCTTAAAGCCTTTTCTAAAAGGCAATGTCAAAGCTAAAGAGAAAGATGAATTAGAAACGTCACCTTGGCATTTCCCTAAAATGGGGAGTGCTTGAGAAAATAAGAATTTCACATTAACCTCCTTCCATTGGTGGCTATAAGAAGACCACCTGCAGCCTTGTAGATTAAGAATGCCAAGCTTTCCAGTAATGCTTTGAAGTTGGAGGTACTTGTGGTCTGTGGAAAAAAACTCGTGTACGTCTGTCTTCCTTGTCTTTAGTTGGGTGGGAATAACAAAGGAGAAGGTCAATAGTAATTAAGAAGTCCGCAATACAGCAAACTTGATGCAGACCCACAAGAAGGGAAGATAGTGTTAAGTCATCTAAGAACATACCTTTTTAGTACTTCACTGCTAGGCATGGATATTTTTCAAAATTCAAAATTTGTCTGCAACTCCCTATGCATAAATGTTATTCATTCCTGAAAAGAAGTATTCTATCCTCTTTCAATTTTCTATACGGAAGTCTTAACACACTTTTATTCCCCCAATGCCCAGTACTAGTAATACAGTATTTAGCAAAGCAGTTGGCTATGTAGGAAAAGAATAATTTGCCAAAGGACTGTAGGCAGAAGCAAACTGTTGGGACCCAATTATAGTTGTGCATCACAGTATAGGCATTGCACAATATTTGTGGTGAAAAATAATGTGTGTGTTTTTTTTTAACAAGGCTATATGAATAAGGACTAAAAATAATTTTAAATATTCTTAAAAACAAATGAAAAAATCTCATTAGATGCCTCAAAGGAACCTTTTCTAACACATTATTTTGTAGGGGTTATACATCTTTATTGGTCAGCAAAGTAAAGAGAGGGAACTCTAAGCCTAAATTTAAACACTGGAAATTGAAAATTCGATCTGGAAAAACTGTAAAATAAATGCAAAAGAAGGAAAAACTATAGAATCATAGAATCATAGAATCATTAGGGTTGGAAAAGACCTCCAAGATCATCTGGTCCAACCATCACCCTACCACCAATGTCACCCACTAAATCATGTCCCAAAGCACCAAGTCCAATCTTTCCTTAAACGCCTCCAGGGACGATGACTCCACCACTTCCCTGGGCAACCCATTCCAATGCCTGACTGATCTTTCTGAGAAGAAATGTCTCCTAATTTCTAACTTAAACCTCCCCTGGCATAACTTGAGGCCATTCCCTCTAGTCCTATCACTAGTTATCTGTGAAAAGAAGCTGATCTCCAGCTCCCCGCAACTTCCTTACAGGTAGTTGGAGAGAGCAACTTCTATTTTTTTAAAAAAGCTCAGTGATACTTTCAGTAATGAATCTTTACAAGAAAGCTGGATTCATTATATAACTTGAATGTTGATACCATTTAAATGGAAAAGAACTTTAAAGTAAATTTACATTTCCCCATTTAGTTTATACTACTACAATTACCACTAAAATATGAACCAGAAAAGAGAGAGTAAGAATATAATAGAATCTATTTTGGGCTAGAACAAAGAATTATAAAAAATTCAATCCTATGTCTTTGCTGAGTTGATGAAATATTCAGTATATACTTTAAGTTTACTGTGCTGTTTAGATGCTTACTGAATTACAGAATTACCATAGCACTTTTTATCACGGAACTTCAACTTATTTTGCAGTTTAATATAATAACATTACATATAATAAAATGATATTTTTTTACAAATTGTCTAACAGAAACATATAGTTTAATATGAATATACTAATTAAATAGTTAATACAAGACTAAAACACCAGGTATTTATTTATAATGAAGACACCGAAGAAGAATTGTCCAGGTAATTTGTGACACAAAGTACTTGTCAAGCAAACAGGGAATCCATTTCACTCAAATTGACTGACATTGCTCAAAGGGGAGATATTTGATTTGCCTCTTTTTTTTTTTTTTAAGCTTTTTCTTTCACTCTCAAAGTCTTCAAATAAATAGTTTCAACTGACACATAAAAATAGATAAAAGTCCTTTATCTTGTGATAGAGCCTTTGCTACAAACAGCAATATTCACTGTAGTCATAATGTGGAAAATCCAACAGAGGAATAATTCACATTGAAGTATTAATTTCACAATAGCCATAAAAATGAAAAAAATACAAATGACAAATATAGAAAGAAACAGAGTAAAAAGATGGAGACCTTACTAGAGATCTACGGTGTTTTCAGTACCACCTCCACTTTCCCCCTAAATAGAACATATATATATATATATATATATATATATCAAAACAGGTAGTTTAGTGGGGGTGCTTATAAAAATTTGAATCTCCATGTGAATATATTAAAGCACTAAGGAAGTGACTTTCAAGTAGCTGTAATTCTAAAGAATCACTTGGCTAATTGTTTATCTTATATGCACACTGCACCCTAATAATATGATTGGCAATGACAGCATCCTTTGTTTTCTGACCCTTCTGAATCACTTGGTTTTGGTAGCCAGGTGGGGGGGACTCCTTCTGTGAGAAAAGACCAGGAGCTGCCCTCATGTCAGACACATCTGTTTCTAGCCATCTTCGAAAGGGACCCACTGCTGGCCAAAGCTGAGCCACTAGTGTCACTCCTGTGACAGGATATTTAAGAAAGGGTAATAAATTCTGCAGAGCAGATGTCAGAGAGAAGAGTGAGAAAAATGTGAGAGAAACAACTCCTGCAGACACCAAAGCCAGTGAAGAAGCAGGGGGAGGAGGTATTACAGGCATCAGAGCAGAGATTCTCATGCTTCATTCCCCTTCATGGGGAAGAACCTGTTGGAGCAGGTTGTCCCCTGCAGCCCATGGAGTACCATGTTGGAGCAGATGTGCACAGTGCAGTCCACGGAGGACCCCATGCCAGAGCAGGTGGATGTGTCCTGAAGGAAGCTGCATCTCATGGAGACGCCATGTAGGAGAAGGCTTCTGGCTGGAACTATGGCCCTTTGGAGAGGAGCCCATGCAGGAGCAGGTTTTCTGGCAGGAAGTGTGGTTCCTGAGGGACCCATGCTGGAGCAGTTCTTGAAGTACTGCCTGTGGGAAGGACCTATGTTAGATCAGTTCATGAATCCCGTGGCAGGGACCCCACACGGGAGCATGGGAAGAGTGCGGAGATGAAGTGGCAGAGACGAAATGTTATGAACTAACTGCAACCACTGTTCTCCTGAGCTACTTGAGGGGATAAGGTTAAGTAATTGGGAATGAATTTGAGCCTTCCCCTGGGGTGCGGGGAAGGTGTTCTTAGTTTTGTTTTTAGTTGGTAGTATTCCACTTCGTTATTAATTTGAAATGAATGAAATTAGTATTCCCCAAATCAAGACTGTTTTACCCATGATAGTAGTTAGCGTGTGATCTTCTTGTCCTTGTCTCAAAACACGAGCTTTTTCATTGTATTTTTTCCCATCTTGCTGAGGAGAGGGAGTGAGAGAGCAGCGTGGTGGGCACATGGTAACAAGCAAAGGTTAACCCACCACACAAGGTTACAAAGTAGGTTAAAGTTTAATCTTATCCTTATCCCAATTAAGGGTTCCAAATAATATAAAAACAAATGAAATTTTTATATTCTTACATGCTAGTGAAATACATCTTGCTCTGACACTTTTTACCTTGGGTGATGCTGCTTAATATGAAAAAATCTTAGAAGTGTCTCAACTGAGTCTGTAAATGTGTGCAAATAATTTTTCTAAAATACACAAAATTATGAGGGATATTTTCAGTAATTGTTTTTTGTTTGTTTTTGTTTTTTTGTTTTAAGTACTTCTAATACTTTCCACACATAATAAACTCTATACCCTATGGTTTAGTAGGAATGAATGCGATCATAAGAGAAAAAAACAAGACTATCTTTTATTAATTAAAGAAAGCTGAAAAGGTCAGAACATGACAGGAAAAAATCTTAAGTATGTAACAGGAACAAGAAACTGATGTATTTTTTGTGGCTTTTTCTATTGGTTTGAATGCTTTTCTTGTCACTGTATGAATCTCTGATGAACTGTGGGAATATGATTGACTGCAGAAGAGATGACCCAGTGCTCTGATGGGTCCTGTGTAAAAATCTTATATTCAGTCCTAGCATCTACTAGAATGAGCAAACTGCAAAAGGAAATCTGAGGAAAGAAAATGTATTGCAAAACAAAAAAAAAAAATCCTTTTAGACTAAAGCATGTTTTTTTGTTTGGTTGGTTTTGGTTCTGTTTTAAAACTAGTGAAAGGGAACTCGTAACACCGAGAATTTGATAGAAATGTAAGTTCTTTGACACAAGAAATAATGTCTGGTGATACTTTTACTGTCCTTTCAAAAATCTAAATTTGAAGAATGATAATTTCCTTCCTATATTAGAGAACGTTACAGTTTCTAATAGTTAAATGCAGGCATAATCCCCCAAACATGAAATGTATATATTCCCTTCTGAAATGCGTAGCATTAATTGTAACAATCTTAACATCCATATAAATATTTTTAAATATATATTCTCCTGTAACAATTTATTGCATGATCCAGCTAGAGACTGAGGTATATATTAATAAGAACTCAAAAAAAAAATCTTTATAATTCATTTTCTATGATTTTGCATAGAAAATTTTCTCACTTTATCCTTTTTCTTAAGACAGTAACATCTACTTTTTATTGCCAACTTATTTATAGAGTTTAAAGCTACACAACAGGGTTTACAGTGTTTGCCAGATCACTAGCATAAGTGATAAATTACTTCTACTTTCTAAATATTATTTCTTTTTTTCAGCACTGGGAGGAACTGGAGTTTCTGTTTCATCGGGTGTTAGAGCACCCTTCTGTGTAATTTCAGCCTGTCACCATCAGAGAACCATAAGGCTCCAAAAATATTGCTGTATGACTTGCTTTTCTAATATATTAAAGATCCTGTGCCTCTAAAAGAGGTAGAAATACACATATTAGAGTAAAGGCCTGATAGCACTTGCAGGAACCAGCAACATAGTAACAGTGGTAGTGCCAATGAAAATATAAATGGCAAGTACTAAGCTTTAGGACAAGCCACAGTGTATTGAGTTCATGTGGCAAGGTTTCGGTAGCGGGGGGCTCCTCTCTGAGAAGAGCCCAGAAGCTGCCCCAAGTTAGATAAGGGCCAGTTTCAGCCTGCTCCAAAGGGACCTACTGCTGGCCAGAGCTGAGCCAATAAACAATGTTGGCGGTGCCTCTGTAAGAGTAGAATTTTAAAAGGGAAAAAAATGCTGTGCAACATGAGATGGGAGAGCGAGGAGTGATATACAGCCTTGCAGACACCAAGGTCAGTGCAGCAGGAGGGCAGGAGGTGCTCCAGGCACGCAGCAGCAGTTCCCCTGCGGCCTGTGGAGAGGCCCCTGGTGGAGCAGGCTGTCCCCCTGCAGCCCATGGGTCCCACACGGAGCAGATCTCCACGCTGCAGCCCGTGGAGGAGCCCCCGGTGGAGCAGGTGGATGTGGCCTGGAGGAGGCTGCGGCCCATGGAGAGCCCCCACAGGAGCAGGCCCCGGGCCGGAGCTGCAGCCCGTGGAGAGGAGCCCACGCAGGAGCAGGGGTCTGGGGGGAGCTGCTGCCCATGGGGGACCCGTGCTGGAGCAGTTTGCTCCTGGGGGAAGGACCCCGTGGTACGGACCCATGTGGAAGCAGTTCTTGAAGAGCTGCTGCCTGTGAGAAGCCCCCGCAGGATCAGTTTGGGAAGGACGGCATCCCGTGGGACCATACGTTGGAGCAGGGGCAAAGAGTGACCATAAAGGAATGGCAGAGACAAAGCGTTAGGGACTGACCACAGCCCCCATTCCCCCAGTTCTCCTGCACCTCGTGGGGAAGGAGGTGGAAGAGGGGGGATGGCAGGTAGGTGTTTGTAGTCTGTTTCTTGGTTTGTTTGTTTCTCTTTGCTCTAGCTTGTTAATAATAGCTAATAAATCTTATTAATCTCCCTATGCTGAGTCTGTTTTGCCAATGATGATAATTGTTGACCCATCTCCTAGTCTTTATCTAAACTCTTGAGTCCCTTCCATCATTTTTTCTCCCCCTTTTGCTTTGAGGAGGGGGAGTGAGAGAGCGGTTGTGGTGGAGCTCAGCTGCCCAGCTGGATAAAACCACCACACAATGGAAGCAACTCAGTGCTCTGCAATTGCTTTAAGAGCATCCCTATATATAATATGGGGTTTGGCTAAAACAATGGAAATAGTTCCCACCAGGAGTCAATTTTTACTATTTATTTTTGTAATATCTTGTTTTATTTCTTCTCCTTGGAAGGAAAAAAAAAAATCATCTGTTCTAGTCTCGTCTCATCATCTTTCATGCAACTCTGATATGTCAAGGGTCAGGGATGGGTTCTGCTATTGCACTAGTGTAATTTTTCTTTTGCCCATACTTTCCCCATAAGCTTTAAATCCAGTTCAAACCAAATAAAAAGCCTTACCAGTAATTGAAACCAGTGTTGATCATGGCTAAAATGCATGTTTTTTAAGTTTTTTTTCTGATCACAGACTTAGTCCAGGAGACTAAGAAGAAATAAAATTAAAAACAGCACATATTTTATGTCCTGTTACTGAAAACAAACAAAAACACCAACAAACAAACAAACAACAACAACGACAAAAAATGGCTTTGAATTAAGTTCTAACTTATGAAATATATGAATCAACAGCTTTATCAGCCAACACTGGAAATGTCTGATTTGGGGTAAAAATTTTTTGCCCCTCTCATCTGATGACTAGAAAAATTGGTATTACAATGACAAAGTCACAACTATCATTTTAAAACTACCACAATTTCTTGGTGACAGTCACAAAACTATATGAAACAGAGGTTTGCCATTCAAATTTTACTCTTTTTTTCTTTTCAGTATTAATTTGAGACCAAAATTATTTAGAACTGTATTACTAACCCCCTCAACTATCAGTTTCAAAATAAGGAGGTAATATTATTAGGAAAATATGCTTAGTTTCACCCATGGTAAAGCTGTGTCTGTTCAACAGATAATAGAGTTTCTTGTGGACGTATAGAGCAGTTGACACAACTGACCTCTTCCAGAGCTGTCACAGTTTGCAATGTAAATATGCATGAGATCCACATTTTTAAGCTGATAAAAGGCAAATTCAACACATTTGAAATGTAAGGCTCAAAGGTAAGTGCTGAATCAATGGAAAGGGAAAGATCATCACAAAGCACAATGAGAACAGAAGTTGCCTGGAATTTGTTCAAGGACAAAATCTTAGATAAAATTAGGGGCATTACACTGTCAGTAACTTATTGTAAAAAGTCATAAAGAAAAAAAAAAGTTCCCTCTAATTTTATACATTCACAAAATACTCTCTCCGTTACTCAAAATCATCTTAGCAGAGAGGCTAAACACGTGAACAAGAAATCATCACAACAATGACAGCAAAATAATATAAGTACTGTAAGCAGAGAAATAAACAATATTAACCTCATTATAACTTGCTCCTGCTAAACTTTACATATTGTGACAATGCTTTTTGTAAGTCTCATCTGAGTAGAATCTCAGTGACATACCAAATGGAAAGTGTAGTATGAGTGTACTTTTTTTTTAATTATTATTAGTTTGCCTTTGCTAATATAGAAGCTGCAACAGGGAAAATAAAGCTTCAGTCATGTTGCTATAAACAGCATTTAGCAAACCAAACACAGTCACTGTCTGAAAAGAACATGAGAAATATACACAGATGAAGAATAAGGACAGTGGGAACACTACATAAAAACAGCAGTCCAAACAAACAAACAAAGAAAAAGGAAAATGTTTTCAGGTTTTCTGCATCTTTGTCTTTATTTTCCTCTGTCTGTGAAACAAAACAGGACAGGTGATGGGAGAAAGGGAAACTGTAGAATGTGATGAGTTACTAGAGAAAAGATGAAAAAAAAAAAAAAGAACAAGTAAAGGAAATTAGTGAGAGAAAGGAAGACAGGAAGAGAACCACAAAGCAGGAAAAGGGACAGTGCAAATCTTTTCCTCTAGTTTTCATTCATTTGTGGTGGTTTTACTCAGGTGGGCAACCGAGCTCCACCACAACCGCTCTCTCACTCCCCCTCCTCAAAGAGAAATTGGAGAAAATATGATGAAAAGGGCTCAAGGGTTGAGATAAGGACAGGGAGATTGCGCAGTAGTTATCGTGACAGGCAAAACAGACTCAGCATAGGGAGACAGTAAGATTTATTGCCTATTACTAACAAGCTAGAGAAGTGAGAAACAAAGGAAAGAAACCCAAAGCACCTTCCCCCCATCCACCCTCTTCCACCTCCTCCTCCCGAGCGGTGCAGGGCAACGAGGGAATGGAGGTTATGTCAGTATATAGCGCTTCTTCGCCGCCGCTTCTTCTCAGCCACTCTCGTCCCCTGTGCTGTGGGGTCCCTCCCACGGGATGCAGTCTTTGCTGAACTGATCCGGTGTGGGCTTCCCACAGGCAGCAGCTCTTCAGGAACTGCTCCAGATACGGGTCCATGCTACAGGGTCCATCCCTCAGGACTGAACTTCTCCAACCTGGATCCCCCAAGGGCAGCAGCTCCTGCCAGGTCACCTGCTCCTGCATGGTCTCCTCTCCACGGGCTACAGGTCTGGCCCGGAATCTGCTCTGGCAGGGGTCTTCCACAGGCCGCAGCCTCCATCGGTGCAGGTCCACCTGCTCCACTGTGGTCTCCTCCACGGGCTGTAGCGTGGAGATCTGCTCCACCGTGGTACTCCATGGTCTGCAGGGGGACAGCCTGCTTCACGATGGTCCTCACCACAGGCCGCAGGGGACTTCTGCTCCGGCGCCTGGAGCACCTCTTCCCCTCCTTCTTCACTGACCTTGGCGCCTGCAAGGCTGTTCCTCACTCCTCTCACTCTCCCAGCTGCTGTGTGGCGCGTTTTTTTTCCCCTGTCTTAAATATGCTCTCACAGAGGCGCAAAACAACATCACTTACTGGCTCAGCTCTGGTCAGCAGTGGGGCCCTTACCAAACATGGGGCAGCTTCTAGATCCTTCTCACAGAAGCCACCCCTATGGCCCCCTGGTACCAAAACCTTGCCACGTAAACCCACTATGTCATTCTATACCTGCTATGTTGAAACTGAATTCTAAATCAGAAAATGCAACAAACAACTGGCTGTGAGAGAATGATCAAAGGTGATGTGCAAGTTTTGTGCTGGCAAGGATGGTGAAGATATAAGTAAAAAAAGCAATTAGCTTGGGATCCATAAGAATATGGAACCCAGAAGCCACTGACTTATTTTTTTCTTAGCCACTTCATTAGTCCAATTGTTGAATGAAAACCAAGTTTCTTTCCTGCAATACTTGTGATGTACATGATTACATAACTTTGCTGAATCCAGGCCTGCAGGATGGTACATGTTTCTGCTCTCTGAATTTCTATCACACTGAACGAAGCTGAAATTCAATGTGAGATTTGGCAGAAACCACACAGTTAATAACGTATCTGTCGATGTGTTTATGATAATTCTGCATGTGAAACTCCATATGTTTTTCACTTCATATTAGCAATTTAACTGTGTTGTAAGAAATCTGCTTTTCATTTTCAAAATACGTGTTCTTTATTGTAAAGAGAGTGTGTTCATGTTCTTGATCTTTCCAGATCCAGAATGTGGAGAAATTTGAGAGAATCCAGGAAAAAAAAAAAAAAAGGAAAAAGAAAAAGTGAGAGTTCTAGCTCCTATGGCTTAGTATGAGAGTTCATATAAGAAGAGAAAATATGAACATGTGATAGCAGTCAATGTATGTAAAAATGCATGTGTTGTTAGTGTCCAAAGTGGAGAAGACAAAAAAAAAAGTACCATTCTTCAAGTAAAACAAGAAACATTTAGGCTAGACTTTAAGAAAGATTTTTCTATCAGAAGGACTTTGAAATACTAAATAGACTACTGAGCAAAATTGTGGAGACTCAAGATTGGCAGCTTTTAAGAACAAATTTAACAAAATCTGCCAGGAATGATCTTGCTAGAGTTGATAAATATTAACTTTATGAAGTGGAAGTATACCCTTCCAACTGCTGTAACTCTGACTGTAGCTCATTATTTCACTAAGGAGTAGATTGCACATGTCTATTAAGCAACGGAAAAAAAAAAAAAAAAAGATATTCAACACTGCCTGAAAGACGTTAATGCTTAAATACTGCCAGACATTCAGCTTTCATGTAAGAGAATGAATGTGTCTACCTGGGGATAATCTATTTATCTCATTTACACTGAAAAGTCAGACTCTCTGGGAAAAAAAAAAAAAAAGTTACTACTTGTAAACAGGCAGACCCTCCAACAAAATTTATGGAATTAAAGTTATAACTGTAGTACAAAGAGGTCATGTTTGTGGGGTAGTGGGGTGCCAGGGCTGTGCCTTTGTGCATACCCAGCACAGTCAGTCTTTATTTCCTTGAATGGTCCAGGAACTTCACAGTAGTCATCAGCATGGAGGAGACAAAATGACTTCAGACAAAATGGCTGACTGAGAAGCTATATTCTTCAAAACAATTCATTTGACTCATTATCACAGGCACTCTTCAAGTAGGGATTTCAGACATCATATTCTTCCCCAGTCTAGGGCCTACAGGGCTGGGCCTAGACCGATTGACATGAATGGCATCTGTACTAACTATACGATATTGGATAGATAAGCAACCTGTGTAGGGAAGTTAGGCAGTCACAGTAACTATCCCAGTTTCCTGCAGATGCAGAAATGCTCATTGAGGACAGCCTTTTTGTCGGTAGCTGATATAATTAGAGCATGTTTTTATGTAGTTTAAGATATTCAATATAAGTGAATCATGCATATCAAGGAGCAATCATGTAGGACATCTGACCATCTGGATTATAAGAACACAGTTTGGGGGAGTATCATTCAATAAGCTAAAAACATGGTTACAGGTATTCTTGCAATGCAGACTGCTATCACATCTAGACAGCAGCCGACTGTCCTGTTCAAGAGTATAAATACAAAGCATTATCCTCTGTAAAAAATCACAATGGATTAATTTTCAGCAAATGTTCTATCATTGAGTGTCTGTGCAACTGACCTGTTAATCTAAGATTTGCAGATAAATTTTTTTACTAAACTCTTCTACCAACCTTGTAACATGATTCCTTCTCCAAAGAACTTTCACTTGTGAGCAATATCAAAAAATAAAATAAAATAAAATAAAATAAAATAAAATAAAATAAAATAAAATAAAATAAAATAAAATAAATTGTCTTTTTGCAGTGCTCTAGAAGACATATTTAGTTGTTAAATATATGCTCAAGAAAAAAAAAATCACAGTTACTTTTGGACAATATAGCCTGCTTTTTTAAAAGAAAAGCTTTCATCTTAAAGCTTCAGATTGTTCCCTAAATTATTTAATTTACTGTGCTTTCAGTGACTTATTCTTGAAAGTCTTCCCCTATTTAAGTAGGGGCAAATATAAAATTTGTCAATGGCATCTTTTGATGCTTTGGTTACAAAATGGAGATGGATAATACTTGTCTGACAACAAATGCTCTCACAGAATCATGCCAAAAGAAATTGTGAGTTTGACAAAAAGTTTGGAATGTTGTAATTTTACTACCAAAAGACAAAAGTAAATTTGTTTAGTCTGCAGAATGAACCTATAAACAAATCCATATCCTGATACAGTAAAAACATTCATAAATAATCATCTCTGATGACCCTATTTTTCTACGATCAAAGAAAATTTATGTATACCATATATAGTAGACTACATCCCATAAAAATTCTACTGAATACCTACAGAAACAAAATGGCATTTTTATTTTTATTGTTTTTTAATTTTTATTTTTATTATTATTATTCCTGTGCATAAGCTCTTTATTTTTTCATTGCATCCCTTCACACTTCTATACATATATGTGTGTGCGTCACATACAGGAATACTCATCCAAGCAGTAAATAAAGAAATAATGCGAGGGAATGGAAGCAACATGCCATTTGTTATCTGCCACTCACCATATCCTTGTATTACTTTCTCATGCTCTTTATTTGTGTCACTTATGTAAACCACAAGCCCTTGGCAGTGTTACTGTCTTACGTGCTTGCATTTTGTTTAAAAGTGCAGCTGGATCTGTGTGATACCAGGTTAGATGCAACAAATGCTCACTCCAGGTGCACACATCTCCCTCACTTGTCTGTGGTTCTGGGCCCTGGCAAGCCCTATGGAAGAAGAATAAATGCACATACAATCTCAGGGCCCCAGGGGCAACACACAGACTCACTGTCCCTGACAAACCTCACCTAGGACCCTTTGCCCAGGGCCCAGGGACCCTATTTTGTCTCTGCTGGACCCCACTGCCATCACCTCCAGACGCATCACTTCCAGATGGTCCCTGGCTGGAGGGGGGTCTGGCCCACCTCAACCTATAAGTGTCAGAAGCTGTTGGTGGCTCTGTTAATGGCCGTGGCTCTGCCCACCACACTCAGGCTCTAGAGGACAGTGCTCACCAGGGGGGCCTTGGCCAACCTAGGGTCCCTGCTCCCAGACCGCGAGGGAGTTTCTGTCCAGTGCAGCGTTCTGCCTTATAGCACAAAACCTACTTGTAAGAAGTAGCTCCTTCTCATGGACATACACTGGTCCTCAGGGAAAGTTCAGGCTGGAACATTGCTTTGACCAGTCTGTCTTTGTGTCTTCATCACAGAGAAATGCCATGAGTGGCTAGAAAGCAAAGGGTTCCCTCACCTAGGTGCCATCTCCAACACCCAGACACTGCATACACACATTGGATGTCCAAGACATTCTATGGGAAATGGACACACACCTGTGTATATTATGCACTACCATGGCACTTGGAGACATTAGGATTGCCTAGACATCTGCTGTGGAAAGCCATATCCAACCTCACCTGGGACTATGCTGCTAGACTGTGTAGGATGGGTACCAGCTTTTGCAGTGCCCCACCAACAGCTGGTTGTATGCTTTCCTTGTGAAAGCTGCAGAAGACATAAATGAGCTACAATTTAAAATACCATGGATTAGGTAGTTAACTGATTCTCAAATTTGTGCTAACGGAATTACCCCTCATTGTGCATCATAATCCTATTGAGAGTATATATTTTGTAGCATACTTTTACTATAAATATTTGCTCCCTTGAAGTAGGGTTTGCTGATTGATTTATAGATTTAGTACAATATATATATATATGTATAAGTAAACATTTGCTTTTACAGCATGTCTGTATGTATATATGTCTATTATGACAACTCTTATTTTGACTTAGACAATGTTGGAGAAAATCTTGAGTTCTTAGGGTCATCTGATGACACCACTTGTTAGTATGTATTATCTTCAACATGTTAACAGTACTAGTTCATATATTTATATTTACATTTTTATTTCTTATTTAAGCCACTAAATTGTAAAAATTTAGATTTTCCACTTCTAAAATTAGAAGAAAATATTACTTCCAATTACTTAAAATAACATGCTAATATAATGTGCTGGGGCTTTTGTACATGTAGTCAACTGTTAAAATGCAACTACTGCTGTATTTTTATTTTTATTTTTATTTTTATTTTTATTTTTATTTTTATTTTTATTTTTTTGATTATTTAACCCTGCTAGGGAGTAGTAAGTCTTATTCTTACATAAAATATTCACATGCTTAACTCTGAGCACAAGTAACCTCATAAAAAACAATGAGCTACACATACGTTTAAAATTAATCATGACAATAAATCTTCGGAGACTCAAGACCTTTAAATTATATGTACCAAAAGTATTATAGTAACTTTCAAGGAATGACAACTTTTATTAAATAAAATGCAGCAACACCAATTGCAAAACACTTCTTTATACATTATTGAGCAATACCTTTGGATATTTACATTTTCCATTAAATATCCAAACCCTAGACCAAATTAAATGAAGCTTGTTATTTATAAAAGGAAGAACAGTAATTAAGACACATATGTGCTAGAAGGAAGAAGAAAGAGGGGTATAGTACTCAGAAAGTCATAACTTAAAAGTAATTTCTAAGCACAGTTTTATTCAGAAGAATTATAGGGCTGGATTTAAAAGTGTGTTATAATCATGAAGTGCAACTTATGAGAAATTTAACATTTAAGAAGGTGATTCAGACTTCATCACCTTACATTTTGTTTGAGTTTTTGTAGGTGCCTAAATTCCTGCAGTGTCAAATTATTTACATAGCTTGCACAAAGGAGCCACTAGATAAAATTCATAAACGGATGCAAAGAATGAGTCACAGCACAGGACCTTTTCCTGCCCCTGTTATGCCTACAAGACCCATCTACGATGTTATGTTTATGATTTCCTACTTTTATCCCTGGTTCAAACATTCCTGTATTTCTTGGCTGCAATATGGCCCAACTTCAATCTCAGCTATGCATCTGTCACAGGCTGTATTCCAGCTGGAAAGGTAAGAATTGCATGTGCTTGAGCTGAGTAAGGCATTGGACCCAGACCTTTTAATCCCTCAGCAAGAGTGATAATATGAAAGGTGAGAAGTGGAAATAGTTTGCCCTTTGAACAGTGTCCCCCTCCTCTATGGCCATATAATGAAGGTAGAGAGTCAGCTATCAGTATCTGAAAGAATGATCTGAAGTACATCAGTATGGGTCAAACTGAGTTAAGATGACAGCTGCCCAAACTGGTAAAATACAAGCTAGCTGTAGTTTGAAAACCCTGTAGCTGGACTCTTGCAGATGATAGCCACAACAGTGACCTGTTAAAGTCAGCCTGACTGATCTTTGTGCAGGTACAGACTTGGAGTAATGTTATGTATCTATTTTTAGACTCGATGCATCTTATGGCCTGCTTCTTCAATGTGTAAGTGGAAACCATGTGTCATGATTATGCCTCCCTGTACTACCATGTCATTAGGCTCCTGAGTTAATTAGTTAGTATGAGTATGTGTCTTCCTGGGCAAGGATTTTAGGAAACTTACCCGTTTTTGTGGATTTCAATGCATAATTATAAACATTCCATAAGTACATTTTTTTGCTATACATAAATCCTCGGGACCTCATTTCCTTATGACTTAACAAAAGGTATTTTCTCTGATCAGCTGGGAATTAGCAATTTTTGCTGAAACCACATGCACAAAACAGACCAAGTTTTCACTTTGTACATTGAAAAATCTTCTAACTAAATGTATTGGGCTTATGTGACAAGGTTTTAGTACTGGGTGGAGGGGGGAGAAGGGGGGGGGGGGAGCTGCAGGGGTTGTCTCTGTGAGAGGAGTCCAGAAGCTGTTACATATTAGATAAAAGCCAGTTCCAGCCAGCTTCAAAAGCTACCAGCTGCTAACCAAAGCTGAGGCACTGGGTGATAATGGTTGCACCTCTGTGAGAGTGTATTTAAGAAATTGAAAAAATAGCTGCGCAAGGGGAGCGAGAAACTGGGAGACAAAAAACCCTGCAGGCACCAAGATCAGTGAAGAGCCGGGGGAGGACATCCTCCAGGTGCCAGAGCAGAAGTTCCCCTGCAGCCTGCAGAGAGGCCCCTGGTGGAGCAGGCTGTCCCCCTGCAGCCCATGGGTCCCACACGGAGCAGATCTCCACGCTGCAGCCCGTGGAGGAGCCCCCGGTGGAGCAGGTGGAGGTGGCCTGGAGGAGGCTGCGGCCCATGGAGAGCCCCCGCAGGAGCAGGCCCCGGGCCGGAGCTGCAGCCCGTGGAGAGGAGCCCACGCAGGAGCAGGGGGTCTGGGGGGAGCTGCCGCCCGTGGGGGACCCGTGCTGGAGCAGTTTGCTCCTGACGGATTGACCCCGTGGTACAGAGCCATATTGGAGCAGTTCATGAAGAACTACAGATTTTGGGAAGTCCATGTAGGATCAGGACAGCCCATGTAGGATCAGCCCATGTAGGTTCAGGAAGAACTGCATCCCATGAGAGAGACCCCACACTGGAGCAGGGGAAGAGAGTGACCGTGAAGGAGCAGCAGAGACAAAGTGGGACTGACTGCAGCCCCCATTCCCCTGCACTGCTTAGGAGGAGGAGTTAGAATAGGGTAGATGTAGGGGAAAAGGTGCTTTTAGTTTGCTTTTAGTTTCTTATTGCTCTAGTCTGTTAGTAATAGTCCATAAATTACATTAATGCCCCTATGCTGAGTCTGTTTTGCCCATGACATTAATTGGTGAGTGTTCTCGATCTCTGTATGTCAACTTATGAGGTTTTTTTCATCATAGTTTCTCACCCTTATTGAGGAGGAAGAGTGAGAGAGCAGTGTGGTGGAGCTTAGCTAAGTAATCAATATGAAACCACCACACTAAACAACCCTAGAGAAAACAATCTAGATAGCCTGCTGATCAAAATTAGAGAGAGGAACAAGTCTTGAATTTTTAAAGGACTGCCAGTCCTGGAAAGATAATTTTTTCCCATAAACTTGGACCACAGCAACAATAATATCAGTAAAATCATAGATTCATTAAGGTTGGTAAAGACCTCCAAGATCATCTGGTCCAACCATCACCATACTACCAATGTCACCCACTAAACCATGTCCTTAAGTGCCAGGTCCAACCTTGCCTTGAATACCCCCAGGGACAGTGATGCCACCACTATCCTGGGCAACCTGTTCCAATGCCTGACTACTCTTTCTGAGAAGAAATGTCTCCTAATTTCTAACCTAAATGACTATATCAATATATATGTATCAATATATATAAATTACTATGTCAATGACTATAGCATCTTTAAGATTACTTTGTTATGACTTATAGGATGGCAAGTCTTTCCTCTGCTCTCCCACCTTCTCCTTTTATAGCAAAAGACATACTAACACTGGCCTTAATCCCCAAAATAAATCAACTGGTCAGCCTTTGGCATTAAGTAGCATGATGTTAATTCCTACAATCAAGAGATAAACAGATACATGTGGAAAGTAACATTAGGAAAGTAATTTCAAATTCACAGTGTGCTATTTGTCCTTTTTCATTGTCAGGAAAACCCTGATAATGTGAAGATGTTTGCTACTGCCCTGTTAATCTGATTTTACAAAGATCTGTCTATCCTCTAATCTTGCTGTGAAGGCATTCTGCTCCTTGACTGTAAGAATTCCATTATATATAGACCTTGTAGGTTGAAACAAAAGTTCTTGTCACTTTCTTTCTAACTTTTCAGTGATTTCTGTTCATAATCATACCCACATAATTGTGCACAAATCTAACACTAATTGATAGGAACATTAACACTACTAACTCATTTTGCATATAATGGAAAATGCTGATCAGTTTCTGTATTGTTGTATACATATACACATATGGAGAGCATATAAAATACCTTTCAGAGCATGATGAAAATCAAAGGAAACTACTGATATACAAGCTTCCTCTGACAGAACAAGGAGCCAAGCTTAAGACTGTCAGGCACTTCCAGCTCCCATCTTCATGACAAAAATTACTCTGGTATTCCTGGCTATACTAGATCTATTTACTTCTGGCATCTTGTGGGCAGTTCTTGCTAGATGGTCAACCCTGAAGTCACAGGTTCAAAATTTTTAGGTTACATAAATCATGGACTTGTGGTAAGCAGACATCTCCCAAGCCTAAAATGTGGTGGGTCTCCAGCTTGAGAGTTGCTAGTCAAGAATCTAACCAAGAAAGATTTCAGAAGATAAAATCTGTAGAAGTAAATGTGGTCATAATAGGGTTCAAATGTAGTAATGAAAATGGTAAAATATAAAAATAAAAGTGAAACATTAGGGGTTCAGCCCATAGATTTTCTAGTGAAAGCCTTCTCAGAAAATTTCCATTTAGTTCTATTTGGTATGGAAATTATCATGCAGCTGTATACCTTCCAGTCATGGGTTATATAGCAGTTAAGTCTATGTATATGTATGCAGATGTATGATATATGTATCAAGCACTTCTACCCTTCTATAACAATTTCCTGTGCCCTTTAATATGACAGAACTTGTCACGGATGAAGAATTCTCAAAGTCAGTAGGAACACACACACACAGGTGAATATAGGTGTATGATGTGTTCATTCAGGAGTAAGAACAACAAATAAATCAGAACTCTGAAACAAGTTTTGTATATTTAGAAAATATAATGAGGCCCCAACTGACAAAAGGCATTGAGATGCCCAGCCCTAATTGCCCAGCATTAATCCATTCATCCATGAGTGTCAGTATTGAAATAATCACTGTCCTACATGGTTCATGATTTTGAAAAGGGCTTTATATTCCCAATAAGAGATTGCAATGCACAGGGGGGATCTCTGGGTAATCAGACATCTTCTAAGAAAGTACATTATGGCATAGAAAATGAAGAAAATTTTTAAATATTATTTGCTTATGGAACATTATAGATAAATATAACCCTGGAATTAAAATGATAAACTAAGAATAACTGTCTTCTGTCACTAACCCATTAGCTAAGCCTCACATGCACTGACATAAGCTGAACAACAAAATTGGCACAGTGCACAGGCTGCTCCTGACATGGAAGACAATTCAGTGCACATTCCATTTGCCTTAAAAATCTGATGCAAAACACAAGCACATCATCCACAGACACTGCAAGGGAAAGTGCACAATGGGCCACGGAACTGCTGAGACATTCTGGAATGTCACAGTGCACAGGTGTCCTTGCCTCACCTAACATGGTAGTATTGTGGTCCCAGGATCTTGATCATGATTTTGTTTAATACTTGATAAAGCAGGGAGGCAGTGGAGACATATTTCCTTGATCTCTCTACCTGATGTTGACTACCTATGGCTAGGTGGTTACTATCGTAACAATCAATAAATATTAACTTCAAAGCTACTGGCAATTAATAAGCTTGAAAGTAAATACCTGTCTGAGCATCTAAAACTCAGACAATGATGATATTTGCATTTTCTTAAAAGCCCCAACTGCTGTGTTTAAATGAGAATATAATACTGTTATCTGCTTTCATTTATTTAATAGTAATAGGAATATTAAAGATGTGGATGCTGCTTCAGGCTTTTATTACAGAATGGCTTAAATGTAACATAAAATCTGATAATTATCTTCTGATAATCTTCTGAAAATGCCTCCAACTCAAAGAACTATTCATCATTAGATCTAAAATCACTACATGAAAGCAACTGTGTTATCTCTGGGCAGAGAAACAGCAGCCATAGTTTCACATCTGTTTTCTTCTTTTGCTGCCCTTGAGAGGCCACCTCAGTTTAGAAGGTATAATTGTTTGTGACAACATGCTACAGAGTGGATCAGTATCAGGTAGCTGAAGTGATTTAGTTTAAAAGTGTATCTTGGGGGGGGGGGGGGGGGGGAATAATAAAAAAATAAAAAGTCTATATTCACTCATGCTACAGCAGAACACCCCAGACACATGCATACATATTTGTGGTGGTTCAAATGGAGCTGAGAAAGGGTATCTAGGAATAGTGGAGGAAATAAAACTCTGTAAGCTGATGAGAAAAAACAGACAGTATAAATGCCTGATGCGCTGAATGGTGAAATGTCTACCTGAAAATTATCCTGCTGAAAAGGAGCATAAATGGTTGCGGATCCTGTATCTTCACAGAATCCTTTTTTTCCTCCCAATTGGCTAGAAACAACATACAAGAAACAGAACCCTACTTTCAGAAAAGAACAATGTCAGTGATTTAGGTTAATTACTTAAATGTTAATATTTGGGTTTGATGATATTACTAGCTGTTTGTCAGAAATACCTGCCGCAGGCTTCATTAGAGGAAATTAAATCAGTGACCTCCTTATTCTGTTTTAGAAAGGAAGACAGGTCTACTTTATGATGTATTAATTTCTTTAAATTACAGACTGCAGTCAGTTATACCAGCTTGTTGCTTCTTTATAGTGCTCTCTGGAACTTCAGACAGAAATGCCATTAATTTACATGATCATTATTGGACCTTTCCCCTCTGCTTTTTTCATAAAGGAATTACAGTGGGTTTTCTCTCAGAGGGTTCAACACAATATATTTCCCCTTGGGAAACTTGTTGGTATTCAAGGGTTTTCCTGTTACTTGTGACCCAGGATATACACTAATACACAGATCCAGAATGGAAAGACATACATTCTAAGACTTTCTATTAGCACCCTGCTGCACACATGAGGGCTTCTCCAATACTTTTTAAACCACTATGTAAGCAAATTTAAAACATCAGACCTCAACTGGCAAATCTGCTGAGTAGCCATTTAAACATGTAATGGTAGCAAGCACAAAGGCAGAGACTCCTCAATAAATAAAGAACATTAACAATAGGTGAAGAGTATAAAGTGTTATTGGAGTTAATCTAAGAAAAGAGGAAAAAAGAAGAAAAAAAAAAGAAGATCCAGTTCAGATATCAGCTGACATTCAAACTGATTCCTACTTTGTCTGTATAAGTTCAGTCAAGCATAATAAATCCTTCACAAACAGTAAAAACTCACACAGTGAGAAGAATAGTATTGCTACTTGTCATCGTAATAGAGGATCATTGTAGATTGATTTTCTTCCTGAAGACTTTACAAATGCATTGCAGCCAAACCTCTTTATGCCTAATGACAGGATGAACAGCTTGTAGTGAGTTACAATGTCTACAATGGGTAGAAAAATGTTAAAGTGGTACAATTTGATTATATTAAGCTAAATATCTAACACCCATTAAAATCTGTTCTGTTTCTGTTAATGAATTTTAAAATTATTTTAAAGCATTATAATAGACAGTTTTCTAGGCTCTCAGAATTAAATTTTGCAGCATCGTCCCACAGTCTGCAAAACGTTTCTTGTTGAACTGCTATTTCCAAGATTCTGTGCAGCCATTAGTACACTGTTGGGTTAAGCCATATAAGTATATAGCGAATCTTTTTTCTGTTACTGTAACTTACCCTTAGCTATAGAAATCAATATTTCCCTTTAGGGTGTTCTCCACAAATTATATTTGAGAAATTTATTGTATGTTGTACTATATTATATAACTATTATATGTTGTACTATAAATAAGTAATAGAAAATGTTATTCCTCATTTAGTTCATATGCAATGTAATTGTGATTTCTATAACTCCCCCTCCCCCTCCCCCGTCATTATGAAGTGCAAACTTTACCTGCAGGGTAAGTTAAAAATATGTAATAAAATAATTGATATTATAGGTAGGTACAGCCAGTACGTTTTAACTATCTATTTCTTCGGCTACATGATTATGAGTTGAAGCAGTTCAAAAAACCATCATCATAGCACTGCAACTTTACTATCAGAACATCAAAAGAGTAAACTGTTCTGTTCATGCGCACGTTATTCATTGAGGCATCTTTCAAGTAGCTCTAGAAATGTGGAGTTTGAAGACTTACATTTAAATATACAGCCAGTAACTGTAAAGTCAAAACTATTGTCAAGAAGGAACATCAAATTTCTGGTTGTTATTAGTCATAATGCTCTATCACATTTGGTGTCCTGAAGTTAAAAGAGTTGTATAACATCATAAATATCTCATAATTTTATTTTTTTCCCTTTTTATATAAATGGACAGTTTGATCCAATGAAGAATCCACATTACCTTGCTTTGGTCATATGGAATAATTCAACACCACAAAGGAAACGGAATGGAAATTGTAGGAGAGTAAATAAATTATTTGAATGTGTAAGTTTTCAGTTCCATTTTTATTAGGATTATTAGTAAAAATAAACTTATTGTTTAGGCAAGCGTACAAACATGAAATAGTCTGATCACTCAAAGAGGCAGGCTGCACAAGAATGTACCAAACGTGATCAAAGCCATGAATGTGTTAGCCGTGGATATGTTAGAAGCATCTGTTAGAAGCCGAGAATACAGTGCCTTCTGTTTTCTGAGACAGTTTTCTGTCTTAATTTTTACTACCAGTAAACACCTACCCTCAGCTAATATTTTCTTGTTGCACCTGGAGTAGGCTTCCATAATTCTTTCCAACGCTTTTAAAAAGATAGAATAGGTGACTGCAGATCTTACTCTTCAGAAGAAAAAATGCCTGCAAGAATTCTGAGAACAGTCACAGTAAAGTTAAACACTATAATTTAGGCCCTATGAATGATCTAGAAGGATCCTCTTCTCTCTCAGCTATTAAATGCACATGCACTGAACTATACCTGTATCTAGAATAACATAAATATAATATATTAATTATTACAAGAAATGGTATATTAATAGAAGATATAGCTCAATTCTAGTCGAGAAGTTTGTATATCCAGTATCACCCAAATTAAATTATTTAAATGTATGCACCCTTAAGGTTAATCTGTGAAAGAATCCCATATTCTTTGTTTGCAGAAGACTACACTGAGATAATAACTTCTACAATGTGCCTTAAAAGACTGTTTCCTGCCTCCTTCCTTCAGAATATTTCTGAAATTCTCATACACTTCTCCAGAAACTAATGTAGCCACTAAAGCTTTATATATATTTCTACTGCACAGTTGGTCTTAATACCTTAGTTCTGTTTTCATATGAAATTATTAGCCTGCTTGCAAAGACTGTCTATAAACATTACAAACAATGTTAGAATAAAAGTAGATCCAGGTAAAACTTGTTAGCTCATTTCACAAGATTATTCTTATCAAAAACTACTAAAGGTGTTTCATTAAACAAAGAAGGCTTTTACTTTCACAGTGTTTCTAAGATTTTATAAGAAGGATCAGGTTTTCCAGCAGCAACTGACTAGCAGTCCTATAGCTGGGGCACATTTTAACGCATAGAAGCTGTGAAAGCAGACTTTGTCAAGATTTTTATCAACAGATCTTTAATATGTTAGCCTATCAATTTTCTTCAGTTCTTTGGCTCTGTTTAAAGTGCAGCTAACAGAGTTCAGCTGCCTTCTGACTCTTTACTTGGCTTGTAATTGCACACTGCCCTCTGTGTCTTCTAATCTGTTTACTGACCGACAGTATGTGTTGGCATTTTGTGGCTTTTGGATAGGGTTTGTGAAAATATTTGCAAATATTCCTGCATCAGTGTTGCATAACAAACTGTGTGAGGAACTATTTGCATTTACAGGCAAAAAAAAAATAAAATATGATTTAACTTGTAATGTTTCCATCTCTTATGTTCCACATATTCATTAAGATCATTCATCATTTCTCCCACCTCTTCTCTTTTTTTAATGGTCACATTTGATTTGACATCAAAAAAAAAAAAAAAGACCCTTTCACCCTTTCTTAAATATATTTATGTATATTTACATAAGTAGAAATCATCAAAATCTGTGAGTAACATTTCATGTCATCAGCTTCACTAGCAAAGACCAAACAGTACTTATTTACCTTTCCACTCTCTCTCAGACCATAACCCCTTTATGACGGATTTCATGGTCTGTGTGACCCAATTCACAGTGCAGGAAAGAATGCCTAGAATAACCAGTAACAAGTATTATGTAGATCAGATGAAAAATTGGGTCTACATCCAGATACAACTTTAAAACTTTTGGCAGCCTGAGATGTTTCTAAAATATATGCATTATTCATATACTAGGAAAAAATCTTTCCGTCAAGATTAAAGAATTTCCAACTGATATGTACTTTTTTTTTTTAATCTAAAGTATTATACCTTCTCTTACCCGTAATATTTTATATTCATTTTTTTCTTTCCTTCTTTCTATTTCTTTCTTTCTTTCCTCCTTCCTTCCTTCCTGCCTGCCTGCCTGCCTTCCTGCCTTCCTTCCTTCCTTCCTTCCTTCCTTCCTTCCTTCCTTCCTTCCTTCCTTCCTTCCTTCCTTCCTTCCTTCCTTTCTCCAGGGAATAGTTTAGCACACCTCTGGAATGGTTTATCATTTCCAAGTAACTATTGAGGTAGCTGGAAGAGGAAACCTTTCTAAATTATATGAACAGTACAAGGAGTAGCTTGTTGTTTTCATATTAAAGGAAAACATGAACCTGTTTTTCTGGTCTGCTTGAAAGAGCATTGTGGTACAATGTTCAACTTACATTTCTCCTTCCTATCTGGAAAATGGCAGCTTCCTGCTGCCAATAAACTTTCATTCTCCTGCCTATAGTAACTGCTAAAACACTGCTCAAAAGAGCACAGAAAGAGCTCAGAAAAGCACAATTCAATCGGCAACCTGATCTGGTGGGCGGCATCCCTGCCCATGGCAGGGGTGTTGATACTAGATGGTCTTTAAGGTCCCTTCCAACTCAAGCCATTTTATGGTTCTATGAGAATATTTAAATTAGGCTTCTAAATCACCTTCTGGTGGTGCTTTTTTCTTTTCTCTTTGAGCCTACATATACAAATCTCATGATTAAGACACCTGTAGTGGAATTAGACTTCTGAGAACTTAATTTGGCTGTCTGAATCTATTCCTGAGTACTTGTCTCTCTTAACAGAATGTCACCTTTACTGAAGTAGCCAGTGCTTTCAATAACAATGTGTGGTCCTTCTGGTTTGGGCCTTCCAGATTTCTAGATTTCCAGAAGATTTTGAGGTGTCCAAGTTTCCATTGGAAACCAGACAGGCAGGTTTCCAATAACCTCAAGTTAATGGACATAGTGCACATATGAAGAAGGTACCTGAAAGTACTTCAGTGACACTGACATGCAACCTCATTACAAATATGGTATGTAGTCTTGCAATAGGGTCTGTACTTATTCAGGCACTAAGTCTGATTGCTGAGTATACAGCAGTTATACTGCTTTTTAAATGCCAGTGTCAATAGGGCAGCTAGATGTTGGAACATATTCTCTTCATATGATTTGAACACCAGTATGTACCATCTGCCCTAGATAATCACATCTCTGAAATCTGTTTAACCATTACTGTACTCTAGAAACTCTGACACTGAAATGTTTGTCATAGTTTTGAATGGGATAGAGTTAATTTTCTTCGCAGAGATTCATACAATGCTGTGTTTTGGATTTTTTATGAAAATAGTGGTGACAACCCACCAATGTTTTTAGTTGTTGCAAAGCAGTGCTTTTAAACAGAGTCAAGGACTTTTCTACTTATTATGCTCCCCTGCCAGTGTGGGTGCACCAGAAACTGGGAGGGGACACAGCCAGGACAGCTGACCCAACTGACTGGTGGGATATCCCATACCATATGGCATCATGTTCAGCAGCAAAAGCGGGGGTAAAGAAGGGGGGGTGGGGGGTGGGGGGGAGTAGGGGGCACGACACACATTCAGAGCGATGGCATTTGTCTTCTCAATAAACCATTACACGTGATGAGCCCTGTTTTCCTAGAAGAGACTGAAAACTTGCCTGCAAATAGGACGTAGCAAATTAATTCCTTGGTTTACTTTGCTTGTGTGTGTGGCTTTGGCTTTACATGTTAAACTGTCTTTATCTCAACCCATGAGTTCTCACACTATTACCTTTCCAGTTTTCTCCCTCTTCCCACCTCAGGAGAGCGAGTGAGCAGCTGTGTGCATCTGAGCTGCCTGTCAGGGTTAAACCACAGCCCTGCTTCTTCTCATTTGATATCTTTAAACGTAGTTTTATTGTTTCTAAATACAAAGGTACATTTCCAAATTTGTTGTATGCTCTGAAGTATTTTTCATTTAAAATTCTAAGTTTACAAAATAGGATCTTAGGATATGTTCAGTAATATATGTGTTCTGTGCTGGGCTGAGCAAGCTAGCTCCTGTGAACTAAGAATATGTTTTCCCTTGTTCCTATGTAAAAAATAAATAAATAAATAAATAAATAAAGTAGCAAAGAATAGTGTAGAAATGGTCTCAAGTTGCACCAGTGGAGGTTTAGAGTGGACATTACAGTTAACTAGCGATAGGACTAGAAGAAATGGCCTTAAGTTTTGCCAGAGGAGGTTCAGATTGGAAATTAGGATAAATTTCTTCTCAGAAAGAGTAGTCAAGTATTGGAACAGGTTGCCCAGAGAAGTGGTGGCATCACCATCCCTGTGGGTGTTTAAGGAAAGGTTGGATGTGGTGCTTAGAGACATGGTTTAGTGGGTGATATTAGTGGTAGGGGAATGGTTGGACCAGATGATATTGGAGATCTTTTCCAACCTTAATAATTATATTATTAGGAAGAATTTATTCACAGACAGGTTGGTTAAGACTTGGAAAAGGCTGCCCAAAAAAGTGGTGAAGTCCCCATTCTTGGAGGTATTTAAGAAACGTGTGTGTCTGACACTAGTGATGAGACTCAGAAGGTCAGGCTGATGGTTGGACTTTATGATCTTGAACATCTTTTCCAATCTAGATCATTCTATAATTATATGATTCTAAGAATCAATATTTTTCAGAGTAATAAGCATTTAACTTCTTTATAGCATTATTTTCAGCTTTGTGTCACAGGTTTTCTAAATTCAAAGCAGGACTGGAAGCAAGAAGTTGCACTAGAAATTCTACAAGCGGTATTGTGAGGGTTGTACGTCAACTGTGAAACCTCAAAGAACTGTATTTTCAGTGGTGCTTTGCTCTGCCAGCTAGTCAAAATCTCCAGTGTCCCTCATCCTATTGTTCTATTTGGGCTTAGTTGTGTATTGAAACTCAAGGAAACATTTCCAATTTCATTGTAGTGACTAAATGGGAAAAAGAAGTGGTCTTCTGTCCTTCAAAAATGTGGCTGAAGAAGCTTACAGGAACTGCTAGTGTGTTTAAAGCCTGGTCTATGGGATCTGCGTTTTTTTTCATTATAGATGCTATTTTTTATCTATATAGTTAGCAACGAAAAATATCAAAAATTAACTCAGTGTAAAGAACGTTTTCTAATGATGGAATTGCCCATTATCGTTGTTTTATCCTTGAGAAATGGCTCATAGATGGTGCTAAGTAGAGTCAATTGCTACCCCCTCTCTTGTGCTGACAGATAATCACATTGCTCTAAAGGGCATTTTGTACGGAGCAGAATTATTTTTAGTTGCAGATACTTGGGAACTTCAAGTCATTACTGTGATTCATGTGACATTAAACACCTGCAGCAAACTGCCATGTCTGACAAACTTTACTGTGAACCAGGAGAGACTACAATGATCCTGTTTACAGGACCAGGAATGGCTAACCTACTTTTGATATTTCTTCCCTCTAGACTTATAAAAAGATTGTTAATTACATTGATGATATATAGTCACACTTTTTTTTCTGATAAAGATTTCAGTAAAAACCTACAGCTATTTATATCAAATATTACTACTTCCATCACTGACTAAAATTTAAGTAATTAAATTAATTTATTCCTTTGCGATATTTTGGAAATGAAGTAGCTCTGAAGTTGGCATTGAATGGAATCTTCTTAATATTCTTCCAAAGTATACTGCAGTATAAACCTAATTCTCTCAATAAGATGACACTTTGAATATAAAAAGGTAGGAAAATTGAATCTTTTTCTTAGTATGAAAAAGCATGTGCAGTTCAGATACCCTGACAAAATACTTCTGCTTAACCATAAAGATTGATGGAAAACTGAGATTTACTTGAGAGTAGGTGGTTTCCAGAAAGGGTGCTCTCAGTGGCAGTAGTGATTCCACGTATTTTACATATTCAGCCTCACTCAGAATCGATGGGTGCTACCATTAGTTCTTACTATTTTCTGGCACATGTTCAACAGCTAATTTCATTGTCTTCTCTTTTTCTACAGACACATTTCAAAAAATTCTCCTCAGCTTTTGTATTCCTTTATAATTTGCTCTTTTATTGCTCTAAAGTTAGACCTAGTCTGTACCTGCTCTACTTCCACTTGCTCCTTTCTTTCACCCAGTGAAGTCATATGGGGCTTTTCTCAGACTTTACAAATGTGTATGGTTCTCCATAATGACTTCAGGGTAAAATTTCATTAAAAAAATTAACTATTAAAAGCTTTTTTTTTTTTCTTTTGAAGATAATACTCACGTATTTAATGGGAAAAAAAATCTTCCTTAATTTTAAAGTAATATTTTCATGAACATATTTTTTTTTGCAAATATAAAAGTTTTTGTTGTTGTTGTTGTTTTTGTTTTTTTGTACCAAGGAAGCAATGTACATTATCTCTAGTAAAGGTAATTAGATATTTCCTATATAAGGATCGTTTTCAATAATATTAAACCATACTAAGAGAACCTGAATAAGCAGACACATATATAAGCAAAGATAATTTTATTTTTTCTCAGATGAAGATATCTAAATATTTCAGTGAAGGGAGGGTACTAATAAGAATTATGATGATAACTTATGAGGTGGATGCAGTGTGCAGTTATTGCACTTCCAAAAAAGTAAAAATAAAAAACAAAATCATGTTACAGAATTCTTTATTAATATCTATATGGGTCTCCTAATTAATAAAAATAAATGTGCACTACATCTAAATTAAAGCTTTCTTTTTCACATTTTTAAACAACTACAGAGCAACATCAAAATGATGTAGGTTCCCAGAGTAAAATGCTAATCTTAATTTAAATTCTATGATTTCAAGTAACTATCTTGTTCATTAGTTTTTCTTTGTTTGTTTTTGTTTGTTTGTTTGTTTGTTTTTGTTTGTTTGTTTGTTTGTTTATAAGTATATTCATGCAGGCTCAGATGTTTTGGATGTTCCTAAACTACAGCTATTCTTTTTGACCAACATCGACATGAAACATAAAATGGGTACTCAGTTTGCATACAGACAGTTTGCATATGGTATGGACTGATGCAGCCTTGTACAGTTCAGAGAATCAGGCTCTTACTACATCTCTTTAACATTAACAGACAGCTAAGTGCATGTTTAAAACTAAGCAAGTACTATGTGATTTTTCTAAAAAATATATTTTTTAGGATTATGTACTTTTTTGAATCAATTCTCCAGGTTTGTGACAGGAGTAGAGTAGCTAAAGTGGTAGCTATGGTTATTACAATAACTGCAAGTATTGCTATTTTATCTCCAGTGAGAATTGTCAGTGCCATCTTTCCATCTAAATATAACATAGAAAGAATTGCCACAAAGGGAGGCAGGGTTTATCTCCTCCACACCAGAGAGAGAAAATATCTTCCTTCGCTCTTTGCTACATGAATCTCATGTATTACTTGAAACACTAACAGTTTTGCTTACAAATTACTAATGACTGAAATTTCAGAGCACAAAGCATAAAATAAAATGATTTCCTCAAAACAGATGTGAACAGGAGATAAGTTGTGCATGGGTCAATATGGGCCATATGCACCAGGTAGAATCACCTGGTGTGAACAGGCCTCAGTGTAACCCTGTTTCTTGGCACTGACTTTGCAACAAAGGGAGCAGAGTCAATGAAGTCTATTGCAAAGGTATCACAGCCAGCTTGGCCGTGGGAGGAAATAGAACATTAAGTCATTTCTGATATGACTCAATTTTGGGGTAATTGGTAGTTACCCTCTAAACTACCTGGCACTCTGAAGGCAACATATTCTAAATTTCTGGCAGCCGTTAGAATGCTAATGTTTAAGGTTGGCATAAATTATACTTACCCAAGCCAATCTATTTCATGCTACTATTACATGCTTTGGTTGAATGGCTCATGTTTTTGTTACTATTTTCTGTGGATTGCTGGTTTTATTTTATTGCTGTTCTCCAAGACAGATGCATTTTGTTTTAATTAAGTCATTACTGCTGTCTGGTAGATTTGCTTAGCACTTTCAATGTTTAGCAATAATCTACATCTGTAATCTTCATCTCTATAATTAATGTTATTTTTATGATATTTTAATGTGAAATCAGTTTGAGAAAGACATCCTTTAGCTGCTAATGTAAGCTTTAAAGAGATAAAGCTCCAAAGGCCAGAAACAGCTTTGATCCTCAAGGCTTATTAATGAAAGCAACACACTTAGAGCTGTGCTTACATATTCAAATATTTTCAGATAATCCGAATCAAGTCTCAAGGCTCTACAAATTTGCATAAGTGGTTCAAATTTCCTAAAGCTCTGAATAAACTGGCAACCTGGGGAGGTGAGCTGACAAGAATCTCATGAAGTTCAGTGAGCATAAGTGCAAAGTCCTGCACCTGGGAATGAACAATTCCAGGCACCAGTACATGCTGTGGGTCACACAAATAGAAAGCAGCTCTTCAGAAAAGGACCTGGGGATCCTCGTAGACACCAAGCTGAACATAATTCAGCAATGTGCCCTTGCCACCAAGAAGGCTGACAGTATTCCTGGCTGCATTAAAGAAAGTATTGCTAATATGTCGTGAGGTGATGCTTCCCCTCTACTCAGCGTTGGTGAGGCCACACATTCAAAATGGCCCTACTTCTCATAACCACCAATCCACCTCATTCAATTGTACCTGATTTACACTTTGTAACTATGCATCTGAAATTTGCTCAAGAAGAAAGTACACGTAAAATGACAAGAAATGGGATGAATCACAGAACTGTGCATGTGCTCGCTTCCATAGGCATAAATGATGCAAAAAGATCCCCAATTTTTGCAACAATTTCTTTTCATTACTTTGTGATTCTTCACAACACTAAGTTTGACTTTCATTTACTTAGCATCATAAGCCTGGAGATCTTTTCCATCCCCTCTGAGCTGCTGCAATTTTTTCTTAAAATATTCCCGGCTTCTTACCTTTTTGATTAAATTAACTATAAACCAGATCAAGCATTAAACCTGGTATATAACAACAGAATTCATTATGTATGTTATGTTGCAATGTAATTTCAATTGATTTTATACTGTAGTTGTCCTAGAAACTTTAATCAGATTTCTCTCTTCTATTTGGAATATAAAACTGTCTATTAATATATAAGAGATACAGCAACTTATGAAGTCACATGGAAGCTCTTTGCAGTCAATGTATTATTTTTAAAAGAATGGAAAGGAATCATACAGATTTATTTATTTATTTATTTATTTTCTGCTGGCAATTGTTGGAGTTTACATTAATTTGCAACACAGTGTAAGCAAAAGCACTTGAACACAAAAATGTAGAGTGTTTTCTTCTGAAATTAAAGGAGGCATCTAGGCCACTGCACAAATATTAATATACATTAATTTAAAAGCATTGCATTTCTGTCTGTTTTTTCATCATTCTTTTTTCATATAAATTTAATGTGGAATTTAAACATTATGAAAAAAGAGACAAAAATTTTCAATATAGCTATGAAGGTGAAACTGTTCCAAGTAGAATGGAAATGTAAGCACTGAAAAAAATATGAGCCTTCCTATTCAATAGTGCCAAAAATTATTTTATTTCAAAATTTGATTAGATGATTTATAGAATTTCTAAGTTCCAAAAATACAACAACAAAAAACACCAAATAATGAGTTGTGTCTCTATAAATGTTTTCAACAGCTTATGCAAATGATATATTTGGATTCTTTTAATGACTATTTTATTAATGCACCAAGAAGGAAAACTGTGTCTAAGAAGGGAACAAAAGAATAACTCTGCACCACTTAATTCCTTTATTAAGCTTTCAAAAAACAAAACCAACAACAACAAAAGTTAAGTAAAGCAGAAACTTTTGTGCTTTTTTGTTATGTAATAACAAAATATGTTGATATTTTAATATTAACATAATATTTTAATATTATAATAATATTGTAATTAATACTATTTAATTAATATTTCAATAATAACCAAATATGTTCAGACATATTGCCATTTGTTACTCGGATAGATTGTATTAATAACATATTCATTTGACAAACAAAAAGCAGATTTTGTACATTCTTTCATAAGAAATCGAGATGAGATTTAAGTGTGACTGTAGTGCACTACTGAAAGAAATTTTGATAATTTTTGCTATCACAAAAGCAATTTACAGACTGGAAAGACTAGTTCATTGTATTAATCACCGATAGCCACATCACTGCTCTGTACTATTACTTAACCATTTTAATTTCAAGTATTTATAGTAAAAAACAGCAGGTGTATTGAAAGTCAGGTGGCTCAGTTTGCTTGACATACATTCAGATGGATAGGCCTGTTTTAGTCTATATCTGAACAGGAAGCCAGGTCACTCAGTAAAGAATGGTCAATAAAAATGGTGAAATAGGTTTTGTCCCAAGGACTGATGGCTGGATAATTTGCGAAAAGGATGGAGAAGAATCATGAAATGCCTCTGGATCAATGGCTATTAATTTAAGAGCAGCACATTTCCTGGAATGAAACAGTTGATGTTGCTATGTGGAACAATTACCATTTTCAATTAACTGACATTTCACATAGCTTTGAGACTAGAAGAAGACAATAACCCCCAGCACTAATCTCAGTTCTCTGTTAGGTGAGTCTTTTGTCAATAGTTTTGTGGTATTATTTCAAAGGCAAACCCAATACACTGTAAGCAATTACTTTCTTTGTCTTAAAACACTAAGAACCACACAGACACAGTTCAGGCAGAGTTCAGATACAATGATCACTATGACAACCACAGCATTCCATGCATATACATATATTTAAAAATGTGTGTGTGTGTGTGTGTGTGGTTTTAAATAGCTATATATATGATTTTTTTTGTTGTTTTTTTTTTTGTTGTTGTTTTTTAATCTTTATGGTACACTTCTCTCCATGGCATTTCAGTAACGAGCAGATCAGTGAGGTTGTTTGTTAGTTATAGTATGTCACAATAAAATGATAAAATAAATATCAGTGATATAGCTAGTTATCTCATTAGAATAAAAAGAAGTTGTATGCCCATGAACACTAAGTTTTATATCCGGCTGTATAAACCACCATTTAATTTTCTTAATTAACTAAATATAGTTATTGGGATAATTCAGTGAAATAGTCTCAGACTGCTTTCCTTTTCTTTTATTAATATGGATTAAGGGAAGGGAAGGGAAGGGAAGGGAAGGGAAGGGAAGGGAAGGGAAGGGAAGGGAAGGGAAGGGAAGGGAAGGGAAGGGAAGGGAAGGGAAGGGAAGGGAAGGGAAGGGAAGGGAAGGGAAGGGAAGGGAAGGGAAGGGAAGGGAAGGGAAGGGAAGGGAAGGGAAGGGAAGGGAAGGGAAGGGAAGGGAAGGGAAGGGAAGGGAAGGGAAGGGAAGGGAAGGAACAACCTTGTGTTTCAAACTGTTAAATGTATAGAAAGATAAAGAGATGGTTGAAGGACAGTGGTACAAAAATGTAATATTACACTGTGAACATTATGCTAATAAGGGGATATCTCATACCATTTGACGGGACAGAGTTAAAAATCAGGAAGAGCCTGATACAGGTTGCTCATCAACAGCTACAAGCTGGTGTAATTTTGCCCTAATCCGAATCTCAACTGTATCTTTCTTGGTACTCAGTTAAGTCATCATTAGTTCCTCCTGACAGTCAAATACTGTTCTGTTGCATTGAACACTGAAAAGGTGGATGAATTGTCCAGCAAACTCTGAAGCAAGCTCAAGAAAGTGGAATACAAGTGACAGATAAAACAAAGGGTGGGACTGCAACAGACGGTTTTTACATCGGTGTAGACTGGTTTTTAGTTTCAGCCACATTAAGAAGCAGTGTATGCTACAATTACGGAGGTTAATGCATTTTTAAACATAGGAAAAATCATTTTCTTACCTTGAAGATAAATTACAAACAATAGGACAAATTTTAATGAAAAAATATGAAGAATGCTACATGATATTTTTATGTCAAAATAAAAAGTTAAAATGCTTAAGAAATTTATCTGAAGTAAACCTCAATGTGGAAAAAATATATATATATATATAAAACGGTAAAGAAAAAATTAACTGGGTTGTAAAATTATACAAAAGGATGAATTTGTCTTTTGAGTTTTGGAATAGGGTTCTGGAGAATTCAGGTAACCACTGATGTAAGATTTGACTACCAAGAAGTAAGCAACTTATTTTATATAATGAACTGAATAATGTAAATTGATTTTTAATATATAGAGCTCATGTACAATTTGCAAAAATATCGGCTCTTGGTGCAAAGCAGAAATCATAATTGGTGTAGAATTTAATCAGGAAATTAATAAAATAAATGAGTGAAGAATAAAAAAGAAAAATAAATAATTGTACTACTGCTTTCCAAAAAAGTGGAAATGTTCTCAGTTTGAACCAACTTCTCTGTGTGGGATCAAAATAAAATCCCATCCAAAGACGCTAGTTTCTCTTGGGGAAAAAAAAAAAAAAAAAAGCACTAAATATTGTTTATTTCTTTACACGCTTAAATGCATCTGTTAGAGACAGAATTGTCAGAAGTATATTCCAAGTATTTATTTAAACTGGATTTAAATCTTAAATGAAATTTTGTAAATAATAAGCAAATTTGCATGTAAGACTATTAACCAGGATTGTTTTAAGTTTTAAACGTGTGGCCCCGGATTTAAAAATATAAAATATTTGGTTTTTAAGTAGTAATAACAATATTTTTATATCCTGTAGAAATTCCTACATTATACTAATTTTTGTTTTATCAGAGTATGATACATTCCGATAGCATTCTAAGTAAAGATAATTATTTATTATTACTGTGACAGTAATCTGTCACAACTGTGTCTATCACATATGTATTATCTCACCCTCTCTTTAAGGAGAACACACATGTTGCTCCATTTTGAACATTTCTAGTTTTGTTTTGCTCTAAAATCTGCACACTTCTATGCTGGAGAAGTCATTATGAGGGGCAGGTGCCTTTTATTTACAGAAAGGTGTGGTAGGATTTCTTATAATTAATACTCAAATAGGTGTTAATTATAAAACATCTGAAATTTTTATACGCAGCAGAAATTATTTCCCTTTTTAAAAGATTTCTGCATGCCAGAACTGCAGAACATTGGCCCTAATTTTCAACCTGGAATTCTTAGATACTATTGGCTTGGTCCGTTGAGCAGATCTTGAATATCGTTCAATATATTTTTATAAAAAATAGTTTCAGGAAGCATGCAAATGTCCTGTAATCCATGCATAGTATATATATCCATGTAATAAAGTCCTATGCAGATATATCTTTCTGCAGCTAATGAAAAAAAATAATGATCTTAAGGTTGGCTTCTCTCAAAATGGGTGGAGTTCTGTTCTTGGAAATATAGTAGTATTTAGAAGGCTTTCATAGCTAAATCAAGATCTCAGATGCCTCAGAATTGGAAAACCTCACTTCAGATGTTAAGACAGCATCTAAGCTGTGGTATTTTAAATATTGAGCACTAACATGAATGATAATCTCTTGCAAGATGAAGCTCTCTTCATCCTAAAATTTTCTTATTCTATGGTATACTTTTCTTCCAAAATAAAATAAAAATAAAAATAAAAAATAAAATAAAATAAAATAAATAAAATAAAATAAAATAAAATAAAATAAAATAAAATAAAATAAAATAGTAAAATACAATAAATAAATAAAAATAAAATAAAATATAAAATAAAAGCATGTACGAAACTGTTAGAGAACACTGTTTTCAAATGTGCACCACATCTACCTACATGCCATGCAGTTTTCTTAGCCTTTGCTTGTCTTCTGGTCCTCTAGAATTATATAATGGCAGCTATGCATTTGGCCAATATAAAGGAAATGGGGAAATATCCTTTAAGAACTCATTGAGTTCTATGGAAAACCTACTAGGTAAAGTTGCTTGTTATTTGTTAAAATGTCCAAGAAACATCATTGATAGATTTTTTATGCTTTTGCATTAGAAATTATCTGTTATGAAAGAGCAGTAAAATTGTAATTAAAGTTATCCATAAAAGTTATTTTATATATTCTTATTTTATTATATTAACAATAATATTGTATTATATTTATATTATATTTATATTATTTTATATTAATTATAATTAAAGATATCCATAAAAATAAAAGTAATTATTGACAACATCTAAAATATATCAGGGTGTTGCAAATACATACTGATAACATAGATTAAGAAATAGAAGAGAAATAATGTTAACCTTTGTACGCTGAAATTAAATTGAAATGATTTCTATCTCCCCCATATCTATTGCACTTACTGCCGGTTTTCATGGCTTTGCAGTATTCCCTTTTTCTGCACACTTTAAATAAACTATAGATTAGATTTTCTTGCTGAATTGTGTCAACCAATCTCCCTTTTGAAATTAACCAAGGGTCCAGACAAATTTAATCTTTCTTCCAGAAGCTTTTATTTCCCCCTCAGCCAGGAGACAGTTTGCTTATTCTTCTCAATTGAAGTAAACATTATTTCACTTCCTTCTCTTTGATTAAATAATGTCTCCTGTGATATAGTGACTAACAGTTCCTCAAAGTGTTTTGAAAAAATCTTATTTCTCTCCTATTTTGCTACTGAAACAAAGTTTCAGAAAGTAAGGTGAGTATGAGTTCATGTGCATCTGATCCAATCCTGTGGGTTATTGATTCCAAAAAAAAAAAAAAAAAAAGCCCTGTTCCTCCTTGCATCCCAACTCCTTTCTTCTCTCTCATTCCCATCTTCCTCTTTCTTGTTCTACTGTCTCCTGTTCCCCCCCCTCCTCTCCTCTCCTCTCCTCTCCTCTCCTCGAGTCTCCTCTCCTCTCCTCGAGTCGAGTCTCCTCTCCTCTCCTCTCCTCGAGTCTCCTCGAGTCTCCTCTCCTCCCCTCCCCTCCCCTCCCCTCCCCTCCCCTCCCCTCCCCTCCCCTCCCCTCCCCTCCCTCTCCTCTCCTCTCCCTCTCCTCTCCTCTCCCTCTCCTCTCCTCTCCTCTCCTCTCCTCTCCTCTCCTCTCCTCTCCTCTCCTCTCCTTCTGACTCTTTGTTCTCTGCAAATTTGTTCTGGTCACTAAATCAACAGAAATCTACAGTTAAAATTTGCAGTGAAGTTTACTTTCTGTATCACCTGGACATTAACAAATATACATTGTAAAAATATGTAAGTAAAATAAGCATATGTAACATTGCTGGCTCTTGGTTAAGATCAACTACCTCCAAGCTGAGGTAATTATTCCTTATTGTTTTTCTTCTAAGTTTGCTGTAAGCGTGGGTGATATTTGCCTTGATTAAATCAAGATATCCACAGTGTAAGTGCCTACATGTAATTGTGAGCTCAATTAGCCAGCTAATTATACAAATGTAGTACAGTTTGAGATGATATAGAAAGTCTGAGAAATTCACAAGCTAACATTAATGACACAGGACCTACAGAAGATGTGCACTGAAATGCGGACTTAAACATAAACAGATGAATCTCATCTGATACACCTTGATTTGAATACATCTTTGAAGACTATAAATATAATCCTGAATCCCCATTTTAGAACTTTCACTTTTACAGGCTCATCTAAGTCTTCAATTCCTTATAAACAGGACTGAATTAAATAGCAAAAGGGGGCAAGAGATGCTAGATAGACCTGATTCTAGAATATGATTTTTTCCAATAGCTGGGAAAATTGTCAGATAAGGATACACAATATAAATTTATCTATAATATAGAGAGATATTATAGAATATATATTTCATTAAAATGTATGGTGTGCTAAATTACAACTGAGAGACTGTTCAACTGTACGGATTTGGGTCTTGATCCCATATACACACATTTGTGTGTCTGCATACAACTTGTGTTTGAACTAAACATCTGTGTAAAATGTGGTCAGATTAAGATTTTGGGTAATAGGCTCTATCATCTCAGAATCTGCTTTGTTCAAATATTAATTAAAATAAGGGAACTATTAGCTTGAACTATAGCTCTTAAAATCCAGCTTTTATGTAAATATCATATTAAATGATAGAGCCAAATTTTTTTTCTGATATACTAAAATTTACCTCCTGTTAAGGAGTCCTGTTAGGAGCAAGTATCAGTGTAAATTCCACAAGTTAAAAAACAT